>NC_143586.1:2399716-2999716 GCF_048544385.1 Mastigoproctus giganteus
GTAGGATAGACGTGCGGAAATTTGCCTTTAGCCAGCGGGTGGTTGGTTGGTGGAACAGACTTCCATCCCTTGTCGTGGAAGTTGATAGCCTAAATAAGTTTAAGGCTCAGCTGGACAGGTATTTTGAACGAACAGAGGGGCGAAGTGGAAGTGGTTTCTTTTTTTTTTTTTTTTTTGGCTGATGCTGCATAAGCTTGCATCAAATGCCTCTACTAATGCTAATGCTAATACCTAGCAGTCCATAATCGACCAGGCCAGCTCTCCACCTATTGCAGCTCAACTGGTGAGTCGAACATTGACATTACACTCACCACCAGTGACTGAAATTCACGCATCAGTGACTGGGTTACAATTCCTGAGTGAACACTCAGTGATCACAGAGCCATTGTGTTCTGTAAGGACCCATCCTTACAATAATAATTAATAAAGTCTTGTTAAATGTTGGGAAAGTTAACTGTAGAGTGAATGGTTGGTTTTCAGCTCAAATATCATGTGTTAGGAAACATTGGAATTTGGAAGTTTATTCCAGCCACGCCTAGCTCTAGTTATATCTCTCGTTTGTAAAGGATTCGTTAAGTGAGTCGTTAAGTATAATAGACCAAAACAAATCCCACTTAAGATAGGGGCATATACTCATTAGAAAGGGCACTGAGTACGGACGCACCCTCTTAAAACTTTCACGGTGCGACTCTAGCAGGTGTGGGCGACGTAGTAATGGATGTGAGTGTGAGGTCACAAAGAAGGCCTGAAACTTTCTTAGTTGACCGGAACTTACGTTTTACCATCTAGAATGATCCCGAAATTTCTAGACCAACGGAAGTTCGGACATAAAGGATGAAAAAACACGCCCACGGAAATGAAAGGAGACGAATAAGAATCACGAAGGAAAGGATGTGGAAGTCAACGATTGGCCAGGAAGAAAGCGGAGGGATTTTTGAGAGAACGGAGAGAAGGGTCTGAAAAGAAAATTGATACTGGGCAGATTGGAGGAGTTGAGTTTTGGGGGTGATTCGGAAAGAGTCGTGATCTAGTTTGGGTGGTGGATGCAGTCCTGGGGCAGATGGAAGTAGTAGCGGGAGAATTGTGATAAGAACTCTAGGTAAGACTAGAGTAGGAAGGAATGTTCACTTGTAGATATTGAAGCAGTATGGAGGGAGAAAGGAGAAACACACTCAGTTAATTCTAGAGGTAAAGTTTAATCAAATGAGCTGTCGAGCGACTGGCCTACTCGGAAAGCACCTCAGTCCACGGAAAAAAATGCAGACTAAGAAAGAATATAGGATCCTGAATTAAATCCAGCCGCGTAGTACCCGGTAGGGAAACATCAGAAAGATTACCGTGATCCCCGGATGGACGACCTTCCGCGTTCCAGTCCACGCCCAGGGCAGATAGGAAAGTAAACCGAGCAAGGAGAAAGGCCCAGAAAATCACGTAAGTGTTAGGAAGTTTTCTGAGAATAAATGAACCTAAATTAGTAAGGGAAGGACTATAGGAGAATGCCATATAGTTATGGAAGGATGTCTAAGTGATAAATATATATATAAGGGTACTAATGTAATACATAAAGAAAGATAATCAGCCTAGAGGGTGGCATAAGAGTAATGTAATCAAGGTGTAAGTAGTCTATAATTGGAAGTGAAGTTCTGTATTAATGTTGGATAGAAAGAAATGACCCATTAAGTAATTAAGAATTGTTAGCGATTGGGTAAAGGTTTCCTAACTAGTGTAGAGTTAAAGGTTGAATTTTGAATTATTGTGAATGTTGATTTAAGGTGAATATATCTGATTGGAGTATGATTTGATTAAACAGGTAGGCTATTAAGGAGTTGTGGATTAATTGATTGGAAGGGTACGATTTAATTTGGTTGATTAACGTTGACTGTTAACCTGGCTATAAGGAAATGTTTGATTGAATAAATGTACTTCCCTTACAATTTTGGAAAACGAACTCTTAATGTCTTTGTTAGCCAGCTCATTGGCTGATAGTTGGTAGTTCATTTATACGGACTGTTTAGGAGTAGAGAGAGAGGGATTGTGTGAGGTGAATACCATGACCCATCGAAGCCTATGTAGAACATGAAGAGACACAATGTTATAATATACATGATTATGTATTAGAAATGGATAATTGTTGGTGAAATGATTGATTTGATATCACGATATATACACATTTAAACGTTAGTAAGATAACAAGTCTCCAACTAAATACTGTATTCGGTTAAATGTTATTGCAAGTCTTCTGATATATGATATGTCAATAAACAATGTTATATTCTACATTCATGTATGTGTGTCTGTCATTCAGAAACTCAGCCAGTCCAGTGGAAGAATACCTAATATAATTGAGGTCCCCTTGAGTCTGGGATTTTCTGAAATCAATCAAGTCAGGTGTTAAAGTGGGAGGGGTTAAAATAAGGGGATATATAAATATTTATAAATGATATATAAATAAAATATACAATAAAAAAAAATAATAATAAATAAATAAAAGGAAGATACATAAAAAAACGCTTTTATAACCCCCACAGTTCCACATCTCTGTCGATGCACCTAACAGCCGCAACTCACCTAGAACACCAGACTTCGTCCGGTTCTGCACAAAAACTGTTGACTGAGACTCTTTTGATGCCTCCATCACTAATGACTTTCCATAAAACCCTCCAGACAGCTTCAGCTTAACTTCTGCAGAAAATCTAGCCCAACTTGTTCAACAATCTCTTATAAAAGCCTCCTATAAATCAGCAAAGAAGAAGACCATCCGCTCTAAAGTCCGCTCCTGGTGGTCCCAGGACCTTACTACTCTTCGCAAATCAGTTCACCGCGCTCGACGGTTATATCAGCGACACCGCAACTGGCCTGCTGACGGCGTTATGCTATTATATAATGACTACATTGCAAAAAAAATGCCTTCTGTAAAGCAATTGAAACGAGAAAAAGAGAAACCTGGACCATCTTTGTAAAAGAATCCAACATCAAAAACCCATGGGGCCTCATGTACAAGATAGCTCGGGAGAGAACATTTACCTCTGATGTCCTTGGTACTGTTACCACTGAGACTCATGAAACCTCTGGCTAGACAGACTCTATCAACCAAATTCTTGACAACTTATTTCCTATGGATAATCCTTCTGAAGATTCTCCAGAGCATATGGCAATTCGGGAGGCAAATAACAAGTACACCATTGAGGAACGTACCGAGCCATTTACTTTAGAGGAACTTACCTCGGTGGTCAAGAAGATCAATGTGAAGAAGTGTCCCGGAATGGATATTAGCATTAGCATTAGCATTAGCATTAGCATTAGTAGAGGCATTTGATGCAAGAAAGCAAGCTTATGAAGCATCAGCCAAAAAAAAAAAAAAAAAAACCACTTCCACTTCACCCCCTGTTCGTTCAAAATACCTGTCCAGCTGAGCCTTAAACTTATTTAGGCTATCAACCTCCACCACAAGGGATGGAAGTCTGTTCCACCAACCAACCACCCGCTGGCTAAAGGCAAATTTCCGCACGTCTATCCTACATCTGTCTTTCCTCAATTTGAATTTATGCCCTCTCAGGTGATTATTCTGAACAAGAGGAAGAATCCCATCAGCACTGAGCATGCTCAAACCATTCAAAGCCATCTACACCTCTATCAGATCACCTCGCTGGTGCCTAGTCTCCAGACACTGTAATTTGCAAAACTTAAGCCTTTCTTCGTAAGCGCACCCCTTTGTTCCATTCACTAATCTTGTTGCCCTTCTCTGTACTCGTTCCAGCAGCTCTACATCTTTCTTGAAATGAGGCCTCCAGACCTGTATACAGTACTCTAGGTGTGGCCTGACCATTGCCTTATACAATGGAATAATCACCTCCTTATCCCTGCTGGAAAAATTCCTGTATATCATTGACAATACTCCATGATATACAGGAATTTTTCCAGCAGGGATAAGGAGGTGATATGATTGAATATGTGTTCATTCCCCGGCTGTTAAAATTAAGACCTCTCTACTTGCTCTTGCTCTTCAATAAATGCCTCATGGAAGGCATCTTTCCCTCTGTTTGGAAGGTTTCTTTGCTCCGTCTTATCAAAAAAACCAGATAAGCCTGCCTCAAATCCACGTGCCTACAGACCAATTGCGCTGCTTGCTAATCTAGGGAAGATCTTGGAGCGGCTTATGGCTCTTCGACTAACAGCTCTGTTTCAACAACAAAATCTCTTTTCTCCCTGTCAATATGGCTTCACCTCAGGTCATTCTTGCGAGGAGGCCTTGTCTGACTTTGTCTGGCGCATTATGAATTCTAAATCCAAGTTTGAACTAGCTATTATGGTCGACTTCGAGGGCGCCTTCGACACTGTCTGGTGGGACAGCGCCCTTGAACGTCTCCGGTCTGCCAGATGCTCTTTTCATATGTACAAATTATTTCAAAACTATTTCTCTGACTGCTTAATAATTTTCAAGTCAAAATTCCTCCAAGTCTCTAGGAAGGTTTTTCGAGGGTGCCCCCAAGGTTCAGTCCTGGGGCCCCTTATCTGGAACATTGTGCTTCAAGACTAGCTGGGCCACTCTGTCCAGAATTGCAAAATTTTTGCTTTCGCCGATGACCTGACAATTATGGTTTCACGCAGTTCTCGTGCAGTGTTGGAGGTGAATGCAAACCGGATTTTAACTGACTTTTCAAACTAAACAAATTAATCCAGCGAAAACAAAAATGATGCTTTTTAAATCCAAATTAGATCTCAGGCGGCTTCCCCAAGTCAAAATTTTTGGCAAGCGGCTTCCTATAGTCACTGAGGCAAAACTCCTTGGGGTCATTATTGACCATAAGCTTTCCTTCTATCCTCATCTGATTCACATAAGTACCAAAATCAAAAAGTTCACAGGGTCAATTATTCGAATTTCCAGAGGGGAGTGGAGTCTCTCTAGGAAGTCACTTTGTTTTTACTATAATGCTGTTTTCCTGCCCATAGTCACCTATGCAGCAGGAGTTTGGTTTCATCGGGCCACTAATTCCAAATTTAGGTTAAAACTGAATTCCATCCAGCGGAGCATGCTCCTCTCTATTCTTAGAGTCTGTAGAACAGTTTCCACCGCTGCAGTGCAAGTCATTGCGGGGTCCCTCCCATTGGATCTATTTGTCATCTATCGTGGCATCTGTTTTCGACACAAAAAACAAATACCTTCAGAATTACTTGGTATCCACCTAAATTTAAATGAAGATCCTAAAAATGAGAAATCCAGATGGTTCAACGAGCTAATTACCATCTGGCAGACCAAATGGGACACCACCGCACTTGGAGCGACGACAAGAAAATTCCTGCCTGATGTGACCTTCTTACTCTCTAAATCGGTTAAAACCTGGTGCTCTTTAACTATGGAAACTTCCTTTCTGGTAACTGGACATGGCTCTCTCTCAATCAAAAACTCTTTCAGTTTCGCTTGCATCACACCGATCTGTGTAGCTGCGGGAATGCAGAAGATCGGAGTCATCCGCTCTTTAACTGTGCAAGCTACGACGATCTTCGGGTGAAGCTCCGAACTGACGTTCCAGATCTCGCTCGTGGGCAAGAGGAAATGCTTCTGCATAATAAGAATCATCTCTCAGCTCTTCAGCACGTTGCCTCCGAGGTGTTTGTTCGCAGAAAAAGAATCAACGCCAGAGTAGCGCACCAAAACAATTCACCAAATGCAACTGTGTAAGCGGGACAATAATTTGCTTCTCTGATTTATTTTCTTCTTTGGTTCATGTTTGCATGAATTGCACTGATCCTAAAGGTCACCAGTTCCACATCTGAATTATTCTGGATACAAGAGTACATATTGAAGATTACCCTTTTTTCTTTCGTTTTTCCACCAGCGCCACTCTGTGTTTTTTTTTTTTTTCTTATTAGTCCCAGAATCTTCTTCCTTTTTTTTTTCTTTTTCTTTACTATTTGTTTATTATTTTATTTATTTATTATTATTTTTTTTTTTCATCCCAACGTGTCCTTTTTTTTTCCCCTCGCTAATGATTTTTTTTTAATCAGCACCACGGGTTGTGTTTATTTTATTATTATTTTTTTTTATTATTATTATTATTTTTTTTATTATGATTATTATTTTTTATTTATTTATTATATTTTTTTTCCTTCTCTCCCGATCCTTGCTTTTCCTCTGGAAAGGGCCCCCGGAGGAATCTGGCCCACCTTTTGGCAACATCAGGTGGGTCAGAGTCTCTCTTGAGACGGTACGTGTTTTTCTTGGACTGGCCCACCTTCCCGTGGTGTGGACGAGTACCCAGAATCATGTGTCCAGGTGACTGATGCTTCTGGGTAGCCAAGTGGCCAGAACACAACAACAGAACACACAGGAGCGGATTAAGGTTGGTTGAAGCCCCGAGCGCAGAAGAAAATATTGGGCCCGTTAAAAAAAAGAGAGAGACAGGGAAAATAAAATTACATGTTAACCATTCTTTTAAATAAATAAAAAATATTATGTACTATTAATGTTTTATTTCCAATAAAATTAGAATATAATATATGTATAATATAATTAATAATAGCGTAATAATAATCACAAAGTTTTGAACTAATATGTTCAACTAATTTGTTGGGGTTTTGTGTGGGCCCTTCAGAAGTTGGGGCCCAGGGCGCGCGCCCGGTGCGCCCGCCATTAAATCCGCTTCTGAGAACACACGCATAATACACACAAACCTACGTCACACCCATATCTGGCCCGTTTGTAGTGTTTCAGAGACACGAGGTGGAGTTGAACAGACATTCTAGGTGCGCCCATTACATATACACATGTCCACATGTCCATTTCCTTTTGAGGTGAGAAGAACTTTCTTGGTCTCTTTCACATTGTCTGCGCGGGTAGCAGAGTGGTATCGTCACCGTCCTCCCCACACCGGGTGGAAAAGGCTCGGGTTCGAATTCCATCGATGACGCGAGGAACTTTAATGGGCTTTTTTTCACTCCATGGCTGAGTTAGTCGGCCTCAGGCATAGATAGCAAGGTTTTTCCCCGGAAACTGGGGTTTCTCGTCCAGCAAACAGGCAAATCGACCAGAAACACACGCAGTTAACAGACTTAAGACACAGCACGGCAGATGAATTTAATTATTCGGGTGGCCTAAATATAATAGTTTAGTTTTTTGGTCACTGCAAACTTTGTCTGCCCTAAAAGGGCGGAACCAGCATCCACTGGAGGAAGTGCTGTTCCATTGGTATTACAGTGTGGTGGCAGCAAACAGTTGGCCAAACTGCGGTTACCAACAAAAAAAAAAAAAAAAAAAAAAGGGGGATGCGTACCCAGGCAGTTCAACCTGGGCACCAGCAAAATAAAATTTAAAAAAATCAAACGTGTCAAAATAGATGCGCATGCGTACTCGTGTAAGAGATGGTAATCCCTCTCTTCTGGAAATAGAAAATGTCAGTATCCACGTCTTAAAAATAATGATTAGATGTAAGAATTAGTTGTGTAGCGTGGACAGAGGAAGAATTCGTTTCAGCTGGGTTCGTGTCCACCGAGTTTTCCGGAAGGATGAGCACCGTTTACATTGGTATGAAATACGTCTTCTTCTGTTGAAGACGTCTGAAGATAATGGTTGAAGCGCACCAACGTTTTCTTGAATTTTCAAGCGAGTAGTTGAATTTTCTTGCTGAAGCGAAGGGACGAAGTTCTTGAAGTTAGATCTTTGCTCCTCGTAATACGGTCAGGAAAGAGGCCCGTGAAGCTTCATCACAAACAAAACAGAGTTGGTTTCCAATCCTGAAAGTCGAAAGGGTTTCACCTTCGGGCAGCCATCACCTATGAGTAGGCGCGACGTGGTCATTGAAGCGCGCAACTAATTTTTTAATTGTATCTGTTGAAGCAAAACTTCGGCAACAGTTCCTAATAACTGGACCCGTGACATTAGAATTCCATCTTGTTCGCCAAATGTTGGACAGTCTGTCCAAATTCTAGAATTTATTTTTTTAAATTAATTTCAGGGTAGCCGTTAATACACTGGATGGAGTCGGGAAGACCATTCTTTAAACTGCGCGCAATTCCTCTAAGGGCTAAACACGAATCCAGTGGCAAAGCACCTGCAGTCACCTGCTGGCATCCACATCGAGAGAATCTTACGTACGGTGGCTCCTGAACTTTAGTTCAACTCCGCCGTGAACTCTGTAAACGGCCAGACAGGTGTGTGTAGTGTTCTGTTTCTGCAGTTTGTGTGTGTTGTTGTTGTTGTGTTGTTTTCGGTAACTTTGCCACCAGAAAGGTGATCACGTGGATAAGTTGTCCAGTGTCTGTCTACACCGAAAGAGGCGCGCCAGAGTTTTGTACCGTAGCCCACCTTTACAATCTCGTACCGAATATCCGAAGCCGCTAAAGGGGGGCAAAAAAAGAAAAATAAACGTAATCGCACTCCAGAAACTTGAAGCCAGCGCGCGCGCACACACACACACACACACACACACACACACACACACACACACACACACACACACACACACACACACACACACACACACACACACACAACAAGCGACCAGCGTCTAACACATACCTGATAGCATTGAGAAAAATGAAAAACCAAAGTTAGAAAAGCAAAAGGATGAGTAGGAACGTGCACCAGAAACCTGTGCCAGCAATATTTGCGCCTCGCCTCGGAGCCAGTGCGAGGCCAGCAGTGGGTGGGTAGAAAGAGTAAAAAGGATTCAAAAGAATTCAGCAGATGGAGTTGTAGTTCGACAACTGACGGCATTGCAGATTTGTAGTTCAGTAATTTCTTCAGCTGGGGTCTTCAGGGGAGATGGAAGCCGTAAATGTCTCGCAAGAAATGTCCCGAAAAAGGTTAAATATTTCCTTTGGTGTCAGAAGAGAAGGTTCTTTCCCAAGAGAACATGAAGTGCAAGAGATAAGAAGCGGGTGACGCAGATCACTATGAAGCGGATAATTGAAGAGGACATGTTTCCAATCCTCGGGTTGGCCACAGAAATATTAAATATGATCTTTATTGTAAGGTTCCTAGGTACACGCAGGTATCCTATCTTTACAAACCCTTCACGGCACTACACTAAGCCAGGGTTTTTGTGTGTTGTTGTTGTTGTTGTTGTTGTTGTTAACAAGCGGCAGAGATATCATCTCGCAGCTTGTTAATAATAATACATCAGATTAAAATAACAAAATCAATTAAAATAACACGTGACAGTTTTCTTGAATTCAAGTTTCCCTGAAATTCTTGTCGAGCCGGAGCGATCTCACATCAGTTGATGGTTGTGGAACACACGTGCAGATCCAGGATGCGCCGTCTGTACTTTTTGTCATCGACGATTTTGCACAGGTCGGCGTCCAAGGACTGAGCTAGATGGAGCTTCTGATAAGGGAGGAACCGATCTTTAAAATGTAACCTCGACGGAACAGCAAGAAGCTTGGGAGCGGAGTGCTGGATGAGGGATTCTCCAGCACACGGTGTCCCAAATGTTCGGCGCTGAGATTCTTCCAGCGTTCATTTTGATGGTGAAGATTAGTCTTCTTTTGTTCATTAAGGCTGCGACTCTGGTTAAATTTGGTGCTTTGGCCATCGGTGTTGTGTGATGTTGTGGTGGGAGATGACACTTCCAGGTAGCCCACTTCAGGAGCCAGTACTCCGCGGCGTTCAACGGTTTGATTGTTGTGTCTGCGGTTGAGCCCCACGTTCTTATCAGATTGGTGCTATGAATATGTAGCAAGTGCTGCTTGGATATCCGCCGTTTCCTATCGAATTTAGCACAGAGTTCTTCAATGTGATGATGGAATCTTAATTTTCGATCAAAGGTCACACCCAAGTCTTTCTGCTTTTCGACGCAGGGGATCAAGACTCCGTCTATCGTCGGCTGAATTATGGTTGGTGTAGGTTTCAGTGAGAAGATCATGATCGCGATTTTGCAGGATTAACTTGCAAGTCAAATCTCATGAGGTACTGCTTTATTTCTGATAAAGTTTTGACATCGGTTGATTTTAGTTTAGTTAATTTTGTTGCAGGCAGTTGATTAATTGCAGATATAAGGTCGTGTCTTGTGATTAAGATGGTTGCAAGTGCATTTCTGGGCACATCATTATCAAGCGGAGGAATATCACTGGACTCATGGTCACCTCGCTAAAATCGTGCAATAAAGTCCATCCAGACATCAGGATCGAGCTGTGAGGAGAGATCACAATGTTTCTGTGGATATGATGGGGCACCTTTACATAGTGTGACTTCAACGTGACGTTTTATGGCTTGAGACTTGAGTCGATTGAAGCTTGCTCGTACTTTAGAATATGCAATTCTGTCTGGGATTTGTCCTGTTCTTTTCCATTATTTGTAGAGTTGCTGTTTAATCTTAAAGCTGTTGCTGAGCACATGGGTTCACCATCCTCTCCTGCGTTCTGAGATCCTTATATTCTTTGTGGCTGCAAATTTAGAAATTGTCACGAGCTAGTTAACAGATCCAAGGTAAGTTGACTCTCACCCTGTTGAAGTGCATTCCAAGGAATTGCAGTGGTTGCTGCGAGACATTTACTAGTGTTGATTAATTTCGGGCTGGTTATTACCCTTGTGTGGACCCTAGTCGAGACATTGTAGTTTGGAGACGGAAAAGACAAGTTAATGAAGATTGGCATATGATCAGATTGAAAGGCAGTTTCTGCTATTGAATCAAGTTGACAGTCGCTTGATGGTAGCACAAGATCAAGATAGTTGTCATCCTTGTCGGGAGCTGATTAATTAGATAGATTCCTAATGGATGAAGGCTATTTAGCATTCTTGATTGAAGATGCACAAGCTGAAATCTCCGCCGATTACGGGCCTTGCCGAAGGACGACGCCCATGAATGAGCCAATTAGTTATCTCATCGATTGTTTCAGCATTGTGTCCTGGGGGTGTATAAATAACTGCAATATCAATGCGGACTGATTTAAATTGGCATGACGCAATTAGTCCCTCGAACTTATTAGAATGGCTTTTGTAATTCTTTGTTACAACCATGTGTGATGTTTTATATAACAGTCCCACTCCACCCCCTATTTTGTCCTGTCGGGAGCAAAGAATCATATTATAACCAGCCGAAACTGCAAATGAAAATCCTATTCATTATGGTGAAGCCAAGTTTCTGTTATGCAAGGCGAATTAGACAGATTAATGGTCACAATTTTAGCTCGAAGTGATCCGTGTCCACTCAGCACGAAAAGTGTATTTAAACTTGGGGGAAACCAGTTTAGCACACTCTTTTGCAAAGGAAAAGTAGCCGGTGGAATAAATGTTTGTGTGACCTTTCGAAGTAGTGGACCATCGATCCTCCCAAAGTCAGACGCGATAGTTCGAGTAGAGTTCTTTTTTTCTTTTCAATTTTAGGTTGGCTTCGTGCAAAGAAAATTGAAAAGAAAGCTATTTGGGTTCCGTTCTGTTTCACGACGATGCCATCAACGCTCTGTTTTCGGTCCACTCACTCGTCCAGGACAAAATCCCAGGAGAATGGGCCTAGAACAGAACCTCGAGGGCATCCACGTGAAATTGAAATCACGTAATTGAAAGTGCATCTGGAAACACGGAAAAGGTTCACTGGCGGTTGGCCTCTGCATTGGATGCGGGGGTTAATAAACTGGTCTTCGTGGAATCGTTAGTACCCGTGTAGTTGTAGCCCACCTCCTTGTGGCGCAGATGGGCACTGGGAAGCAGCCCCCCCCCCCCCGCTGATTGCTCTTTTCCAAAAGCAAAGTGGTCAGAAGCGAGTAAACGAAACGGTCTAATTCATTCCACTTTTTACAGCGTGTTGTACATCCTCTCAGTGCGAAGGGGCGAGGTCGAACTGACGTTCGGGAGCCGCTCTACACATGCATTGACGCGAATTATCGAAGACTCGCACCGTTCCATCTCCGCATGCGCTTAGAAACAAGTGCATCATCATCATATTTACACTCATTGAAGCGGTCCTCGAGCAAAAGCTGGACAACGCAATTTAACTATTTACATCGACCTATTTGGCCTTCCAAGCCGCAAGGACTCGCCTTACTGCCGGGAAGTTTACCATCCCTAGCCCCGTGGAGGCAGGTCGCTACTACCCTTATATGCACCATTCTGGAGCACTCTAAGTGAGTAGAACTCTGATTGCTTTGATCGAACCCACAATCAAAATCTATACAATTTAAACCAAAAGTTTACATTTCAATATCGAAATACATAATATACAATTCAGCAACGACAAGCAGTTGCACTAACTTCCGCAAGCATGCGGGAATAAATGAACCTAACAGTTCAAGTAGTGCCCTGAGCACTACGTATAATATTTACATGTTTTAGATACGTTATCCGGAGCGCTCTGCCAACTGTAGAGCGACCGGGTATGATCTCTGACCGTTGATCTGTATGACTCGGAACACATCGTTGGAAGTCTTGTTGGATGTACTATCCATACACGACTTTACTCTTGATTTGTTCTAAGTAACTCTTGTTGATAGGCCAATCTCTACTTCTAACAGAATGGTCGGAGGTCTTCCCTCGCCTAGCACAGTTAACACACTTCGCTTTCTCCGCCTTTTTAGGGCACTCCTTGTAAAGGTGGCCATCTCCCGCACAGTGACCACACACAGGCTTCGACTTACAGTTCTTTGCTATGTGCCCAAAGGCAAGACATTTAAAACACTTGACCGTGAAATATATGTCACGGACTTTATGGGACGACCAGTGCAAGAATACTCTTCCTTTCTCGACGAGGATATTCCGCAGCTCGGCAGAGACCTCGATGATCCAGTTTTTGGTATCGTTATTAGCAACTTTCGCCACTGACCTGGTATCTTTCTGGAATTGAGCCCTTGTTATACCGCTTGAACTGAAGTGCAGCAGTTCAGAGTCCACGACGTTCGTGAGCATTCTGAAGTCGTTACGTAGTCTTCCCCCTCCCCCTGCAGAAGTAGTGGAAGCAGCCACGCGTAAGCAGTCAATAACTGACGGCCTCTTTGCGAGTTCAGCGACCTTCGTTACTCGCCGATATCGATCACTCGTCCGTCGCTGTGCACCGCGTGCACGAAATCAGGTCGCGTGAGTCAGGAAACTGATCGAGTGTAGTTCTCGAGAGAGAGGGGGATCCGTCCGAAATCCGCGTCATTCACCCCCATTCAGAGCCAATCCTGAATTACGCGGTACGTTTTTCCGTCGGTCGATCGCCGATGGACCAGCAAACAGAAGGGGGAGGGGGTTGCCAGCAAGGAGTGACATTCTGTGGTTTCGCGTGGAGGGACGGAATACCTAAAATAAATTAGTGTGTGGCGCTCGGCTCGCAGAGTGTGTCGTGTGCACCCCTTGCCAGATTCGCTCAGGTCGATTTGAGCAAACGTCCAGTAAGGGTCGACACCAGTGCCGGATTAAGGTACGGGCTAGGGGTACCCAGGGCCCTTGCCCGGGACGCGATTCTGTGAGGGGCGCCAAAAACAGAAGAACAACGAGGAAAAAGGACGCCAAAAAATCATTCTTCCGGGGGGGCCGAAATACCTTGGTCCGGCACTGGTCAGCACTGACAAGTGGACATGTTAGGGCGGCTCCTAAAAGGTTGGTTCAAATCCGCCTCATATTCGTATTACTGTATGTTTTAACAGACTCTGTAAACTAGGCCAGCCTTGAAGTACTGTGATGTTTGTGTATTTTATGTATGCTGCGATGTGCTGGCCTCATGGCTACCTAGAAGCAGCGATCGCCGGGAAGGCTGCTTCCAGATACTCGTCCACACTACGGGAAGGTGGGCCAGTTCCAGTAGATGGGATGCCTAGTTCGTATTTTTTTTCCCCATTTTATAAACTCGAAGTAATTTCTAAAATGGAGGGAAAAAATATGAAAAAACTCTAAGGATGTAACGTTTGGAGTTGGTCCCACCTAAAATCCCTCAGAGTCAAACAGAAGTTAGGAAATACGGTCAGTTTGTTTATTCAACAGCAATTAATCGGGGTCAATTAGGACTACAAGGTGGTCTCGTATCACAAGTATCGCGGGATAAGGAAGTGAGTGAGGAATCAGCTGGGGTCGATGTTGTTGGAAATACATTCCTGTAAATGAAGATAATACTGTTAGTACCCAAAATGAAGTTGCTACAATGACTGATGAATTGGAAGACGTTCAAGATGTGTCACCAATGTACGAGGGAATTTCAGAAATGCGCAAGAATATCGTGGGTTTTCTTTTTGGGGATACTAATAAAGTTACTAAGAAAGCTGGTGATATCATTATGGAGAAATGGACTAACTTGGAAACTGTTGCCACAGCTTTGCTGATTGAAAACGAAAGGGTTAAGGCTATAAATGATGAGGTCATCAAACGTTCTCAGCTTTTAGAGCAGGTGATGCAAACTTTTCCTGTTCTCCCGGCCGGGACAGATGAGATTGAAAAGAAAATATCTGTTAGACCTGAGACAGCAAAAGTTAGGTATGAGCGTGATACTTGTATCAACCGAGGCAAGCTGTAAGGAAGTCCTATGCTTATGTGGTAAATGGATCTCAGTCTACTGACACAGTTTGTAGTGCTGTGGAAAATGTTGTGATTCTTAGAGCTACGGACAAAAGTGATTATAAAACTAGTATGCATGTGAGGAATACTGTTGCAAACATCTTAAAAACCGAGTTTAAGGCAATAAAAGTAAAATCATGGCGACTAATGCGCAATAGGGGAGTTTTTGAGACAGCTACAAAAGCTGAGCTGGCTAGTGTTTCGGCGTCAGAATCCCTTGCTGGAATAGTTCCAGCAGTTCCAAAGAAGGGGAATCCATCTATAATAATCTATGATGTTCCCAAGGAACTCAGTCAAGATGACTTTTCAGAAGAATTACATTGTAAGAACCTTGAGGAGTATGATATTTCTTTAGAGCAGATTAAAAGGGATTTAGTTTTTAGATTTACAGTTAGATCAAGAAATTCTGCAACAGTTCATTAGGTAATTAGTGTATCGCCTAAATTATATAAATGCATTTCAACTTTGGACAGATTATATCTGTCAGTAAGCTCTCACCGGCATTTGATGAGTGTCAAAATGTTTTTTGTGGCTAGGATATGATCTCACGACCAAATACTGTTCGCAAAAGTCACCTTCGTGTGGTCATTGTGCTGAAGGAGGACACGTTGCTTAATACCTTTGACAGTTAATACCTCGCTGTATTAACTGTCAAAGAAAGAAAAGAGATTCAAATCATTCGGTCAGAGATGTCAGATGTCCTGAGTATTTGCGAGCACTCGAACTAGTACAGACTAGGACATTATTGATTAAAACGGCTGACTCCGTTAATCTGGATCACGATGAGTTCGATGTGTCAGATGATTTTATGCAAATTGGTATGTAAACAATACTCAAATAAGGATATTCCGAATAAATGGCCAACGTTCAAAATTGGTAGCTGACGAGATTAGATCTGAAGAAAAGCAAATGGATGTGATATCAATCCAAAGAACCGTATTGGGCTATAATTCACTCCGTGCTAGAAGAGCCTAAGACGGGTATTGTAATCTTTAATAGAGAATTGGATGTAGTGATTGTACAAGGTTTTGTAAGATGAAAAATCTTACACGTTTAATATTTTAGAAACGAGTGAGATTTATTTAAAATAAAGCTTAGGAAATAGCAAAATAAGACAGTAAACATTTCCAGTCACAAATATTATTCTAGGTCACTCACAATGATTAAAAATTAGACAAGGTTGAATTAGAGAAGGGAGCGGTAAGCTATTAGCTATTAGGGATACATTTCAGTTCCCACCATGGCAGCGACTACTGGCGAGCAGGTGCGAATAACTATGGCTCTGAAGAACAACGGGCTGTAGACTGAACATTGTGGGACATCCCTTTGTCCGGTGACACCGAAAAATCGGTCAGGTAGTAAATACGGTTCAAATTACTCCGGTTAGCAATCACATTGGCGTCTGACTGTCGGCGATGGCATGGTTGTTAGATCAATGTAAAATAAATCTGCTAAGTTTAACCAGGGGTGGCGAAGGTGACGGCGAACTTCAAAGCAGCGGATTGCCTGGGAAAAATTTGGAAATTTATTAAAATGAGCTCTGAATATACAGCTTGAGAAATTTTAAAGGACGAATAGGAAATGATGAAAGTTGACAAAAAATGAGAAGATTGGGTAAACTCAGAAAAAAGTCGGACAGGAATTATGAGGGGCGTTGCTGAATTCAGAGTAACAAAAAGTCAGTGAGCAGGGGGAAACGAGTTCAGATCCAGCAGTTGAGCTTTATGTGGTGGTTATGAAGATGGGTTAGAAACAGTGAGAACCCCGAGTTGAGTATGTGGGGGTGTGTGGAAATAAGTTAGGAAAGACAGAGTTGAGTTTTTGACAATGTTAGTGGGAAAATGAGTAATAAGTTGTGTAGGGTTAGATAAGTCCTGTCCTATCCTGTCAGCCAGCTGGGAAAGATCTGACAAAGTTAAGATGGAGCAGTGAAGGGTTAGATAAGTTTAGTGCAGTCAGTAAGTTAAGAAAAGTTAGTGGAGTTTAATAATAGAAGAGAACAGTCGAGTAGTCCGTTATCGGAAGGCAAGGGTAGTGGCCCGTATACAGATGAATGAAGTGTAAGGAGAATAAGCCTGTCCGTCGTCTAAAGGCAAGGGTAGTAGCCCGTATGCAAATGACTGAAGGGTATGGAGAAATAAACCTGTCCGTTATAGGAAGGTAGTGAAAGTGGCCAGCGTGAAAATAAGTAGTGTAAGGAGAAAAATAACTCTAGCCCGTCATAAGAAGGCAGTGATAAAGGCCAAGGAAAGAAATAACCCTAGTCGACCATCTGAAGGCAGTGATAAAGGCAAGGCGCAGATAAGTGAGCTGAAAAGATAAAGTTGTAATTCCTAGTCTGCCAGAATAGCTGAACCGAAGGTTAAGTAGCAGTATCGAAGACGAGCCCATGAATTCCTAAAAGGCACAATGATGCCCTATCCTGACGTAGACTACAGCCCATGGAGAAACTTGAAGTTCTGAGATGAATGCAGTTGGTAAACGATGATGCCATTCCCAGACAAGGAGCTGAAAGCCCCAAAACGGAGAAATCCGATTCGTAAAATTAAGTAAGTGACTAGTTATATAGTATTCTCCCTCACAAATAAAGGACTGTTGGAACTCTAATATCAGATTAGTATAATGTTTAGAAAGATGTTAAAGGAAGGATATACAAAGATATAAATACTGTAGATGCATAAATATAGAGATAAATTAGATAGGGGTTTTGTTTAATGTATAATTAGACATATGTAGAAAAGCAAAGGAGAGAAATTTGATATTTGTTATTAGCTATTGTCTAACATATAGGTATAATATATTTTGGAAGGGAAGGGTAGAGAATACAGAGAAAGAAATAGCCTTATGAATGTAGCTAACACTTGGGACCAGCATTAGTCCAGAAATTGATGTCAAATGTACTATCTGTCTTGATTAGAGAAAGTTGTGAAATTATATTCCCCAAGACAAAATGGGGCACTAATTAAAACGGAAGTTAAGAGTGAAATCCCTAAATCAATACATAAGGTAAGGATTTGATTTAGAGTGGAGAAAGGGTGTACCTAATCCTCTTAAGCAATTATTCTTCATGTGTGAAGAAGAAGCTATAGCAGTTTTTGTAAAGATATTAAGTTTGTTGTGTATAAAGAAATAACCTTTCTAGTGTAAAACCAATGTATTTAATTGTCATAATATAACTGATAATACATAGGCAAATTTGAGTAATGATAATATGTGCTTGAGAATTGTTAATTTTTGTATTGTGTATATGAGTGTAAATAAAATGTTATGTTATATATTAATGTGCGTGTTGTTTGTTATTCTTGAACACTCAGCCTGTCCGAGGGGAATTATAAATAATTGAGAAGTTCCCTCGAATTTGGAATTCTCCTGTAAAGTAAAGTGAGATGTATAAGTGGGGAAATTAAAATAAGGTGGACAACAACTAGTGAAAAAAAATAAAAACAAAATAATAAAAACAAAAATAAATAAATAAATAATAAGTAAATATAAAATAAAATATATATCATTCATTTAATTCCACCCCCCACAGTTTATGTAATTCATACGCTACTTGTGTAATGATTGCTTCGGTGTCAATCCGGTTTTATCTCATATCTGCGTATTGCTCTCCTTCCACGGACTTCAATAATTTTCTAGACTACTTGGAGCAAGCTTTACTAACATTAAGATCACATAAATTAATTATAACAACTGATGCTAATGCCAAATCTATCTTTTGGCATAGTTCAATGACTGATACGAGGGGTTTGATGTTGGAAGATCTTATTTATAGTCATAATTTATATGTGGTAAATAAACTCAATCAGATATCAACGTTTAGTGGAGCAATGAGACAATCTAATATCGATATAACTATTACAACAGCTGTGTTACGGAACTGTTTGTACGGCTGGCAGGTATTTTCGGACTGGACTTCTAGTGATCACCGGGCCATTTCATTCTACGTTGGTAACGTGCAGCCATCCCACAATGTACAGGATCGAATTCCGGAAGTAATTAGATTTTCACTTAAAACAATGGACTGGTCAATGTTTGAGGATTCTGTCTAAATGGAATTTTCCGACGCATAAGCAACAAGAATTAATGAACCTACCTGCATTGGTTGTACTCAGGTGTATTCAAGATTCTATTACAAAGGCGGCCTATAAGTCTTCTAGAAAAAGGATAAGTTCTACTAAATCATGTCCATGGTGGTCTCGAGATTTAGCGTTGCAACGTAGATCGATACATCGTGCAAGGAGGCAATTTCAGCGGCAACGACACTGGTCTCCCAGTGAGGTTGCTAGATTACATCAAGAGTACATAGCACTGAAAAATGATTACAGAAGAGCAATAACAATTCGTAAGAGGGAAATTATTCGTCCAAGAGTCAGGGAATTCGAATCCATGGGGTCTGTTGTATAAAATTACAAGAGACAAGCTACGCAATTCGGATGTGTTTAATACTGTGCGTACAAGTTCGACAGAAACAATAGGATGGATGGATGGATAGATTCCATTGAAGCTATAATTGATAAACTATTCCCACAAGATGATTTCTTGGAAAAGACGGCAAATCAGACTTCAATAAGAAGAGAAAATTCTTTACATGTAACTCATAAAACTACGGAACCATTTACAATTAATAAATTAGCACGTGTAATTTGAAAATTAAATTTTAAGAAATGTCCAGGATATGATTTGATAGAGAATGAATTTATAGCACGGTTTTATAAATTGTTTCCGCAGTTGTTATTACTACTACTATATAACAAATGTCTTGCAGAAGGATATTTTCCACCAGATTGGAAGGTAGCTTTATTGAAGCTAATCAAAAAGCCTGGTAAGCCCCTCTCAAATTCTGGATCCTACCGGCCAATAGCCCTTCTAGCTAACCTTGGCAAATTACTGGAAAGGCTGATGGTTTTGCGCACTACGCTATTGCGCATCACGCAATAGAGCAGCGTGGAATGACATAAAATAAGCAATATGGGTTTACATCTGGGAAGTCAGCAGAGCATGCTTTAGTGGACTTGCGAACACACATCGAGAGTTCTGATTCAAAGTATGAATTAGCCATTTTTGTGGATTTTCAGGGAGCCTTTAACTCAGTATGGTGGGAGGCTGCTCTTCCTCAGTTGAGGATAGCTGAATGTTCTCAAGAATTGTATACATTATTTGGAAGTTATTTTAGTGACAGATACGTCATTGTTAAATCTAAAAACTTTTATATTAAAAAGCAGGTTTATCGTGGTTGTTCCCATGGTCTTAGGTCCTTTCGTATGGAACCTTGTCTTGCAAAATTGGTTAGCTCGCTCTTTTTTCAACTGTAGAACAACAGCCTTTGCCGATGATTTAACAATTATAGTGGTTGGGAGTTCAAGGGGTAGTCTTGAACATAATGCTGATATTGTATTGACTGATTTGCATCTCTGGGCACAAAACTACAAGCTAACTATCAATCCGTATAAAACTAAAATTATGCTTTTTAAAAGCAAATTGTACCCTGGTCGACCTCCACAAATAAAGTTAAATTGTATTCAGCTACCAATGACATCTGAAGCTAAATATCTAGGAATAGTAATAGATTATAAACTCTCATTATTTCCACATCTATAACATATTTATGAACTAAAGTGAAAAAGTTCTCTGCTGCTGTTATTGGTGTTTTTAAGTCTGACTGGGGTTTATCCCTCAAGACTCTCTCACTATATTATAAGGCAGTATTTCTACCCATGACAACATATGCAGCGGGCGCTTGGTTTCATCGTGTTGGTTGGCGAGGTTCCAAGCAAAACTCAACTCTATACAAAGATCAATGCTTCTCAGCATGTTGAGAGTGTGTAGGACCGTATCTACTGCAGCAATTCAGGTGTTGGCCGGGGCTATTCCCTCCGTAGCCAAGTGGTCATGGACATGTGGACATGTGTATATGTAAGGGCGGCACCTAGAACGTTTGTTCAACCCCGCCTCGTATCTCTGTGAAGAACAGTATCACTACAAATGGGCCAGATGTGTGTGACGTACGTTTGTGTGTATTATGTGTGTGTTCTGTTGTTATGTTCTGGCCTCTTGGCTACCCAGAAGCATCAGTCGCCTGGACAGATGATTCTGGGTACTCGTCCACACCACGGGAAAGGTGGGCCAGTTCCAATATATCACGTAACGTCTCGAAAGAGACTCTGACCCACCTGGTGTTGCCAGAAGGTGGAACAGATTCCTCTGGGGGCCCATTCCAGAGGGAGGAGATAAAGACAGAAGAGCCCAAAAAAAAACAAAAAAAAACCACCCGTGGTGCAGTTAGGAAAAAAAAAAAAGTAAAATAATAATAATAAATTAATTAATAAAAAATATATATATATTAAATAATAATGATAAAAAAATAATAATAAAAAATAAAGAAATAAGAAGAAGAAGAAGAAGAAGAAGAAAAAACAATTTAAATAAATTGGCTGCGCTAGAGTGGGAACTGAAGGCAGAGCGCGTGAAAAAAAAAAAATGAATTTAAAAAAAAAATTTAATTAAAAAAAAAAAATATATATATATATATATTAAAAAAATAGGAATAAAAATAATAAAATAAAAAATAAAAATAGAAATAAAAATAATAAAATAAACTAAATAAATAAATTGGCTGCACTAGAGTGGGATCTCAAGGCAGAGCGCGTGAAGAACAAATTAAATAAGAACAATAATAATTTAATAAAAATAAAGCAAAGAATAATTTGATTTAGAAAATAAAGAAGAGAAAGATAAAAAAAAAATAAATAAATAAATGAAATGAAATGAAAATTAATGAATAATAAACTGGCTGCACTAGAGTGGGAACTCCAGACAGCACGTGGAGAAGAAAAAAAAAAAAAAAAAATGAAGAAGATGGCGGCATGCGAATATAGAACTCTTTAAGTCACCGAAGAGGTATTGTTAGGTGCAGTAACAACTATGTAGCTCTGCTTCCTGCGGGAGTGCAATAGCATTCGCTCTTTGAGTAGACCGGGGTTCAAGCCCCTGCCTGCTGAATACGGTCGATCTGCCAACCCGCACTGGACCAGCGTGGCAGATTATGGTCCATTTCCCTCAGCATGAATTGGTGAGGAGGCTTCCATCCTGCAGTGGGTTGATAATAGCTGCAGTTTACTTTATTTCCCAATGGTTCCACAGCTCAAATATCTTGGAGTTATTGTGGATGACCGATTAAATTTTGTGGCCCACGTCAACTTTCTAACTTCAAAGATCAAAAAATATAGTAACGCTCTAATCAGAATCACCAAGACTGAATGGGGATTAAATAGGAAAACCCTTTCCCTATATTACAAGGCTGTTTTTTTCCCAGTGGCCACGTACGCCTCTGGAGCGTGGTTTCACAGGGCAACAAACATCAAATTTAAAGGTAAACTAATAACACTTCAAAGATGTATGCTCCTTTCCATGCTTCGCGCATGCAGAACAATATCCTCTGCTGCACTGCAGGTCTTGGGAGGTGTGCTTCCAATGGACCTTCACCTCGTGTACAAAGGTCTCTGTTACTAGATAAAACATAGAATTCCCACTGAAATCCTTGGCACAACTTGTAATATAGACGCAGATGTGAAGCAAGAAATACTCAGAATATGGAAAATTTGATAAACATCTAGCAAACCAGATGGGATACCAGCCAACCTGGGCATGTGACACGAAACTTTATATCAGATGTTACCTTTACAACAGGAAGATATGTTAAGAAATAGTTCCGCCCTAGTCAGACTTCAGTCTCTTTAGACTTAATCACTGGTCACGGATCCCTAAATTCAAAATTATTTCAATTCGACCTTGTCAACTCACAGCTTTGCTCCTGCGGGTCCGAGGAAACTTGGGCTCGTGTGATTTATCATCGCTCCAACTACAATGACCAAAGATCAACAATAAAATCTTATCATAATAATTTTGTCGAGGGAAATGAAGCTATATTCGTGGAAAATGAAAAATCCTTTCAGACATTTCAAAGATTTGCACTAGAAGTATTCACAAAAAGAAAAGAGATGTTGGCTGCTCCATCTCCTGCTCCTGCTTCTTCTTCAACTGGCGGACCGGTGGCAAATACACCTACGCCATCTGCAACAAACTCTTAAAACTTCCGACCACTACCTTACGTGAATGTTAAATGTACAAGAGGCTTTTTGCATTTATCTAGAAATTATCCTAAACTTCAAACAATAGAGAAGAGGAGAAAAACAAACAAACAAAAAAAACTTATGCTAATACTTGATTACGCTTTTGGACTCTATTGAAATAAATACTTAGTATTCAGCGCACCTATCACGGTTATATTATAAAATGGACCTACTTACCTGACAGGACCTAAGATAGAACACTTGCTGTGATATTTCTCTTTTCCCAGAAGAACTAATTTCAAACCAGAATGACTTTTCGATAGGACTCATCCGACTGGACATGTGGACATGTGGACATGTGTGTGTATAGGTAGGGTGGCTCCTAGAACGTCTGTTCAAATCCACCTCGTTTCTTTGTACGTTGAACAGACTCTGCAAAACAGGCCAGCGTGTAGTAGTGCAATGTTCGTGTAGTTTAATGCATGTTATGTTGTTGTGTTATGCTGACCTCTTGGCTACCCAGAAGCAGCTATCACCAGGAAGGCTGCTTCTAGATACTCGTCCACACCACGGGAAGGTGGGCCAGTTCCAGTAGATGGGACGCATAAGGTCTCAGGTTATGAGACAACAACACTTAAAAAAAAAAAAAAAAAAAATCCTCTGGGGGCCCAATCCAGAGCTTAAAAAAAAAAAAAAAAAAAATATATATATATATATATATATATATATATATATAAATAAATAAAAAGAAAATAAATAAAATAAATAAATAAATAAAAAAAAAATAATAATAATAATAAAAAATAAATAAAAATAAAAAAAAATAATAATAAAATAAAATAAAAAAAATAAAAAAAAATAAATAAACAAACAGCCAGTAAAGTCCAATCAGGTTGTCCGACTGGACAAACTGATTGGACTTTACTGGCTGCACTTACCTCACAATACGAACTTCTCCTTCCATGGATCGGAGTTTTTATTTTCTGTTTCTCCGCAGCTCCGAAAGGGACAGAAATTGTGACCTCACGAGGCGAACTGTTTTGCTGGCATCCAGGATTTGAGTCTCCTGTGGTACGGGATTGCTGGCATTCACTGCTTTGTCCATTTGGATGCGACATTATTTTTTTTTTTTTTTTTTGCTGGCACCCACTGCCTATGGGTGGGATTTCTTTTGAGGCGGGAATTTGCTGGTGCCTGGGTTTGGGCTCCCTAGGTACGGGATCGTAGTATCCACTAGTCTTACCCTTAACCAGTGGACTTTGGATGTTTTTTTTTTTTTTTTTTTACGTTCCTTTTTTTCTCTTTGAATGATCCCAACATCATTCAGTACGAGCTACTCGAGGTCCGGCACATTACAAGCGTAGTTGCGTGGCCCACCTCCCCGTGGTGTAGACGGACATTGGGCAGGCTTTCTGGGTGATCGCCTGCTTGGTGACAAAGAGGCTAGAAACGACTAAACAACACACGCACACACACACACACTGCAGAAACATAACGTTACACACATTTCTGGCTTCTTATACAGGGATCTGTAACCATCAGAGTGTACAAAGGCGGAGTTGAACTCACGTTCAGGTGCCGTCCCACATAAGATACTATACGTGTCTACGTACTTGTTTATTCCTTTGGACTTGTTCTTGAGGACTTTGTTATCGGATTAAGAAGAAGATTCGTTCCATAACATCACAATCGATAGCCAGGCAGATATTAAAAGGGAAAAGAAGCGGTTTATAAAGAAGATGATTAATCCACGGAAAACGAGATGGGACACTGGAACTGCGGGAAGGGTGACAAATTTATTTCTTCCAGAGGTGACGTTTCTCCTAGATAAAAGTGTAGTTGAATGGTTTACACCTGGATTGGAGTTGCTCTATACAGTATAATAACAGGCCATGGCTCATTAAATGAGAATCTATTTGCTCTACGATTAACAAATACCGAATTGTGTTTTTGTGGAGCCAAGGAAAATTGATTTCACATTTTGTGTAATATTTATGACAGCGCGCGGTCAATAATTAGTGACGTTCTGGTGGACGAGATTCCTGGAGAGCAGTTTCGTCTCTTGATGGAGCGAAATATACTTCAGCTGTTTGCTAAAGCTCAAGCTGAGGTTTAGCTTTAGCCTTAGCCTTTGCTAAAGCTGCATTTTAACTAAGAAGAAGTACGCTTCCACAGTTAAGAACTGGTTTAACTTTAAATAATTAAATGGGATTAGCGTGGTGTTGTAGTTACAGTTGGCAATTTTTTTTTATATTTAGTTTATTTATTTAATTTTATTATTATCTATTTATTTTATTATTTTATTTATCTTTATTTATTTATTTTATTATTTTTTAACAACTCTGGAGCTGGCCCCCAGAGTTGTGTTTTTTTTTTTTTTTCATTTTGCTCGAGTGATCATTGTCACACACGGGAAGACTGCACTTTTATTTGTTTCTGCCTCGGACAACCTTCAAATGAGGGGGGGGGGGGGTTGCATTTGATAAGGCTGGCACGAAAGTACAGTGCGATCTCGATGTGTTTATAGCGAAAAACAGGTTCAAGAAACAAACAAATGTTGTTTTCATTGCGAGGGTAAACCCGCACTACACCGTCCAAGGTTTCGCTCAACAAAAAACAAATTGGACGAGCTGACACGTCGCTGCCTGCATTAGGATGCGTTTGGGCAGCAGCCTGCCAGGTTGACGCAAACTGATCCGCTGAGTTCGGGTGGATTGTTTTCATTAACGCCTCCATCGCACGCACATCCGATGTTCGTTTCGAATATTGCGGATTCACGCGCAACGGGCGGGGTTAGCAACGACAACGATCGAAATGAAAATGCAATCACCAGAAGGTCGGGGTTTCGGTCATTGTGGAGGATGTCTTGACCGCGGAGGTGAGACGAGCCGAGTCTCCGAATTCCAACAGCACGAAGAAGAAGAAGAAGCAGAAGAACGTAACCGAAAGGTAAATGCGACGCGGTTAGGGTCAGCAAAAATGTCCTTTTGACCCAGGGACAAATTTTAACTCGTCTCGATGGCTGCCTCCAAGTTGCGAGAAAGATCGTCGGGGTTGGTGGTCACGTCTTTTAAGCCGTGTCAGCCCCTCGAAGAAATTTGACTCTTGCCGCGACTCTGCAATTACGCCAGAAAGGAAGTTTTAGGAGTTTAGTCTCGCGAATTGACCGAACCAAACGTTTCTGTACACCTTCATTTCGCTACTTCGGCTCCATATACCAACGGGGTTCTTTATTAGGTTGGGTGTGGGGCACGTGAAGTTTATTATCAGATTTTTCTCGGCGCAATCAGCGCCGTTCGTTCGTTCGTGTTTCCTCCACTGGCGTCCTTTTTCTGAACGCAGCTGAGGACCAACTGGGTCTTGTCGCAGTAACATTTTAACGCAGCCTTGACCTGTCTTCTTAAAGAAGAATGTTTATTACAAAAACACATTTCCTTATTTATCTTAAACCTACTATATGTAGTTTTTCTTTTTCGTTTTGCCAATAAGGGTTTCAATTCCTGCGAGAAGCCGTGTGGATAATTTGAATGGGTAGCATAGTAGAAGGCTGCTTGTTGTAACTTCATTAATGAATTGATAAAAGTGCTTCTTGAGGATCGTTGATTGTGAGTAGTAATTCCTAATGATAGCTTTTGAATGCCTAATTTCACTTTATTAAAATTAAACTTCTGTTTTCGTACTGAATCAGAATCTTTAAAAAGCCGTGGGATGGATCGTCCCACGAGTAGTTCTCGTGTCTAGTTCGAAATTCGCAGTTCTCATTCAAATTTAAAGATAAGATTATGTTTTGAAATGTGCGTTTCAGTGTGCACAAATTGATTTGATCGCCATTACACCCATTGGAGGCATGTGGCGCGTTAAAATCCCCTAAAACAATTTAATGATCCAGTCCCAGATGTCGACCAAAAATTTGGTCAAAATTTTGTTCTCGAATCCAACCATTAGAGAATTATGTAGACGTGGTGGAAGGCAGACAAGCACAACAAAGCGGGAAGAAGGACCAATTCCACTTGTACACGTGCATAAGTATCTTATGTAGGACGGCACCTGTTTCATCGGTTCATCATCCGCCTTTATACACTTTGATGAGTGCAGAAAGCACTGCAGAAGGGGCGCCTCCGTAGCCAGGTGGGAAGGAGCGGCAGTGCGTAACACACGCTTCTTGATTAGACCGGGGTTCGAGCCCGTCACCACCAAATACGGAGGATGCGGAAAGGTCAGGGAATAACCACCGCATATTCCCGGAGCAATATGGCCTTAGTTGCTAATGCTCTTAAAAAAAAAAAAAAAAACCAAATAACCTGTCCTCTTCAGTTCTGCACCCAATATAAGTTCATCCTCTGTTGGTTACACTTGTGCTGTGCCAGTTCGCCACCGATTCCAGAGCTTTGTCATTTTCAGTAATCGAGGCAACCTTGTTGGACAATGCTGGATTCCCCCATGCTTGAACTTGCTGTGTTCACATTCGCGCAACAAGTTTTTGTATAATTTTTGACTGGGGTAGTTATGGGGAAAGCCAAATTCGTCGCATTGTTGGAATTGATTGTAAACGTGCCTCCTTTCCACGCAACTCCAACGTTTAGATTTTGAGGTGAATTTCGTGGAATTGTTTTAGCCGAATGTAGATCGCATTCTTTTATAGAATATGTAAATAAATCCCCGAGAACCGCTAATAATTGCCAAATTACTGTTGTCTGTGTTATCCTCAATTAGTAATTCCAACGGTATTTGAGAGGAGCCAAAAGAAGCGAATCGTCATAAACTTGATGGTCGTCCGCGAGTGACATCGCTTCATCTCTTAAGCCAAATTCGACGCTAGTTGACGAAACCTTGCAATGTTCGAAAGGATTTGCATTTCTGAAACAATCCAGATTTAAAGAGCAACTAATTGCATCCTTAATGTCTGTTCGATCACTCGATGCAGTTTTCTGATTCTTTCCCGAATTGTTAGAAATTCTGTCTTACAATGTTCATCGTCTCGTTCATTAATTCAAGATTTTGCTTTTTACAAGTTCTTGAAAACAGCTCGAAACTTTTCGAATAGCACGTGATACCTATTTGTCAATGATTTTTGAAAAATAAATATCCCAGCCCATTTGTCAGGTAGCCCCTAATCTAGTTTACAAAAGAGACTGTCCCTGTGACTGTGGGTCGCTCTTTGAAGTCAGTTAAGAAAGCGAGAAACTGCTGTTCAACCTTTCAGCCACACCGTGTAGTTGCTACGTCCTCAACATCGAATAGGGCAGAGAAAAAGAGTTGTGTCTGCCATTTGAGGAGAGTGGGTACGTTTCAAGTTCAGTCTCATGTTCAGACGCCTGTCTTGGTCTTCTATACTGCTTGTATTATCTTGCGTAAGCTTGCAAATAATACAAGACATTGCACGTATAGCGTGCCTTAGCCTGTGACGACATTTTATTGTAATACTGTATTTAATCTTATTTCAAGGTCCCACTACTGCTACAAATCAAGAAAGTATTATTATTATTATTATTATATATTATTTCTCCCTGATTGGGGTTCCACCTCGTGACGGCTATTGCTACCAAGTACACAGGGCGGTTGTTGTTATGTCTGGTGTTACTGTTGGTCGAGGAACTCTCTGACTAACCTACAGGTGTTGAGGATTGCGACTTTCTTGAGTTCCTTGTAGGTGTTCGCTGGGAGACCTATTGCTGCTAGGCTGTTATGTAGGGTCTTTGGCACCATACCGGTGGTTGACACGATGATCGGGATGGTCTTATCCGTTATTATGGCGCGGTCCCAGTACAGTTTGTGGGTTTGGGTCTCTAGTACTGCCCAGGGTTTGTACTTGTAGCACGGTACACATTCTTCGATCAACTGGTATTTCCTCCTAGCTTCAGATGTATTATCCTGACTACCTGGTCGTGTCTGTGAGTGTACTCAGTTTATTATTATTATTATCGGTTTATTTCTCTTTCGAGACACCCGTTAACAGCATTTAGGTAGAGGGGGTGGTTACATTATTTCAATATTTTTACAAAATTTAAAGATGAAAAAACACAGAACATTTGGTTAATAAATTAATTACTAAGTAATTGTTAAGATGTAAATATTATTATATAAATTATTAAATTATTATATTTGTACCTGCCGGTACACATTATCAAAGATTTCTATCCTATAGAACAATTTGTCTGCATACAGTTTCTCTGGATCTACGTTTAAATTATTAAATAACTTCACAGTATTTGCTGGGAAGGATCTCCCCGGAGAGTCCAATTGAGTCAGTTGGCACTTGAGACTTGGTTCTTCCCTCTTTATTCTCGGTCGTATCATCCGAGGGCGAGTGATCACGTTTCCCACTTTCGGCGCATCTATTCTCTCTCTCTCTCTCTCTCTCTCTCTCTCTCTCTCTCTCTCTCTCCGTTAGTAGCTTTGCCAGAGTTAAGATGTTTCTGGTTGTGATGATGTACTTCCAGGGTGTGATGTCCAGATTGGCAGACAAGACCGCTCTTGAGATGGTAAACGGTTTCCCGGCAATCTTGTTTAGCCATCTCAGGAGCCAGTATTCTACTCCTAAGAAGGCCTTGGTGTTGTTCTCGGGGGCCGATGACCAGATAGTCGATGCGTACAATGGATTCGATGTAACGCATTTAAGGATGTATTGGATCATGAGATGAGGGCTTCGGAGACCGGTGAGTTCTTGTCTAGTGCTCCAGAGTGCTGCGTATGTCTTTTTCCTAATGTGTTCGAAGTGAGGTATGAAGTTTAATTCTTCATCCCACTTAAGGCCAAGGTCAACATGTGAGGGGGAATTTTGGATTCTGGTATTGTTCACGAAAATCGTAATTTCATTTTTCTTCTTTTTATTGGTGAAGGTCATTTGGGCAGTTTTCTTTTCATTAACTTTCAGGCCAATGTAGTGCAGATATTCTTCTAGCTTCTTGATTGCCTTGTTTGCTTCCTCTGATAGATGGGGTGCAGTTTCTTGTTCTTTAGAGATTACAAAAAAATTAAAATCGTCAGCATATGTAATAAATTGCTCACAGTTTTGAGCTAAAAATGGGGCTAGTGGTATTGCGAAGAAAGTGGCGCCCCCATGAGGTACTCCCCTATAGATACAGTAAGTTGCTGTTTGTTTCCCGTTTATTGCGATAATTTGTCTTTCTTAAAGGGTGTTAGTGAGAATGCTTAAAGTGCTCCCTGAAATGCGGAAATACTCCTTGAGGATTACTGTTATAGCTGGGATTGAGACGTTGTCGAAGGCTGCTGCTACATCCAGGAAAACGATGTCCAACTGTTGTTTATTGTTTAAAGCTAGCTGTATTCGGAGTAGAGTCTCCATTAAATTAGTAATAGTCGACCTTCGAGGAAGCACAGAATGTAAGTATTCTGGCCTGTCCCCAAAGCAGTGCTGATTGACGGTGTTCAGGATTGCTTTCTCAAATATTTTTTGCAGAATTTTGCATCCGATTGCGATGGGCCTGAAATCTTTACTGGTTTTAGGAGTGTTTATTTTTGGAACTGGTTTTACGTAATATCTCTTCCATGCTTTCGGCATGAAAAAGATATTTCAGGCCAATGTAGTGTAGATATTCTTCTAACTTCCTCATTGTCTTGTTTGTTTCCTAGGATAGATGAAGCGCAGTTTCGTGTTCTTTAGAGGTAACAAAAAATTAATTATGTTTTTTTTTCTTTTTAATATCTAAAAGATATTATGTTTTGTTACTTTTCCACGCTTTTCCACGCATGGAAAAGATATTATGTAAATGTTCAACTGGAACGTGAGCAAATCTGAAGTTTCTCCACAGAAAATTGAGAATAGAAACGACTTCGTATTTCACAAAAACAGATTTTGTTGTGGGCCGTTCAGATGGCACCTTAATGATTAGCGTACGACAATGAAAGAGTTACTTAGAGGAATGAGAGAGATGACCTTGAGGAGGATTCAGGTGGTGGGTTTGACGTTCCCGAGTTAGTCTGTCCCTCATAAAACTGCTGTTCATTTGAGGGAACGAAAGGCGAGCTTGGTGCAGGCACAGAATGACGTCTGAATATTGAGAGGCCTTCTTCGGTGTAGGGCAAAGAAAGCTGCAATTATTCGTGGATATATCCACTCTCTTCTGTTCTCTTTTCGTTGGCTGGCTGCATTATGCGCGTCACACCGATAAGCAACTTAAGGTAGTTATCATGAACTGTATCAAAAGTATTTTAAGATTAAATCAAAACTGAAGCAGGGTCAATTCTCCACGCGTGTTTAGTCGCCGCGCGCTTTTGAGAATCCCTCAGTGGGATCGTTCTATAATAACGAACAACACGATCCTGCACAACAGAGAAGACATTGACAAGAAAGAAAGGACCACTTATGATCGACTTAGCGGTGCCCAACACTGGCAACCTCAGGAAAACATACGAGATCAGGAAGTCAAAGACATGTGGCATACGGAACAAGTAATGGCCATCGCGATCACCGGTTGAACATTTACACGTTCCAGTTGAACATAGTGTGCATAGTATTAGGGTCAGGCGCCCCCTGTGGTTTCCTACATCTGCGCCATATGTACACTGTGAAGAAATACAGAACTACTGTAAATGCCAGAAAAGTGTTCTGTGTTGAATACCTAGTTTTGCGTTGGGTTCTGTTGGGTGTCCTGGCATTTGGCCACAGGGCCCCTGGTGAAACCCAACGTTGCCCGCACACACCGCTACGAAGTAGCCAGGCTGCTCATTATTCTCTGGCTAGTCTCCGCAGGGTCGCCCAAGCTTCCTGACAGAGACCAATGTAAAAAGAAAAAAAGAGAGAGAGAGTTAGAGTGGGTGGGTTTTAGAATCAAGAGAAAGTGGGGACAGGTAGAAATATGGGGGATGAAGAAGAAGGCATCCCCCAGGTACAATGGAATAATTCCATCAGGCGAAAATAGGGGATGGCAGTGGAAGAAAAGATGCCGTGCAAGAGAGCACAAGCGTGATGGCCATTTGGCACAATCTATTTACTCTTCTCATTCAGGTCCGGCCGTGATGTCAATTTCAGTGATGATGCCCAGTTTGGTAGTTAAAGTCCCATCCGGTGATCTGTGGCTAAGTCAGTAGGGATATAAATAGGAATGCAGCTGCGGTTGTCCTACATTGGATCTTCTCAGATTTGTTGGTGGTGTAGTCTCATTTGCTGGTAGGCCTCTGCATTGATTAACAAAATATAGGTGGTTGTCTTCTTTTGGTTTTTGACGATGATCCGGATAGTGACTATGTCCATGGTAGGGTCTTCCGTCGTGCGAATAACTCTTGTGCGTATCGCGTAAAGGCGAAATAGTCTTCTCTTTGGAGGATGTGCTGTTCTTCGTTTTTAGGAAGGTAATGTATCCTAGTCGGGAGGAGGCATCTCAAATCTTCATATATTTCGCACTCGTACATCAGGTGGTCCCAACTTTCGACGGAACCACAGAGAAATTGTGGGTTTTCGGTGATCCCGAGTGCAGTGAGCTTTCCTCTGATAGATCCACGGCCAGTTAACAAAAAAGTGACGTATAGGACAGGGGAGAACCATGTGGGAGGATTTCGGGTATGCTGTTGCTATTGTACGAATGAATTTTCTGGTGACTTCTCCTTTTGTAGACTGTGTCCACCTACACTGCCAGATCTGCTGCAAGCATGCAGTGAGCGCTTCTTCTCGGCCTTGATGTTATTTGAGGGGTCGGTGGCAAAATCCAGACAGGAGATGGCTTTACCTTTGGAAAGCATGTTAAGCAAACCACATTTTATTATTTCTAGATCTAGAGGTAGCACTCCGGCCAACACTTGCAAAGCATGTGTGCTGACTGTGCAGCAGGCCCGGGTGATGGTGAGCAGGATGACACGTTCCAGTTGAACAGGGGGATATTCAGGGATATTCATGTGTTGTTGTGGCGGAACCCAGGGTTTCCCCCATAAGCCGCTATTGTACTTCTTGTGTTGAAGCTTATGCCAAGACCGGCCAATTGTATGTAGTGTGTTGGTCGTGTAAGTGTTATGATGTGTTCTGTTGTTATGTTATCAGCCGGTGCCTGGCTCTTAGCAGGTAAGAAGCAGTAACACCTGGTTACTACGTCTCACCCCCCAGTTCCAGTTGAACATTTACATAATATCTTTTCCATGCCGAAAGCATGTCAACCACAGGTATGGTGCCAAAGAGCCTCTATAAAAACCTAGCAGCAGTACGCCCGCCCAGAGAACGTTCACCTGGAACTCCAGAAAGTCGCGATCCTCAACGCGTGTATGATAGTCAGAGAGTTCCTCGTCCAATAATAATAAAGGGACATAACAACTACCCACCCACTTGGTACCAATACCCGTCGCGGGGTGGGAAAACACCCATCAGAAGAAGAAAGAGGATATAATAATATTAAGAGGTAAGTCGTCCTAAGTCGAGAAGAAGGATGTCGTGTTGTTGTTCGTGCCCAACCTGAAAAAGTGTTCAGTTGGCGACAGTGAATCGTCGTGGAGCAAACCTTGTTTTATTATTATTAAAATCAGTTTATTTCCCAAGAAACCTTGGGTCACCCCGGGACGGCTCTGTGCCAGAAGGGTGTGAATATTTGCAGACTAAGGTGCGAGGAACACAATGTACAATGAACAAGAGTACATGCGTGCTCGACCCGAGACATTTACAGAATTAAATATACAAAATATACAATTGCATGAAGACAAAACAAAGTCTTTGACATATACAAATAGGCAAGTTAAAAAAAAAAAAAAAAAAAAAAAAAAAAGTCTGTCCAGGAGAAGGGGAGTATTATAAGTTCATAATCTGGTAACAGTTCTTGAGGGTTTCCTTCCTGTAGGGCTTGTCTTCACAGAACCTATCAGGGTGGATCCTAAATTTATTGAAGACCCGAAGACAATTGACTGGAAACATGTTCCTCAGGGAATCAATGCTTGACAGCGTAAGACGTAGAGGGAGACAGGAGTCGGGGTGCTTCCCTCTGGCCCTCCTAGGGCCAGAGATTAATGTGGATACCGATGGAGCATCAATTCGCCTCGTTATAAGCCGTGCAAGCGTGAGGACATTTTTTTGTCATGATGATATGTCTCCAGGGAGTGGTGCCCGCATTTGCTTGTAGGATAGATCTGGAGATAGTTAGGGGGTGGCCTACCACCCTGTTCATCCATATAAGCCACCAGTACTCTAAACTAAGATACTTCTGAAGGTATGAGGCAGGGGCACATGACCAAATTTCTGAAGCATAGAGAGGAATCGGCGTAATACACCTCAGGTTGGATGAAAACCTTGATGAAACAACTTAAGAATTTTATTGAGAAATACCTCAGTTTGTACTCTTAATAAATGGAGGGCTACGTTTCAAGACAGTAGTACATCTCATCTTCAGACATAAGGGGATAAGAACAGAATTACTAAGGAAAGAGTCGGGAGTGGTTCATGATTTTCAGAAGGGATCAGCTTAGGCTGCTGGCCCATAACGCGGTGCTGGTTTGGTTCGAATTGGGGAACAGGGTGCTCACGATATGCCTTGCACGTGCCATGATAGGAGGGACACAAAAAGTGACAAAAGAACTTCATTGGTCGTTTGGTCAAAGGGATAGAAGCTCGTAATTTTATTTATTTACTCTGAAGTATGCAACTTCACCCCCGTAAGGCAGTATGTGCTACTGTATTTCAGTAAACAACGCTTACAATAAACATATAAAATGAAACTTGCCAGACGAAACTGCCCAGAGGGAGCTTCTCCATCAGCTGGCAAATTTTCTGCAAAATGGCACTTGGTCGAATCTCTGTCCAGTGGGCAATTATTTCTCTTCCTCGTTGCCAAAGGGGAGGGGGAGGAGTGTCTAGTTCCAAGACTACACGCCTGTACTCTTCTCGAACACAAATCTGTGGAGGTCTGCATCGAGGAACTGAGCAAGGTTTCAGCATTGGAGATGGCAAAAAGTGGTCCGACAAAGGAAGTCCCCTCGGATGGGGAAGACCTCGAAGCCGGCAAGGGGAGGACGGACGCAGGGTTCTCCGTTCATAAACATCCAAGATGCGACGGGGAGCAGGCACGCAACCATCAACCATTTTTACGGAGCATCAATTAAGGACGACAGCGTTTGATTTTTTTTTTTTTTATTAATCACGAAAAGGAGCAAAAAGCTTTTTTGTGAAAAACAGTTTGATAACATTTAAATATAAAAGTACATCGTTGGGTGACCTCGAAAACCTACACGAACATTTCTGATCATCTGACAGGTTCGAAGTTGCACGGGTTTTTTGGGGGGGAGGGGGAGGACAAGGGGCTTTCTGCACAGTTCAACCGCAGAAAGCGGACCCAGAAGTGATAAGGGCTCCTGACCATTCGAAATAAGGCGGTTTTACCTTCTGCGGTGCTCACTTGAACATCAGGGAAAGAGAGAAACTCGCACGGCTGTCTGCAAGATCGTTTTCGAGGGTGTTTCCACTCGAGGAAGGCGTCTGTCTTCGTGCCGAAGGTTCTTTTCGTTTGGAGATGCGGCCTGTCCGTTCCTGGTTGCTACGAATAGCCCACGACGCGTTTTCTGATTCTCGGCTTGATCACGTGTCTTCTGCCAATTTCGGTTTCGGAACGAAGGCGGTGTCTTTTCGGCCGTGCGAGGAACTTCTGATCAGTCGGAGGAGGCACCTTCGATGGACAATCCGTTCTCCGCACTCTCCTCCATCCGCCTTTCACGCCGTCTCTCTTTTTCCACATCCTTCCTCGTAGTCACATGACCCGCCTCGATTATCCCACGAGAGCACCGCACGGTGGCACTGCGCCTCCCGCGCTATTAACATATCGGCCCAGCCCTCCGATAAAGCGTTTCGGCTTCGAGGTGGTCCTCGGCTCCGTTTATTCATGACTCCCTTCCCCCCGGAGTCCCCCACCCCCCAGTGAGTGCGACGCTCGGAGAATAAATCCCATCTATCGAAGCGGAGCTCGGACGAAGCTGCCAGAGGATGCAGACAGAGTGGCGTGCACGGCAGGGGAGGAGGGGGGAGAGAGGAGGGGAGGGGTAGAGAGGGAACGAGTGGCATCTGGTCCGCTCCTCTGCCGTCATCAGCGTCGTCGGTGCTGTACGGTCCGTGGCGCGGTGACGACCAATGAATGACTGTCCTCGCACTCATTGTGAACAACGCACGCGGGTTTCTGATTTGGCCCGCTGTTGTTGTTGTTGTTGTTGCTGTGGACCAGCGAGGAGGCGACGACGGTGTGCTATCGAACGAGAAATGTCATGCGAGGAACGCCATGGCGATCTGGGAAATGGTCGGAGTCGGCATCGTCCACACAGCGTGCAGGTGGGTCACCCAACGGCAACGTAAGTTAAGGAATAAGATTTCTAGGTCGAGAGTGGGGGACTGCTTGCGAAGTTCAGGGAGGGGCACCCTCCCATCCGAAATTTGTTTCTCTGTCTTTATGTGGGCTGTCCAGGCGTCATTTCTTGTCTGTTAATATCTCGTTTTCTGCGGTCGCTTTAGAAGGGGGTTAACTTTCCCTTTTGCGTGTTATGGGACCTCCTCTGTAGCAAACGATGCGTGGAGCGAGAACAGAAAAGCGTGATCGCGTGAAAGTTTTTTCCGATTGAAAATCTTTTGCCCTCCAAAAGTTCGAAGTGCCTCGAAGATCACCCCGAAGATAATCTCCTGCGCGTTACGAATAGCACGAAAAGGGTGTTTATTAAGTAAACTGACGATAACCCTTGGGAACATCGAAGAATTCTGTTTCACTACACAAAGAAATCCGCAGAAGTTCGCACGATTGGTTTTCGCACTGAAACACTACCCCTTCACAACTCAATCTCTCCTCTCTCTCAGAGACCTTGGCGTGGTCTTTGATGCCAAAATGGCATTGATGAGCCACATCAATGTGGCACTCTCACGCGGTTTCTTGTATATTCCGTGCATCCGAGCAATCTTGTACTGTTCCCAAGTTTGGGGTTCAGCGGATCGCAGCGACGTTAAGAGAATCTACGCACGAGAGTAGCGGCTTCTGAAGAGGACAACTCCATCGCACAAATCGCGGGTTGGATCACTGAACTGGCAGCCGCCTTGCCAGTAACAAGAACGACGTCCTCCTTTATGAACGAAAGGAAGATCGTGTTCACAGCCGAAATGCTAACAAGAGGGATGTCCGAACCCTCCATCTGCGGCTCGTGCTCCTGGAGGATCTCAAGACTTCGTCTCAGATCCACTGCGACGCTAACGCTTGCCCTGGCAGTGCGAGCGCCTTCTTAATAAATTTAATACTTCGATGTGGGCCCCGTTCCCCCAAGGCTATTGTCCACCAACCAATGTAAAACCCCTGGCATTGTTGCTGTGAAGGGTCTATTGTATATACCATGTTTGTATACAATAAAGATTAAAGATTAAAGATTTATTTCAGTTTGGCATCTTCTGTGTGTTTCTTGCAGTGCTCGCTCAGACTGCAAACCCGTGGCATTCGGACGCTGTGAAGGTTGGTTTTTTTCCATATTTCTTCTTTTTCTTCGTTATTTATAAGATGAGCGGGACAAAGCTGCCTCACGGTGACCCCGGGGATCTTCCAGCCAACAGCTGGAGCCGAAACGCCTCTCTTTCTTGTGTCTCCCTTGCTCGGTGAAGTTGCTCTCGAGTCGTCCCTTGCTTTTAAGTTTTCCAAACTGGGCTGCCACCTGCCGGTAGTATGAGGAACTCATCTGTGCCATTGAACTGAACTTGTTTACATTCCACCCTAGGGGCTTCCATCTGGCGAGTATGGGCTTTGGCACACCCCAGGGACCTGAATTGGATATCATCATTCTCTTTCTTGGTGATTCCCTCTCTGTCTCTCTCAGGGTAACTCGGAATTTTTTTTTTTTTTTGGCTTGTGCAGCATAAGCCTCAGACTTTCTTGCACCATATAGCTAATAATAATAATAACTTAAACGCTTAATTAACTTAGATTTTGCATCGGTGATCTTTTGACGAAGCCGGTGGAAATACGAAGAGGAATGTACCATTGTGGGTTAAGCGGTGGGGGTGAAGGGTCTGACAGCGCTCACAAGGCTGCAGCCTACTCTGGCAATCGAACGGTGCCGGATGGGAGATCATTGCGAGCAGAGAAACTGCTCCTGTCGAAGCTCTCGTGATGTCACATCCATTACGCTACGCGAATGTACGAGAAGGAGTTTACGTCAAGGGCATTCATCGGATGAATTGCGAGTTCATTTCGTGTTCAGATCGTTAAAGAGTGGCAACCCTTACTCCGTGTAAACCTGGAAAGCCGCTCACTTCGGTGGTGCGACACCAGATTCTAATCGCTCTATTATTATTTTAATTTATTACTATTATTATTATTATGATAGCAATCCTTCTTCCACCTTCCCACCTAGTAGCGTATGCCGATGACATTTCCATTCTAATCACTGATAAAGACCCTCACCAACTTCAATGCAAGATCTCTGCCTTCAAAGAATCAGCTGATACTAAACCCAGAAAAATCCAAATATATGGTGTTTAGGACGAAAAATAAACCATTGAATATTGATTTCGAAATAACATACAAAGGAAAACAACTGGAAAGGGTGAATGATACCAAGTTTCTAGGAATCTGGCTAGATGACAAGCTGAGTTGGGATAAACAAATGATCACCTTACGAAAGAAGACTTCGTCACTAGCAGGAATACTCGCCCGAGCCTCTGCCTGGGTACCTCCTTCCCTTCTCAGACTAGTATTCCTTTCCTTAATACAGCCTCACTTCACCTCACCTATGGAATCATCTCATGGGGTACGACCAGTCAAGATAACCTCACGAGAATCAATTCAATTGTCAATCGATGTGTTCGTTCAATTTTGGGCCTTCCCTGGAATGCATCGGTGACTTGGAGATATAAGGAAGCGAGACTCTTAAGCATCTACCAACTGATACAAAAAGCTGAGGGGGTCTTTGTCTAGAATGCTTTGAAAACACCGAACTTTCCTCCTCTCTTCAGATCCTTTTTTATAACAATAGAAGAAGAAGAAGGAATAAGATATAATTTAAGAAATGAAGCGAACCTGAAGGTTCCTCTTTTTTAAAAAAAGCCATAGCTCAGAAAAATATAAAATACAGAGGCGCAAAAACCTGGAATAATCTTCCTGAGAACATCAAAAATGCCATCTCACTAAACAAATTCAAGAAGCTCCTGACTGAACACAGCACCAGGGATGTCTGATCTAAATCACCTTCCGCTCAACTCCTGAACTTTGCATTCGGAAATGAAGTGAACAAGTTGAGGAAGAGCCGTCGAGAAGCTCGTAAGCAATTATTTCATCATAATTTCTTCCATTATTCCTTGTTATTGTAAAAGTGTTCGCGATGCAATTATAAGTACTGTTGTTAACCACGTGACACACGTGGTTGGTTTTCGAAGTGTGTGCAGTGGAATGTAGAAACATGTCCGATTTATTTACGATGTATCTGTGTAATTTCAGATCTGTTTTTATCGTTACCGTTTCGAAACCCCCTAAAAAGCCTCTGGCTCATGTGTTCTCCCTCCCGTCTTGCTGTTATCTCCCAACAATTGTAACACAAAATAAAATCAAATTATTATTATTAAACCGCTGTGTCGGCGTGATGGAGATGCCTTTGCTTCCGTCAAAGCGGAACTCGAACCCAGGTCCATCAGGCTGCTAGTGCAGTGTATTAACCACTGGGCCCTCACTACAAATAAAGTATTCCCCCGTTTATTTCGGCAAAGGTTTGCTTTCCCCCATCTGTTGCACAGCCCACCGACCAGAAGGGTGTTGTTGTTGCAGTTGCAGTAGGGGGTTTTAGGAGCATCATCGACTAAGGCCATGTTGTCTGTAAATTGCGTCTGTTCTCGGGTCGATTTTCTGTTTCCGGGAGGGAAAACCACGCTACCCTCGCCAGACACCGACTAACTCTCCATCAACGTTCTGAAAAAAGAGCCGCAAAAATTCGTACGTCATCGAGTGGACTCCAACTGGGTCTTTTCCACCCGGTGTGGGGGGACGGCGTGTCTGCGCTACCCACGAGAGCCAGAAGGGGTACACAAAGCGATAATTACCATTATTCGCAATATTCGCAGAATTATTTAAAGTATTTAAAAATAATCGCGTTATTAATCGTGCGCCACCCCTCCCCACCCTTCTGCATCGAGGGGTGCGTGTGTTTCCTCGGTTCGCCGCTGTTTGCCACGTCATGGTCACGCCGCGACCTTGCTCGTAATCTCATTATCCCGACATCAGGCTGGCATCGAATCGCTCGCTTCGTGGCGGTTTCTTGGCATCCGACTACTGTTGGGGAGTTCGGGTGGGGTGGAGTGGGGTGGGGGAAGTGTGCGTAGTGGTTGCGCCGAAGTATTTCGATCGAACTATTCTCGCTTGCTCCGTAATCAGGACACGACCCGCAATGACTTCCTACGAAGCACTCGAACAGGGATCCATCGCTGGAAATGTGGGGCGAACCCAGTTCTACAGGATGGCGTGTAATATTCCTTCGAGGGAGTGAACCCGTTTCGGATGGAAAAGATTTCGCAACTATTCCGAGCGTTTCCTTTTCTCGCCCTGCAGAGATGAAGGGGAAGGGGAAAGAGAAGGGGGCTCCTCCATCTGGAAGCCCTTCAAACGGAACGGGGAACGTTGCTGTGGGGAGGAAGGGCGAGTTGCCAACGAGGCTAAATATATCCGATCGCGGGAGGGAGTGACGCACGGCCGCGTTAACGAGAGGACGAAGAGGGTAGGCGGAAGGAAAGAAAAATCTGCGGGAAGGTCGCATTCTGGGGTGGGGGATGGGATATCGGCTGGACGCAAGGCCTTGGGGGTAACGCGATGGAAAACGTCTGCGCAGTTCCTCAATTCGTTGAAAAGACCGGGTTGGATTCCACCCGTAATAGGAATTATTTACAAAATGCGATTGAGTATTGCCAATAGCACGAGAAGCAGTTATTTGCAGCATTCTCCAAAAGTAAATGTTCAACGAACGACTCTGCATTAAGTGGAACTGCCTCTCCTCATCACAAATTTTTACAAATTATTTTACTACAGCTCACTTATTACAGGGTCTTAATAACAGTATCACATCTCGTTCATCTTCTTTATCCCAGGGGGGGGTTCCTACCTTCTGCTCCCGTTCTACACTTGAAGCCAGCTGTAGGCTTTAGAGAGAGCACGCTGTACTCAAGATGCTGCCTCACCATTGCCTCGCACAAAGGGACAGTCACCTCCTTTTATCCCTGCTGGCAAAGTTTCTGCATATCATTGACGAAACCCCATCAGTTGTCCCGTCTGCTCCGCTCACAAAATTTCAATTCTGAGTGTACCTCTCCAGTTACTTCCAAATACCTACGCTGATCCACACCTCAGATCGATCTTATCGCACTGATTCCGTCCGCTTAACCACTCGAGAAGGTAAAGGATTACGACGCAATTTTCGTTCTCACAGCTTTCTTGTTTCATCCGGCATTAAAGCTACGATACACGTTACAATCAAGGTCAGGGTAGTGCAAAGGGACTTGAAAAGGACGTTTTCGCGCTCTTTTCAAAGACCAAACATTATTTAAAATCAATTCTGAGAAATAATCGGGCACATTTCGTCTTTCTCGCGAACTCTTAAGTCGGATCCATACCAACTTCAACGACAATAAGTAGCTAAGATTTCATCCAATTCACGCTTTTTTAAAAACTTATTTCAACAGTTTCATTTTATCACTTTGTTCATAAAATGTAGTAAAGGCATTTGATGCAAGAAAGTCCCGGGGGGGGGGGAAATGAAGTTACTGTAGAGTTGTTAAAATTGGGAGGAAGAGACATAACACAAAAACTGGCAAGGCTCTTCACAAAGTACATTAGAAAAGGTGTGATGCCTAAGCAGTGGAATAATGCAATCATAGTTTTGCTGCATAAGAAAGGAGATAAATCAGAAATTGGAAATTATAGACCAATTAGCTTGTTATCCCATATCTACAAGTTGTTCACAAGGGTCATTACTAACAGATTAGACAGAATACTGGATGAGAATCAACCGAAAGAGCAAGCTGGCTTTAGGACAGGATTCTCAACTGTGGATCACCTTCACGTAATATCACAGCTAAAAAGAGAGAAAGCAAATGAATATAAAACACCATTATGCCTGGCATTTGTGGATTATGAAAAGGCATTTGACTCCATACAGCATCAGGCAATGTTTCGGGCACTGGAAAGACAAGGCATAGATACTCCATATATTATGATTTTGAAGAAAATATATGACAGTGCTACCTCCTTCATTAGACTAGGCAAAGACGGTGTCCCCCAAGGTTCAGTTCTTTCCCCCACTCTTTTCCTCTTGTATATAAATGACCTTCTTCCATTGACTGGAAATCCTATCCATAGTTTTGCCGATGATAGCACATTGCATTCAACTTTCCATTTTGAGAAACCTTGTCCAGCTCAATCAGCTTCAACTTCTCGAAAATCTGCTACCAATTCCTTAAATGCCGATCTTGAGGTAATTCTTCAGTGGGGCAAAGACAACTTAGTTCATTTCAACCCTTCTAAATTCAGTCTTGTGTTATGTCTCGCAAAAAGGATTCTTGTGCTCCTATGCTTATCTGTAGTGACACTCCGATTTCTAGGCAAAATGATATATCTCTTTTGGGGATTACCCTGACTTATAATGTCTGTTGGCACAAGCACATTACAAATATTGCTTCTTCTGCATCTAAAAACTTGGTTTTCTCTTTCGCTCTTGACGTTACTTTTCTTCCAAACAGCTGCTCACTCTGTATAAATCGCAAATCCGCCCTGCCATGGAATATTGTTCCCACATCTGGGGTGGTGCCCCCAAAACCTCTCTCAGGCTTCTAGATTCCATTCAGAAGAGGGCAGTTAGGTTAATTAATGACTCATCTCTAACAGTCTCTCTCTCTCTCTCTCTCTCTCTCTCTCTCTCTCTCTCTCTCTCTCTCTCTCTTTCTCTCTCTCTCCATTCGCTTTCTCTACAGATTTTTCTACAGATACTTCCATGGGCACTGTTCTTCTGAATTAGCTTCTATAATTCCCGCTCTCTCTTCCAAAACAGTCCAAACACGTGCCGCCACCAGCCAACATCTATTTACTGTCCAACTTCAAACCCACAGAACCAACTTTTCATCTTCCTCGTTTATTCATTCAACTGCCGTTTTCTGGAACAACCTTCCTTCATACGGATTTCCTGAAAATTACAATCTACAGAAGTTCAAGTCAATGTCAACAAATATCTTCTTTTGTCTTCTCAACCTCCAACCCAAGCACGGTACTAAGTACTATAGGTTCCAATACCTCTCGTGTTTGGGGTTTACATAAAAAAAGGAAAAAAAAAAAAAAAAAAGACAAAGACAGTAGGAAATTTAAAATTGAGAAAGGAGTTCGACAAGGAGACATAATATCTCCAAAGCTGTTTACTGCTGCCCTTGAGGAAGCTTTTAGAAGATTACACTGGTCGCAGAAAGGAGTCAATGTGAACGAAGAGTACCTAAACCATTTACGATTTGCAGATGACATTGTGGTCATAAGCCACGATCCCAAAGAATTAGAGGAAAATCTTAATCAGTTATGCACAGTTAGTAAGGATTTTGGACTAAAGATGAATATGGATAAAACAAAAGTAATGATGAACAAGTATGCCACGGAAAGGTAAATAATGATTGAAGAAGCAGTAATAATGATAAATGGCTGGAAGTCAAGAGAAGAATAAATTTTGGATGGATAGCATTCAGGAAATATAGTCACATACTGAAGAGCAATATCCCAGTTTGTCTGAAACGTAAAATAATGGACCAATGTATACTCCCCATCATGACTTATGGAAGTGAAACTTGGGCACTCACCAAAAGAATGGAAGAGAAGCTGAGAACTACACAGCGAAGAATGGAACGAATTATATTAGGAATCAGACTGTCAGATAAGAAGAGAAACTGTGGCAAAAACTCGAGCAAAGGACATTCTTATCAAAACTAAAGAACTAAAATGGTCTTGGGCAGGACACATAGCTCGAAGACATGATGACAGATGGACTAAGAAAATAACAGAATGGTACCCAAGAGGAGCTAGAAGAAAACCTGGAAGACAACAACGGAGACGGACAGATGAATTTCGTGAGTTTGCGGGTAGTGAATGGTTGGCCATTGCACAAAATAGAAGGAACTGGAAAGTTGCTGGAGAGGCCTTCATCCTGCAGTGGATTGAAAATGGCTGACGATGATGATAATGAAGATTATATAACATCCGTCAAAAAAAAAAAAAAAAAAGAAAAAACCATTTTAGCCATTCACTCGCTCGAAATGTTTGTCTAGTTCTGCCTTGAATTTATTTAAACCATCAACTTCCCCAACGACAGATGGAAGTTTGTTCCACCAATCAATCACTCGTTGGCTAAAGGCAAATTTCCGCACATCTATTCTACAACTGTCTTTCCTGAATTTGAATTTATGCCCCTCAGGTTCGTAATTTGAGCAAGAGGAAGAATTCCATCAGAATTCAGCAACGCTCAACCCATTCAAGGCCTTGTACACCTCAATCAGATCACCTGACAGGTGCCTAGGCTCCAGACGTTGCAATTTACAGAACTTAAGCCTTTCTTGGTAAGAGGACGTTCTCGTCACCGACCTTGTTGTCCTTCTCTGTACAATAACATATTTTATTACTTAAGGTCTTACTTTTTTTCTATCTCATACATTTCATGCGGGGTTCCATCCCTCTCTTTGTATGATAATAATAAAAAAAAACATTATTATGATTAAGAAGTATTAATTAATGTTAGACCTCAATTATCAGCGCATAATTTCTCGAGTTGGGGAGCAGTAAATCAATTCCCGTCATTAATTACTCTGTTCAGATTGGTATCGCCATCAACAATATAGAAATTAAACTGGATATGCGTTGTCAATATCGTTGTAAACAGGAAGTGGTGAGCGCTGAACCCTGAGGGACTCTACCATTGATAACCAAAACCTGTCTTCTCCCGCTCCACCATCCACAACGGTATAATGCTCCAATTTGTCACCTTTTATGCACAACAGCATCAAAGGTTCTGAAATTATTTTTTGCGTAGTAACTAATTTTTAACCTTCCTTTGTGAAGACCCCTTAGTCTCCAGACGTCTCCCCGAGTCTAATGATGCGCTTATAATTAAGAAAGGCGATCTACAACGAGCCACCTCAATTCGAGTAGTCATGTCAATTCACGAAAACCTCCGAAGTTCGGTAAAAGGTTGAAGCGGTTTTCTTAGAAATTGCGCCGTAATTGAACTCCACAAACAGAAGTTGAACTGACGATGTTATTATTCATGAATCGAGTGCGATGTCTCAATAAACGGAACAAGTCGTATCTTTAAAACAACCAACTGTTCTCGATATTGATTAATGTCAACGAGAAGACGCTAAAAAAACGAAAGAAGTTTGAACTCCATTCATCGCCCAAATTACTCGCTAACACGGGACAGCACACTTCGCCAGCTTCTTCGATACTGCGAACCCGCTAAAAATCGATGAAAGAAAGTCTCGAGCCAGCGTGCTTGCAAAATGATTTCCCTCGTTGCGGCGACTTTAGACACGGGGGGGGGGGAAGAACGGCAATTTGCCTTAACGCAGAATCTCTGTCAGCAATGTGGGCAACGAGATAGAAATAACTGGAGTAAACAACAACACACTTGCCATTCACCACATACAAACATGTGTTGTTCCCATTCCCACGAATGCCTCAACGATCTGGTCCTCTTCTTCCCTCACTAACATTACAAAATTCATGGGTATCGAATACTGGATTTTAAGATGGTTGAACAGTCTTAGTAGCCAATTGCGATCTATAAACGTAGCCGAGTGGTTAGGAGCGAGAGAGCATAGCACGCGTTCCTTGAGTGGGCCGAGATTCAAGCCCGTGACTAATAAATACGATAAATATTTGTATTGACGATTTATTGTAATCTCTACTGACTCGGTTGTCGTGCTGGAGTATAAACTGAAAAATTAATTTAAAATTTTAAAACAAATTAAAATTTAATTTATAATGTATGCAAACCTTGGTTGCACCCCTTGGGATCAGTTGCTCGTCGCAGAAAAGCTGCACTACTTCTGTCAGCTTCTCGCCTTGATTCTCCAAATGTCCACAATTTTGTTGGGGGCCCCTAGACTATCCCGCGTTCTTTGCAATGACGAGTGGATTCCCCTAAGAAGCTCACTATAGAATTTAACCACGCTTCGAAGATTTTTTCCGGGTAACACCCTGAAGATTGACCCCCACAAGTTCTGTGACGATAATCCTCTTGCTATCCTCCATCAACTCCTCATCAATAGGCAAATCTTCATTAAATAAGACCATAGATTGGAGAGGACCACCACGACCTCTATCGGCATCCCACAACAGGGAGTTCTTTCAACATGGTTTTTTTGCCACAGCACTAGAGCCCTTCCTTGCGAAGCACCCAAACTTCATTTCATACGCTGACGATCTTAAGATGCTGGTCATGTCTGATGATCCAGCAAAAGCTGAGGCAGTCGCCTATGAAAATCAGATAGTACTGTTTGAACTCCAAGATTATCTAGGACTCTCTGGGACTTAAACTAAATCCTCAGAAAGCAACTCAGATGACCTTCACAAAAAGGAGGACTGTTAATGAAATTATGCTGACAATAAATGAGACTGTCATTAAAAAGGTTCAAAAGATTGAAGTGGCTTACTTTCAAAGACCACCTCAAGGTGGCCAGGCTAAAAACGCTTGCGGCGTTCTGGGCAATCCGGCAGGAGTTGGTCGGTCTGAGACCTCGAGAGTTCCTTTTGGAATACGTCCGAAGAAATTTAACACCTGTACCGCTCTACGCTTCGATACTCTGGTCAGGAGCCTCCTCTACTCAACTAAAGAGGTTTCTGGGGGTTGAATATTGGCTCCTGAGATGGCTAAACAGAGAGGTGGGCTACCCTTTCACCATCTCTAGGAGCGTGCTCTATGGAAACCTTGGAATGAAACCCTGGGAAACCATAGTCAAAGAGAGGAATCTACACACCTTTGACCCAACTTCTATTCGGCCAAATGGATTCGCCTGGAATGAGATGTTTGTAGAAACATCTCATTCCAGAGATGTTTCTACAAACCCTCGGACCTGACAACGAACCCGGCGCAGTTCAACACCTTGTCTACAATCTTCTCTGCAAAACGTGCCTTAGGCCAGTATTCACGGAAAATAGGTTCGGAATGTATAACTTCCTGGGAATTGATGGCTCATCTTTCTGCAGCTCAAAGCGCTATAGACAGGACAGAGTGAAAGAATTCTATAAACACGAACAATAAGCACTATGTGAAAAGAGTTCCCTGCAAAGGCTTTCCTGGACTCACCACTGTGTTTTTTATTGTTTGGTATTTATTGATTTTATTGTTTATTATTTTATGTATTTATTTTTACCTTGTTATGTATTTGTAATCTGTCTTTATCTCTTGCAATACCAATGATTGCATTCAAATGGAATTTGCACAATGTACACCCTTCTAGCAGAACCAGGCTGTTCCAGGGGTACCCACTGATGTGGATACCACCAAATCCACATCAGTGGAAATAAAATGATAATAATAATAATAATAATAATAATAATAAAACGTACAGGTCTCAGAAGATACAGGACATGTGCCATCAAATACAACTGTAGAAGTTTCCTGATTATCTCCTTCAGGATGGAATCTGTTCAATTAACCATGCTTTGCTCCTCTGCTGAGGAGAAACAATTTGTTTTAATTTTATGTATATGTATGATAGTTGTATACATTGCACCCTCCTAGCTGAAGGCTGTTCAGGAGTGACGCATAAGCAACAAATTCAGTAAATAATAATAAGAAGAAGAAGTTCAACGCAAGGTGACTAATGTACAGGAGTGGAAGAAAGAAAACAGAACTTAGGGAACACTAGCATTACGAATTAGGGGATAGTTAGAAGATAGACAGCCATTTACCATCACCAGCAGGGAGCCAGAGAGAAGAACTGAATATATCAAATTGCTAAAAACAATTGGCAACAACCAATCCTAAGATGGAAGTTTGTTAAGAAGATCGTTAAGACAGATACGATCAAAGGCTGAGATGGGAACAGCAACTGCTTCAGCTCCACCAGATCGAATTGTCCATAGATGGTAACATAATTATGCCAGCGTATTGACAATTAAGGAGTTGGTGGTTAATGGATTTCTCCATTACTTTAGCAAGGCTAGAAGAAGAAGAACTATTTATTGGATACAGAAGCTGTGCAGAGAAGTGCATCGCGACGATAACTGGACAGGACTGTCGAGCCTTTTTGAGGAAGTGGCTGTACACGAGAAATTTCCAAACAGAAGGATAAACACCACTAACATGAAATGTTCCACCCAAAGTAAACTAGGAAGGCATATGGTGGCCCGTCTGATTTCTAGGGCCTTTGCTAACAGGGAGAAGAACGTCATTAAGGAACACTGGCATTTGCAATATTGTATTAAGGTGTGGTGTTGTTGTTTTTTGGTTTTTAGGAGCATTAGCAAATAAGGCCATGTTGCTCCGGGATATGCGGTGATCATTCCCTGACCTTTCCGCATCCTCCGTATTTGGTGGTCACGGGCTCGAACCCCGGTCTAATCAAGAAGTGTGTGCTACGCACTGCTGCTTCTGTCCACCTGGCTACGGAGGCGCCTTAAGGTGTGTGGAGACCTTCCCTAAAAATTACAGAATATTTGAAGGGGTTCGAAGGAGCGTGACGAGTGCAAAGCGATGCATGAACGACCTACGAAGGCAGAGTGCAAATTTTGGCAAACAGACATCTAAGGGGAAGTCTGATCAGGATGTAAGGCACTGAACAGGTGGGATAAAAATGAATGAAGAAGGTGTGTTTTCCCTCGTTGGAGGCACACGAATGGGATGAAAATGTAAAATCTTGGGGAATGAGACAGTACTGGATGACGTGAAGGCCATCTGCGAGGAGAGGTTGGAACTGAAATTTTGGAATAATTTGACTCCCGACCTGGTGGGGTAGTGAGTCTGGTTAAGTTTGAAACGTACTCAACAAGTGTGCTTCCTTACATCATCCCACTTTCCGAATACTAAACAAGAAAGTGGAAAAGGGCGATACAGAGCAGGAGTAAGTTGAGGAACAGAAGTTTCGAGAACAAGTGGAGAAATGCCATCAGAACATGCAGCTTTCTTGGGACAACATTGTTCAAAGTTCTTCTGACATCCTTTTGACTGAATGCCTCAGAAATTAGAGCTGGAAAAGGAATTAGAAAATGTGAATTGGAATATCATCGGTTTGGCTGAAACAAGAAGAAGAAATGAATCACTTATAAGTTTATCAAGTGGAAATCTGCTGTACACCAATGGAAACAGTGAAAGGAGTGAAGGTGGAGTTGGGTTTCTGGTCCATAAAGATTTAAAAAACAACATTTTGGAATTCAAAAGTACATCACCAAGGGTGTCAAGACTAATACTCAAGATTTCTAAGAGGTACAAGCTAAAGATTATAATGATTTATGCACCAACATCGAGCCATGATGATGAAGAGGTTGAAGAAATGTACACTGAAATTGAGAGTCTTCTAGATGAGCAGAAAACCCACTACACTATTATTATAGGGGGCTTCAATGCTAAGGTTGGAAAAAGGCAAAACAGTGCAGAAAGAGGAACTATAGGAAATTTTGGAATTGGTGAAAGAAATAAAAGAGGTGAAAGACTTGTGGAATTTGCAGAATCTCAAGGACTGTCAGTAATGAACACTTTTTTCGAGAAAAGGGTGAACAGAAAGTGGACATGGAAGAGTCCAATTGGATCAACAACTAATGAAATCGATTTCATCCTCACTAACAGAAGATATATTGCGGATGATGTTACCGTCCTGAATAAGGTAAATGTTGGAAGTGATCACAGAATGGTAAGATGTACACTTGATATAGATGTAGGAAAGGAAAGGAAAAAACTGACTCGAGTAAATAATACAAAGGTCTTTGAGATAACAGAGGAGGAGAAAAAGCAGTATGTACTGGAACTTAAGAACAAGTATGAGCTTCTGCAGACTGCTGAGGACCAAGATATCGACGAGGAATATTACAACTTTTTGAAAGTGATAAAGCCCAAGAAACCTATAGGGAAAAAGAAATCCAAAGAAGAAAAAATTAGTCAAGAAACACTTGTCATGATGAACCGAAGACGACAAATGAAGAGCAAGAAGAACACTGACAGGGAGAAAATTGAGTATACTGAGTTATGCAAAGCCATTAGAAAGAGACTCAGAGAGGACATAAGAAGATTTAACACAAGAAAAGTAGAACAAGCTTTAAGGGAAAACAAAGGATTTAAATCAGCAGCCATGAGCAGTAATACAGAAAGACAAATGATACTGAAACTGAAGAATAGCGATGGTGTACTTATAAATAGCAGAGAAGGCATAATTCAAATAGCAGAAGACTACTATAGGGAATTATACAAGCAGCGAGGGAAAGATGGTAGCAGTGGGGAAGAAGGTAGCAACACATACGACATACCCGATATTCTTCCTGATGAGGTAGAACATGCATTGAAGAAAATGAAGAATCAGAAAGCCCCGGAGGAAGGAAGATGAAGTTACTGTAGAGTTGTTAAAATTGGGAGGAAGAGACATGACACAAAAATGGCAAGGCTCTTCACAAAGTACATTAGAAAAGGTGTGACGCCTGAGCAGTGGAATAATGCAATCATAGTTTTGCTGCATAAGAAAGGAGATAAATCAGAAATTGGAAATTATAGACCAATTAGCTTGTTATCCCATATCTACAAGTTGTTCACAAGGGTCATTACTAACAGATTAGAAAGAATACTTGATGAGAATCAATCGAAAGAGCAAGCTGGCTTTAGGACAGGATTCTCAACTATGGATCACCTTCACGTAATATCACATCTAAAAAGAGAGAAAGCAAATGAATATAAAACACCATTATGCCTGGCATTTGTGGACTATGAAAAGGAATTGGCTCCATACAGCATAAGGCAATGTTTCGGGCACTGGAAAGACAAGGCATTGATACCCCATATATTATGATTTTGAAGAAAATATACGAGAGTGCTACCTACTTTATTAGACTGGACAAAGACAGTAGGAAATTTAAAATCGAGAAAAGGGTTCGACAAGGAGACACAATATGTCCGAAGCTGTTTACTGCTGCCCTTGAGGAAGCTTTCAGAAGATTAGACTGGTCGCAGAAAGGAGTCAATGTGAACAGAGAGTACCTAAACCATTTACGATTTGCAGATGACATTGTGGCCATAAGCCACGATCCCAAAGAATTAGAGGAAAATCTTAATCAGTTATGCACAGTTAGTAAGGATTCGGGACTAAAGATGAATATGGCTAAAACAAAAGTAATGATGAACAAGTATACCACGGAAAGGGAAATAATGATTGAAGGAGCAGTAATTGAAAAGGTGAAGTCATATACTTATCTGGGACAAGTTATTACCTGTAATAATGATAAATGGAAGTCAAGAGAAGAATAAATTTTTGATGGATAGCATTCAGGAAATATAGTCACATACTGAAGAGCAATATCCCAGTTTGTCTGAAACGTAAAATAATGAATCAATGTATACTCCCCACCATGACTTATGGAAGTTAAACTTGGGCACTCACCAAAAGAATGGTAGAGAAGCTAAGAACTACACAGCGAAGAATGGAACGAATTATATTGGGAATCAGACTGTTAGATAAGAAGAGAAACACATGGATTAGGCAGCAAACTCAAATAAAGGACATTCTTATCAAAACTAAAGAACTAAAATGGTCTTGGGCAGGACACATAGCTCGAAGACATGATGACAGATGGACTAAGAAAATAACAGAATGGTACCCAAGAGGAGCTAGAAGAAAACCTGGAAGACAAAGGCGGAGATGGATAGATGAAATTCATGAGTTTTTGAGTAGTAAATGGATGGCCAGTGCTCAAAACAGAAGGAACTGGAAAGTTGCTGGAGAGGCCTTCATCCTGCAGTGGATTGAAAATGGCTGATGATGATGATGATGCCTCAGAAAACGTTGAGTGGAGTGAAGTGGAGTGGAGTGTAGCGGAGATGGTAAGAGGTGGCTGACCACAATTGTCCTTCCTGCAGTTAGAAGAAAAGTAGGGTGGCAGCGGGTCGGCTTTACGCTTAGCCGAAATGGAACCGTCGGGTTTTAACAGTAGCGATGGAGCGGGGTTGCCCCAGCAGGCTTTGCACGAGACCAGAAAAGTTGGACTACAATTTCGACAAGAAGCAAAGTCGAGTTTCGATTGATTAAAAAAGCGTTTCACAGTTTTGTTGCGAGGTTTAGTGCAGGCGGAAAATGCAGATTTGGATACAAACCAATTACGATATGCAAGAACATTCTCGTCTTGAACAGCCTAGGAGCATTTATTGGGAAGGTCAAGGTTAGGTAAAGGAGACGAGATTTTAAGATGGAGCGTAGAATAAAGGGTTAGACCGCGTAGCCGAGTGTGCACGCGCGCGGATCCGTAAGGAAACGTGCTTTGATCGATCGTTGTTTAAGTTCGTGGCTGATAAATACGGCGCTGTTTCTTTCATTCCTCTCTGTATCTCTCGATTTCTCCGACGGTGTGCTACTCCAGGGACTGGTTTTGCTATTCGTATTTCTGGCGCAAGGCTACTTAGGCCATGTTGCGCCCATCAACGAAGATTTACCGAAAATTTATTATTTTGATTTCGTCCGTACAACGATCATCGGGCCCGACGTAGCCGATTGGTCATGGGAAAGAGTGCAATATCACGCGCCCTTTGAGTGGACCGGGATTCAAGACCGTGACTGATAATTACGATTAGCGTTTGTATCGACGATTTATTGTCAACTTCACTGACCTTTGTGGTCGTGCCGGAGGATAAACGAGAACATCCGAGCAGATGTGGGGATCCACAGTGGCGGGCGCCTGACCCTAATGCACACTGTTCCCATCTCCCCCCCCCCCTTTCTACAATGTCATCGGTATTGCATTCCGCGCTGCGCGTCGAAAAATAAGTTTTTCGATCACGAGGAGTGGACGGAGGAGGAATCGTACAGAAGACGCATCGTGAGGGAACACGATTTCGTCTTCAGCCGAGTGAGTGCTATCGTCATTTCATTTCATTCGTCGTTCTTTCATTTTCCACGTCAACGTTCATTTTTTTTTTTTTATATGTAAATACGCATTTTATGTAATTTTTCCTGTATTTCATCGCGCGCAATAACACCCACCGACATTGTGGGTGTTATTGCATCGGGCAGGGGTGGAACCACTCGCTGCCTGCAACAAAAAAGACATTACTTTTTATCACTTGTAGGCAGTGAATTCACAAACGGGAAGTTATTTCTGTTTTAATTTATTTTTTAAACATCTCTTTTTGGAACGTACGTGAAATTTAAGAGGAAATATGTAAAAGATTAAGATAATTGTATAAAGACAAAAAAATACAATCGATTTTTATTATAAAACATGGATTTGTACATTTCTTGGCTCAGTTAAGAAGAGGGGGTGGGCGCCGCTCCCGAGGAAAAAAGTTAGGTTACTTTTACGCCACCAATTCGGGACAGATTCAACCAATTAATGATTAGTAATTAGCGAAGGGGAAAAGGTTATGTTAATATCACATGGAAACCACACTTCGTAAGGGCTGTCCATCATACCGACAGAAATACTGTGAACTCCCTCCACAGTTTGATCCTGAAAGGTGGATGGACTTTATTGCACGAGTTCAGCAAAACCAACATGAGCCCAGTGATATTCCCATGTCTGATGATGATGTGCCCAGAGATGCACTTGAAACCATTCAATTAACAAGACAAGACCTTTTATCTGCGATTAATAAGTTGCCTGCAACTGGTACAGCGGGAATCGACAAAGTACCACAATTTATCATTAAATGTTTGAGCCCATTTCTAAGTGATCCCCTCCTAATAATTTTCAATAGCATATTAAAAGGAGAATTTTTCCCTCCAATATGGAATTTATATTCTGTTAGGCCACTCCCAAAAGTTTCCCAGCCAACTGAAGCCAGGCACTTTAGACCCATCTCTCGTTCCTCGTGTCTATTGAAATTACTTGAAAAAACAGTACTGAAAACACTTACCACGCACATTCTCCCGCACAGGCCCCAGCAAATTCATTATTCGTTGCAAAACAGATCAACAGTTAGTAACCTGATTATGACTACTAATGCAATCCTTGGATCATTTGAGGAGAAAGAAGAAATGGCAATCACATATCTTGATTTACAAGCTGCGTTCGATAGTGTTCACATCCCAGCCTTGCTCAAACTCCTTCGAAATTACTATCACATCACAGGCCCAGTATTGAAGTTTCTGACATCCTTTCTTCAGAATAGAATCATCCAAATGTACATAGGAAAACAAAGGTATACTAGACAAATACATGCAGGCGTTCCACAAGGAGGAGTCCTGTCCGGAATTCTTTTCACTGCTATCATCTACCCACTAATACACAATAGAACAGATACAATATCATCAGAACTCCATCTGGTTGAATCCCTGGATGCCGACTTATTTAAAATCATAGATGATAAAAAGTATAGACGGCTCATCCTAGATCTGCACGTGGGCTCCACAACTACCAATTGATCTCAGATCGTTATGGCGGGGCAAGAAACTCCCAGAAAACTGGACTTGAGGAAAAGCTTTTGTTATCACAATTTGTTATTTTTGTTTTTTGTATTAGTTTTCCTTCCAAATCAATGTTATCTGCTATGAGTACTTTTTTTTTTTTTTTAATATAATCTGCCTATAATTAATCTTTATAATCTCGGCGAGGTTATCTCTGCCGTTTGTTAACCTCTGGCATGGTGCCGTGAAGGGTATTGCAGGGTCGTGGTACTTGCGTGTACCGGTGAACTGTACAATAAAGATCTTATTAATGATTAGTAATTAGCGTTACAGTGAAGAGGAAAAGGGTTGGTTACGATACCCAACTGATTCGTGCATTACGAAGTGGGTGGCATCCCGTTCTGCATTTCACCCCCTTTTTTCTTTTCTTTTTCTTTTTGATTTCCATTTTCCGCGACACACTTGACTCGAGGTTGAGCGACACTGGACCGTCGGGGGTTTCTCGCAGTAGTGACGTCGCCTGTCCGCGAAGGGGGAGGAGCGGGTTTCGAGGGCCGATGCACGTGGCAATTACGAATTCGTTCTGTTTTTTAAATTAAAGAAGCACAAATGCGCTTCTTTAATTTAAAACCTTTTTTAAAACTGCATCGTCGCACGTTCACCCGTGCTTCGAGGACGGACCTCTAAAAATAGCCGTTTCGAGGAATCCTCGTGGAAGAAGCAACGGCACATTTAAGAGATGCGTGACGATCCCTCCCCCTACACCCCTCTCTCTCTGTGTCTAACGTCGTGTTCAAAAACCTTTCTACTCGACCCCCCCCCCCCCGCGGTCGGCCCAAGTTGAGAAAAGGCTTCCGTGAGGACTGCGCTGCATTCCCCTCCTCCTCCAAGGACCATAATGGTTCCTCGTGGTCTTAATTTCCTTGGCTCCTATTCTCCGATAACTTTTTTGTGACAACGAGATGACTTTAAAACTTCAACGGAACGCGAGAGGAAGAAAAAGAAGAAGAAAAATGTCGATCAGCGTTCGTGCAGTTTACGCGGCTCATTTTCGGAACGTGCTCAACCCTTTCAACACCGATCAGGACCGCACCCAAAGACACGCGTCTTTCCTCCCCCGATAATGGCACGAGGGAGAAAAGGCCGTCTGTTGCGTGGGGGACGGGTGGGAACCGCCGTGTAACTGGAAGAACCATCTGTTCGTGTCAAAGGTCATTAGGACAAAAAATCTCACCGCGCTCACAGGAACAAAAGGGAGCCCCCCCGTCGACCACGTTTCTGAGGAGGGGGAGGGAGTTACGTGTCCATTCTAATGGCGGGAAGACGATTCGTCGAGATCTTTCCGCTGAGTTCAACGCGTGTGGACGCCGGAAGTGCGTGCGTGTCAGCAAGAAGAAGAGAGCACGTGAAAATCCTGTTTACGACGACCCTCGCATGAGTCACTCGTCGGGGCAGCACAGAGCTGCGTGAGTGCGAACAACAATCCAGAGCGAACTGAACAACTCCCCCATCCCCTCCCCTCTTCCCTTCTTTCTCTCGGCGCTGAAGGTGGCGGCGCTGCTGTCGCCAACTTCGTTCGCGAATGGTTTCCGGCGAACCACGTGACCGCAGTGGCGTGTCGTGTGAGTTGCCGAAGAAGAAGAAGCCGCTGTTCGCCCTCATTCAGTTCCGTGTCGGGCGGCGGTGTCGGATGTGGCGATTCCAGTGGTGCAAGTTGGACAGCTGGCTGAGGCTCGAGCCGCTGTCCACGTACAGGTACGCATCTCCCTTTTACGCCCCTCCCCTCCCCACCTCACCTGACGATTTGGCGAAGGATCCCACAACACTCGACGGATCAACGGGAGGTGCGCGAACGCGTGTTTCGGCCGCTGGTTGCCACCTTCCCGCAGCGATTTAGAGAAGTTTCCCGAAACCGAGGGGAGGAGCGATTGTTAGCTGGCGCGAGGACAAGTGGGGATGTTGCTGAGGTGCGTGTTGTTGCCGACCCATCAGCGGAGGACGATTCTTTGTTTCGGCCGATGTTTGAGCGGTGCTGTCGATGAACACCCTTTTGTTGTTTTTTTTTTTGAGGGGGAGAATTCCGGGGAGTTGAGAAGGATTTCCGTTCTGGTGTTGGGGTGGCTGAATTCGAAGAAAACGGGTTCGCTCCATTCGTAGGAAATGCAAAAAGGAAACTTAAAGGAAATGAACGATCGTAAGAGTGTTTAGCGTGCGTGGACATGTTGTTTGTTATTTGGTTTTTAGGAGCATTAGCAACTAAGGCCATATTGCTCCGGGATATGCGGTGGTCATTTCCTGACCTTTCCACATCCTCCGTATTTGGTGGTGACGGGCTCGAACCCCGGTCTAATCAAGAAGCGTGTGCTACGCACTGCTGCTCGTGCCCACCTGGCTACGAAGGCGCCTTAAGGTGTGGGGAGACCTTCGTGAAAGCGTTGGAACGATGGAACGAATGAAGGAATAAATGAATGACTCGCTGTGCAAGTTCACGTGGGTCGTTTACAGCGAGTACATTGAGGTAGGTCGCCGAGCACCGTCGCAGGAGATCGTGCTCGCCCTCCAGCACCCCATCACCGGTCAAATGGCGCGAGAAGACGCGTCAAAGGAGCAGCGAAGTGGAAATCCGCTTTACGGACGGCTTCCCTTTCGGAAACAGTCCCTCCAAGTGGTGACCCGAGAGAACGATTGTAGCAGTAACTGTTACCATTGCAATTCGATCGATGCAGTCGAATGATTGTGAGAACTGTGACACGGTGACCTCTGAGAACGTACGCAAAGTTGGTCGACATCAGACGTATAATCCCCGCTGTGTCAAAAAGTGTCCGAACGTTGGGACACGTCTGAGTGGCACACACATCCCTCCACTATCTTTGCGGAACAACCCACACTTATCCCAAAACGCGATCGTCCGGAAGTGTGCGATTCTTTCTTACTGCACGTGCACTTCCCAAAATTCCTCGGAAGACGACCTCCGTGCACGGATTCGTCGCGTTCTGCCCAAGCCGTGCCAAATAACTGAATTACGAAGTGCGTAACTGCGACGGGTCGATCTTGTTTTGACCGTTGGGTCTCGGCCCTCTTTCCCCTCCCCCACTTGTGGCGTCCAATGACGTAGGGCAGTTGTTCCCTTTTTGTTTTCACTTTTAGCGAGCACGCGTTGTGACGCGGGTGGACATCGCGTGATGAGTGGCGCCGTTTGCAGCCACCGATCAATTCAATTAATTAATTGATTCTGGCTGTCCATTATTATTATTATTATTAAGGAAGCGTGAGGCTTATGCTGCACCAGCCAAAGGAACATTTGTGGAGAGAGAAGGGAATCAGCAAGAAAGAGAAGAATGATGATATCCAGCTTAGAGGTCCGCACGGGCCCCGGCCTGGTCCTCGGGCCGGGTAAGACGAATGAGGTTCGGGTACTTTATTTAATTTAATCGTAACGAATTTGTTATTTCCAAACATTTCGGACTTTTTTTTTTGTTTTTGAATTCTTTTTTTGGAAAAGATAGTTGAGTGTTGAGTTGACATTTTTAATTGACCAAAATAAGGCGCACTTCGCCAACGTCACCGAAATCTGTACTCTTTCTAGAAATGACCCGGTCTGTATTTATGCTCGGTAAAGTAGCCATCCCCTACCCTTAAGCGAGCGTAGTTGCAATTTGCATTACGTGAGGTATGTGGGTCATTATGACTCCCCTTTTAGTCGTATGCGTACAGTATTTATTAAAAGTGCCGTTCAATTAATCCCTGGGTGTACTCCATCCGACATTTTGGGTTTCACCCCTTTCAATTCTGAGAACATTCACTTTCGAACCGCTTCTTTGCTCAATCCAATAATTTAGAAATAAGGGGAGGGTGTGAGTAATTTAGAAATAAGGTGAGGGGGAGGGTATGAGTAATTTGGAAATACAGGAAATACAGCGGGGAAAGGGAATGCTTGCACATCCTTCATACAGTGGGATCTGCCAGTGACACAAGTCACAGTCACTTCTACTTTTTTCAGTTAAGTACAATATCGATATTCGTTTCCGAATTATATCAAATATGGCGAATTGAAAATTGATTACATTTCATTTTAAATAATTAATTATTTTGGATAATCATTACAGTATTGTTATATCTTTCAATAGATTAAATTAATTTCCCTCCTAGTGATATTTATGCAGCCAATGGGAGAAGATGGATGCGGGTTTCCTCACGAATACTAAAATACGCAACAGAAGCTCGCTTTACTGTGGTACAACAAGTTTCTCTTTAAGCGTGGCCACGCGCTAAGTTTATGTAACGTGACCACGTGGTACCATTGTTGATATCCATTTGTAACGTATTTATGTATTCGTAGCAGAGGAAGAGACACACGGTGTCGAAAGCTTCTCTATTTCATTTTATCAAAAGAAGCGAGCAGGAGACGAAGCCCCCTAGTAATTACTAATATTGTATTTTGAATGTGACAGTTTCATTTTTTTATTATTGTGAAACTTCAAAGTAATGCTAGCGATTTTATTCATATAGAAAATTTCAATCGGGGTGAGATAAAAATCGGTTCTGCGGGAATTAAATTTTTGAAAAAAAAAATTCGAGCTCGGGTTGGGTCGTCTGGAGTGGGGGCTGGGACGGGTAAAAATAAAACAAAAAATTAGGCCCGCGCAGACCTGTAATCCAGCTGAGGGCCGTGGTGTGCGAAGCTCGTAGTCAGCAGATAGGAGCTCTTGGGGTTTCCTCGCTTAAATTGGGGGTCTGTATGTGAGAAATGTGTATATAAATACGCTTCACGGGTCAAGTCGTGCTCCCAAAAATAAGCCCCTAAATATTGCGTCGATGAACGCTGCATTAATGGCGAAACAAATCGAATAAAAGCCGTTGAAAGCATCGCCATTAATGCTTGCAGTGCGTTCTGACGAACGAAGTTTTCGTTTCGTGTGTGGGGATTCCGTTTTTTTTTTTTTTCTTCAGACCGACCTCCACCCTGGCGCCTCCGTATCCAGGTGGGCAGGAGCAGTAGTGAGTAGCAGACGCTTCTTGATTAGACCGGGATCGAGTCCGTGACCACCAAATACGGAGGTTGCGGAAAGGTCATTCAGGGAATGACCACCGCATATCACGGAGCAATATGGCCTTAGTTGCTAATGCTCCAAATAACAACAACAACTTCTCTGGGGGCCCGTCATATCACGTTCTAAAGATTTAACAAATTTATCGGAGTCATCTCGTCGGATTCTTGTGGTTAGTTTTCTGACTTCTGCTCGAAGCTTTTTATATTTTATGTGTAGATGGAGGTCTTTAGTTTGTAGGAACAGTCTTTTTTTCTCTCATTGGTTGTTTGTTTCAATTCTTCATTCCAAGTTCGTAGCCAGTTTTTATGTGTTTATATCCAAGACTCTTCAGCAGCTCCTAGAATTGATTTCTTTCATGTTTGACCATATTTCCTCAACATTATCACTTTCATCTGATTTCAGTTTATCTTTCGATCGACTTTCGTACAGGAATTTGGTGTTTTCATCTTCCAAAAAATGTGTTTTTAATTTCTTATAGTTTTTGTTGCTATTTTCTTCTTTTTATTAAGATAATTTCTTTTATTTTGAAAGTGCCTTCTGATAGGTAGTGATCACTGCCTTTCAATACTCTAATAGTGTCTCTAATTTTGTCATTTAAATTTTCATCAATATAATCTATTATAAACTTTGTGTTTCTCGCTTCCCACGTGGAATTGTTATCATCATCAGTTTATCACAAAATGAATTAAAATCCTCTCTGGATGTTCTCTTTTCGGAAAACGGGAAAAAAACGACGAGTAAAAATTTTTTTTTTTTTTTTGTCAAATGGAGAAACAGTCCGCTCCGTGCATCATTTCCAACGCTCGTTTCACGAGAGGTAATAAATTGGACGTCGGAGCCACCCGCGCAGCAGTCTCACCCTCTGGTTTCCGGGTAGGGAAAGGGAGGGGTGCGACTCGTGAATTCTTAAGAGGAAAACCCGTTCGTTAAACGAATTTCGCCTCAAAATCGGGCAGGGTGTTCCGCTGGATGGTCACGTGACCGCACATTACTCCGCTAATCGTTCTCTTTCGTACGCTCTTCCGTATCGCTTTTCGCACAAGAAAGCTTTCCTGCTCCGTGAACAACATAAAGAAACGGGGGGGGGGGGGGGGGTATAGCGAATACGGTTATGGCCGCAGACACCCGTCGGACCGCAATCCCGAAGTCCATCGGACTCGAGGGGAAAGGTCAAAATTAGTGAATCCCCAATTGATTTTATGAGATGTCCTTTGTCTTCTTCTTACAGGTCTTTCCCCCCCCCCTTGGCCTTCAACGGGTACTGGTATCAGGTGCACGGGGCAGTTGTTATGTCCCGTACTATTATTGGGCCACGAACAATGTTGCTATTCTACGCGTGTGGCAGAGAAGAGAGAGATCCTTGCTGTGATACACGCGTAGCATAGCAACAGAGATCCTCCTGGATCGCGGCTTTCTGAAGTTCCATGGTAAGTGTTCTCTGGTAGAGTTATTGCCGCGGTGTTCTTATGGAGGCTCTTCAGCGGTGGTTGTCGCTTGTTCCGTATGCCACGTGTCTTTCACTTCCTGTCTTCGGTCCTAGTACTTCGTGATCTGTCCCTCGTATGTTTTCGGAGAATGGTGCTGTTGGGCACCGCCGCGTAGATCAGGCACGCAACCTGTTCCTTCTTGTCCGCAAGGGTTATGTGTGGTCCGTTGTGCGGGATCACGTTGTTCGTTATTACGGCACGGTTCCACTGTAACCTCTAGTACGGCCTCAGGCTGGCACTGTAATACGGCAACTTTCTTCTGTTCAATGGTGCTTTTGTTCTCTCTCTTCTGATGTGTTGTCCTGGTCAGCTGGTCTTGTCTGTGAATGTACTGCGTCTGCGTGATCACCCTGAATCCTGCGATGATGTGCCGCATACTTTTTGCGTTATTATTTCTATGCGCGTCATCTGTCACTCCGCGGTCCTTGCCGATATATTTCTTGTAGTTCGTGGTGTTCATCACCTGCATTTGGAGGGTGAGCACGAATCCTTCGCTGTCGGGAGGAGCTTTCCTTTCGTGAGCTAAGCGTTGGAAGCTGTCTTATGTATGTAGTGTTGATGGAGTCGTTGCAGTGTCTGCCCCGGAGTGCCTTCTTCGGTTATCTTTCCATCTTTGTTTTTTATTTCTGCGCGAGTGGGGATCTTCTTGTTAAGGTTAAGTGCCGTTTATCAATCTTTCTTATTTCTTTCAGCTGACCAGGATTGGTAGATGGGTGTTTTCCTCGAAGTAATTCCGCAGGTTCGTAACCGTCTTCTTCTTTTGTTCAACGAGCTCAGTAAATCCCCTCCCTCCTTCTTTACGGGTTATGGTCACTTTCTCGATGAACCCCTTTTATATAAAGTATATGCACTGAGTGATCACTGAATTATGACCACCTACCTAATACTTAGCAGGTCCTCCTTTTGCCCCCAGTACAGCAGCTATCCGGCATGGCGTTCATTCAACAAGATGTCGAAAGCGTTCAGGAGGGCTGTTAACCAAGCTGTGTGTAATGCAAGCATGGAGGTGATTTGTGTATCCAGACGCCTGATATGCCTTTCCATAGTGTTCCATGGGATTGATATCGGGGGAATTGCTTTAAAACTTGATTTTTTTTTTTTTTTTTTTTGTTAGTTGTTTGCGCATCGGCTTCTGTGGCCATAATGCAACTCCCAAAGTTTTTTTCCATTTTACTCTGATCCTAGCTGCAGGCGGGATTCGAACTCGCGACCTTTCGGTTGCCAGGCAGGCACTTTACCCACCTGGCTAGCCCGGTCGGCTAACATTTGATTACCTCCTTATTTCTATTAGAGAGGATCCCTTATTCGAAGGTGTCGATTCTTGATTTCTGAAAAGTAATTTTGAAAAGTGGAAACTTTCGAATAATTTAAGAAATGTTGTTTCCATTAATGGCGGCGACTCGTCTTTCTTGGAAGGCGTTGGTCGGACGCAGAAGTCGAATCATTTTAATAACATAAATTTATTTGCGTTTTCTTTATAATTTGACGAACATCAAAAACGCGAAATTAATATTACGATACGATACTGTTTATTAAATACAATTTGACAAACGTGAAAAATTATACAATAACTAAGAAATTTAAGAAAAAAAATTAAAATTTTTGCGGTTTTAAATTTGCGAAATTATTAATAAAATTCATTTTACTGCCATATTTATAAATAAAAAAAATAAATTTATACTGAGTAGACAACATTGCAAGATTGCACAATCGACTTTCACCAATAGCGTTTCTTTTATTATTCGTAATTTACTAAACGAGCTTTCGGCAGGGGCAGCTGACACGGGCAGGGCAAAAAATAATAAAGAAAGCATTTCTGAAAAGTCACTTCATTTTCAAATTAAGAAATAACAAAATTGTCCGCCGATAAATCTCGTTTAATAAGCGCGATTAAATTGCGATACAGTTGGGGAAAGAAAGAGAGTACGAATGAATACTTTTTTATGAGATTTTCACACTTACTGAATATTGACGTATTTTTTTTCGGTTCTCGAATTGCAAAATAATTTTTTACTAACTTCGTACTTTTGAAACGATTTTTAATTTTGTCTGAAACACTGATTTAAAAAAAAAAAAAAATCTGAAGCTAATTCAGTGGTCTTCGACCTTTTTTTAATAACGGCACCCCTGAGCTGAGTGATTTATTTTGTTTTGCGGCACCCCTACTCAATTTTCTGCCTGTTACAATCCGATTCTGTGTGTGTGTATATATATTAAAAAATATATACACGTATATGTTATTACAATAATATAATTATAAAAATTACATTCTCAAATAACACGCAGTGGCATCGACTGGCGATAGTTAACTTCGAAAGAAAGAAAGAAAGAAAGCCAGCTGACAACATACAAGAGGGGGGGGGGGAGGACAAGCCAGATTGACTATATCGTGTGCCGGAGGAGGCACGTAAAGGAAATGAGGAAGAGCGAGGTGATAAACGGAGAAGTGTGTGCACAACAGATTGCTTGTGGTCGATTGGGAGGTTGCAGTGGACAAAAGTAGGAAATATTCAGGACAAAGGGAGAAAAGGATAAAAGGGTGGAGGTGGAAAGAGGAGGGTTTCAGGAAGGAGTTTAGGGAGAAATGCTAAAAGGAATAAAGTTACCGGAAGACGTGCAAGAGTGGTGGAAAGTTAAACAGTTGTATCCTAAGGAAAGTTGGAGAAGAGTTGTTGGGGAAAACATCAGGAAAGGGGCTGCCGAGGGAAAGAAGGCTTCGTGGTGGATGTGCAATCGGTGATGAAACAAAACAAGGAGATGAAGAAAAGATGGGATTTAATAGGTAGCCAGGAAGATAAATAAGGAGGCAAAAAGGACTGTGGCAATAGCAAAGACGAAGGCATTGGACGAGGCCTGTGGGGAACTGCAAAGGAAAGATGGAGAGAGGCAATTGATGAGAATGGCCAAAGCGAGAGACAAGGCATCAAAGGACTTCTCATCAATAAAAGATGAGAGGCGAGAGGTGCGGCTATTTTTGGAGGTCACTTGATCTCGCTTGTTTACCAACTGACCGTCCGTCACGCATCGTACAATCGGAAATGTAACAACGTTAATAACAGTTACCATTAATTAGAGATGAGCAGCGCCATCGTACGGTACTCTGCAGAATTCCCCCCCCTCTCTATTTACTACCAATATTAATCCGCTCTGGTTTTAATGCTGAATTAATAAACAATTTTTCCACTTTGGAAGTTTTTTTTTTTTTTTTTGAACAGAAAAAGAAATTATTTATTAGGAAAGAATTAAGAAGACGAGGCCAGACTGACCGAGATGCAACGGGGCAGTTGCACGGGGAGTCCCGCGATGCAGCGACTCCCCCCGAAAAATGAGATTATTGTTGTTGCCCTACATCCAATGGACGTCGAGATGGTACTTAATTATTATTATTTATTTCTCTTTCGAGGCACCCATAGACAGCACGTGGCTAGAGGGTGTGGTTACATTATATCAGTATTTACGAGCATATTTACACGAACTTATTTACAATATTTGGAGATGAAAAAACACAGAATGTGTGGTTAATGAATTAATGCCGACAGAGCTGAACCAAGTCTGGCTACAGGTGCCAAGGACGGGCACCAAAGGCAGTCACGCTTGAGTGTCTGCCTCCTGGTGGCGATGAGGCCCCCTTTTTTTTTTCCTATTAGTAGTAGTTCTTTTGGACATATGATATTGGGTGGAGATGGGCGCTTGCCCGGGTGCCACCATATTTACATTAACGTTTGATGATGATATTCGAGCGAACCTGAGGACCTCATTTCACTTCGTGCTAAAAAGATGTTTCTGCTGGAACTCGACGTTGCTGCTACGACTTCCTGGAGATAATCCCTTGTTTTCTGGCGTCTGAAAGTAAAAATCGCTGTTTTCACTTCTTTATAACCACAGCGGAAAGGGAACACAACAGTCGGTGGAGACACTCGTTGGGCCTTCGCCATTGTGGCTCGAGTACAAAGTGGAAGCCAAGCAAGCGACCCCGAGCCCCCCCTGTTGTTTTTCTCTCTACTTCAGCCATGCATCTGACGAACTGTACGACTAATCATAATGGCGGCAGAAAACCTTGTGATTGCCGAAGTTAAATCCATTGCTCGTAGCGCTTGTCGAAGAGATTTAAAGAAATTTATTTAACGAAGGATACTTTCTTCCGGTTGGCCTCCGTAGCCAAGTGATCGGGAGGGTCCCCAGGGGCCATTTTCAGTTTGGGGTCTCAGCTGTTCTACCGTGACGTCAAAGAACCGGCGCTTAATCAGCCGCTTTTGTAAATGCCTCGCAACGACTGCAATTAGTAAGAGCGGTTCGTGCTCATTTCACTGAAAAGCACAAATACGAGAGAATTCACTTAAACAAAATATAGCTAGGGCTGCGGGAGTTGCCGTGTCCTTCGATCTGTTTTTGTGCCCAGCACGAGTTGAACTTCGTTGATAATCATAATTCTCGCGGGGCGGAACAAAGTTTTTCTCCGAACGAGCTTCTGTGGGATTCCCTACTTTCGAACAGATGGCCACGCGAAGGGTTAATCGAGCGCTGTCACGACAGCCCGTTCCAGTTCTCTGATCAGAGAACGAGTGATGTCCAGTGACAACGCTCGGACCAAACAGATAGCTCTGCTACAACTGCGAACAGTGGTCTCGCACGCCACCTCACATAGAACAACTTCTTGACTGATCTTTTCTGTGTGCATTCCAACTACAACTGGCGAGGGCGTACTGAACACAGAAAAAGGCTGTCGCAGAAGTCCCATCTTTTAAAGAAACTGCCGATTAACCTCTTGGCAGTGCCGTCCGTTCCCAAGTACTGCAATACCACAGTAACTCGTTGCAAAGGCAACTTTCTTCTATTGTGAGAATTATTATTGTTTCTCCCTGATTGGGGATTTCACCTCGTGACAGGTATTCAAGTACACCAGCTGCCGTTGCAGATGAACTCAACAGTTATTTTGCATCGATATTTACAAATGAAAAGCCTTTTGTGGATGGCAATGGGATATTGTGGGAGCGAAGTTAAAAAATATGTAATTAATGATATTGAAATTTCGCAAGATTATTTAATGAAAAAACTTTCGAGCCTACAGACCAGTAAAGCTCCTGGAGTTGATGGAATATACCCCATAATCTTAAGAGAGGCGGCAAGCGAGTGCATTGAACCATTGAGGCTAATTATGCGAGCATCATTAGACTCTGGGGAGATTCCCTTGGATTGGAAAAGTGCAAATGTATCTCCCATACATAAGGGTGGCTCTAAAAGTGAAGTGGGAAATTATCGACCTGTCAGTCTGACTTCAGTAGTAGGGAAAATCATGGAGGCAATGATCAAGGGTGGAATTCAGGATCATTTGGATCGAATTGAAATTCTCAAGGATACTCAGCATGGTTTTGTAAAGGCAAAATCATGTTTAAAAGGTTTTGAAAATGTTTCGAAAGGGTCACTCACAAGCTGGATTTTGGGAATAATTTCGACATTATTTATTTAGATTTCAGCAAAGCTTTTGACTCAGTCCCACATGAGCGGTTGCTTTATAAGCTGGAACAGGTTGGAATCACTGAGAAAATCCTTAGATGGATAGAAGGATGGCTTCAGGGCAGGAGGCAGAGGGTTGTGATAAATGGCTATTCCTCAGATTGGGTTGATGTAAGAAGTGGGGTTCCCCAAGGATCAGTATTAGGACCACTGTTGTTTTTAATTTTCATAAACGACATTGATGAAGGCATGATGGCATGATGTCTAAATTTGCAGATGATGTTAAAATTGGTAGAGTAGTTAATGATCACTGTCAAGCTGAGCTTCTTCAGAGAGACCTAGATAGACTTCAAGAATGGTCAGAAAAATGGCAGCTATGCTTTAATCCAACAAAGTGTAAGGTATTAAACCTAGGAAACAGTAATCCCAAAAAAACTTATTCACTTGGTGGAGTTCAACTAAACCCAGTACTGGAGGAAAGGGACTTGGGTGTTACGATACGGTCAGACATGAAATTCTCTGAGCATTGTAAACAGGTTGCAAGGAAGGCCCATGGTGTCCTATCGATGATCTATCCAACTTTTGAAAGTAGAGATAGGGTCGTGATAATCCCATTATATAAGGCTTATGTTAGACCACACTTGGAATACTGTGTTCAAGTATGGAAACCGCACCTAAAGAAAGACATCGAGCTTCTTGAAAGGGTGCAAAGAAGGGTAACTCGCCTGGTGAGATCGGCAAAAGGGAGGCCTTATGAAGAAATACTTCCAATATGTGGGTTGCAGAGTTTGGAAACTAGACACCTTAGAGGAGATTTGATTGAGGTGTTTAAGGCTCTGAGAGGCATCAGTAAAATGAATGAGGACGAAATTTTCAAGATTATAAATGATGGTAGAACTAGGGGACATAAATTCAAGTTACGCGGGGAAATGTTTAGATTGGACTGCAGGAAGTTCTATTTTAGCCAGCGAGTTATAAATTACTGGAATAAGTTGCCTTCATGGGTGGTAGAGGCCGACAGTTTGGGGAAATTCAAAGGTCATCTGGATAGTACTTTCGGGTAAGGGAAGCGCATAGGATGAGACGTTTAATTTCCTTTTTATTTTATTTTTTATATTTTTATTTATTAATTATTATTATTTAGTTATTTATTTATTATTTATTTTTTGTTTTTATCATTGTTTTGTTCGGATTTTTTTTTTTTTTTTTTTTGGCTAGTGCAGCATAAGCCATAGGCTTTCTTGCACCATGCGGCCGTTACTAATACTAATACTAATACACAGGGTGGTTGCTGTTATGTCTGGTGTTACTGTTTTATTTTTATTTTATTTTATTTTATTTTATTTTATTAGTAAAAAGATACACAACAGGTAACCATTAACAGTGTATCTGAGATCAGATCAATAAACATAATAACAATAATGTGAAATCCTACAGGACGATAAACATTGATATAGATTCAAACAATAAAAGCATATGTACAAAAGAGGATTGTATTAAGTTAAGTTACCGGTAAAACAAGTAATAATTAATCCGTTAGAGAATAGAAAAATAATATAACAAATAATAATAAACTACAATAATTAGATGTGAGCTAGTCACTTTGCAGTTTAAGAGAAGAGGCAAACTTGTGGATGGAGTTCATCAGTGATTGGGAGTTGTCAAACAAGTCAATGAGAGAGTCATTTGCTGATTCTGTTCAATGGACTGAACTTCATTAAGTCCGTGTTGGCAGAGTCAAGGCGAAACGGTGTAAGGTTCCTGACTTGTCTACAAGGAGCATTGAAGTTTATTTTACTCAGGATATCAGATGCTTCGTAAATTCCAGTGATTCATTTGGCTAGAAGGGTGATGTCAGCAGTAACTCTTCTAGTGCACAGAGGCCTCAGATGAAAGTAATCACACAGCGATTCATTGTACACTGAGTGATAGAACGTTGGATGTCCACGGATGTCCACGATTGCGACTTTCTGGAGTTCCTTGTAGGCGTGCTCTGGGAGGGATATTGCGGCAAGGCTGTTATGTAGGATCTTTGGCACCATACCGGTGGTTGACACGACGATCGGGATGGTTGTTACTTGTTGCAAATACCACATCTCTTTGATTTCTTGCCTCCTTATTATTATTATCTGTTAATTCACCTTAGGTTGATCTCCTGAACAGCCAGTGGACTACGAGAATGTGGAAATATACACTGTGCTGCCACTTTATTAGGTACACATGCCTAGTAGTGTGTTGAGCCTCCTTTAGCCTTCAAAACAGCCTGAATTCGTCTAGGCATGGATTGAACAAGATGCTGGAAACGTTGTGCAGGAAAGAAGTACCATGCAGACATGAGTGTGTCACGCAGTTCCTTGAGATTCGACGCAGGTGTAGGCCTGCATTGCAGCGAACAGCCCTTTCCAGCTCATCCCGAAGACGTTCAATAGGATTGAGATCCGTGGACTGAGCGGGCCACTGCACCAAAGAAAAGTCATTGTCATGTTCCTGGAACCATTCCATATTGATTCGGGCTTTGTGCACCGGCGCATTATCCTGCTGGAAGTAACCATCTGACTGAGGATAAACTGTCAACATGAACGAATGCACTTGGTCAGCAGCGATGTTTAGGTACGATGTGGCATTCAGACGTGAATCTATCGGTATCAATGGACACAACGTGTGCCAAGATTGATTTTTTTTGATTTGGTAGTTGTTGGCGCATCGGTTTCTGTGGCCATATTGCACCTCCCAAGGTTTTTGCAGTACTTTGATCCAAGCCCGAGGCGGGAATCGAACCCGCGACCTTTGGGTTGCCGGGCAGGTACTTTACCCACTCGGCTAGCCCGGTCGGCCCGTGTGCCAAGAAAACATTCCCCACACCATAACACTGCTCCCACCACCTTGCACAGTAATCGTCAGACATGACTGGTCCATGTATTCATGTTGTTTTCGCAAAATTCTGAGCCTTCCATCGATATGATGCACCAAGAACATTGACTCGTCAGACCAAACAACTGTTTTCCAATCCTCGATAGTCCAGTGCTGGTGTTGTTGTGCCCACAGGAGGCGTGCTCGCTTGTTCTTCATTGATAACAAAGGTACGCGATGTGGCTGTCGTAGCTCATTCGCGACAAAGTGCGACTAGTGATCCGTTGCGGTATTTTGTTCTGCGCACCAAGTTTGTATTCTGACGTGATGTGCGACATTGTGGCCCGTCTGTTTGCTTGCACAATTTTAGCCATCCTCCTCCTCCGACCTCTCTCATCAACAAGCGATTTTCTTCCAAGGAGTGGCGTTGAGAGGGTTCGTTGCACCATTCTCGATACACCCTTGAAAGTGTGGTGCGTGAAAAGTTCAGGAGAACCGCCGTTCCAGAGATGCTTTGTCCGTCATGTGTTGCACCTACTACCATGCCACGTTCGAAGTCCGTCAGATCAGTGGTCTCAAATTGGCGGCCCCCGAAGCAATTTTACAAGGCCCGCGAATACATTTCAATTTATGTATTTGTTGTAAATACGGTGCTTATAGTTTTAGAGACAGGGATATGGACTGAGCTTATGTGCGCGAGTGCTATTGAAGGAAAAAGAGATAGAATGAATTGGTTGGGGCTTTGTCTTTGTCACTGTATGCCAGGCCACGTGACTGGGGTAAGGTGGGAGAACTTCCCACGTCGGTACAATCAGTAAATTTAGTTCGCCAGCTGAACAGTTGGTCGCGCTTCAGTATTCTGCTGTTTCCGATTTTTTCTATTGAGTTGGTAGTTCTGATATATATCTTCCTTGAGTCAGCCACTAGTTGCTTAGTTGGATGCACAACTGCGCAGTTCATATTGCTATACAGTATAGATGGAGACAAACTAACGTATACGGCTTATAAAACCTGTTTATTTGTGCTTGTTGTTAGATCTGCAATGTAGATCTAACCATAAACGATAGGTATAGTAGATTCTACGTTATATCAAAATACCTATCCTTTAGAATTGTGCGTAACTTTTGAGAGTTGCTTTCATACGAAAATTCATCTTGTTAAATTAAAGTTGTAAATGAAATTATAATCGTGCTTTTAATTAAGAGATTAAACTGCAAGCCATGTCTTTAACATGTCTTTAAAAGAAAAGTGGACGAAGAAGGACGTGTTTTTCAAGATAAATGGGAAATTGTGTACTTTTGTGGTGTTGTGCGCAGTAAAATTCTACGTTTTATTTGTAATAAGGGAACATCAGTTCCGAAAGAATACAATTTACGTCGCCATTACGAAACGAATCATAAAGAAAAATTTGAAATGTGGGAAGGCAAATTGAGGAAGAAAAGTTACTTTCTGAAATCCAGTGAAGCAACAGTTTACGCAAGTTTTGCTCTCGCGCACATTATTGCAAAACGATCAAAACCATTTTACTGATGGCGAATTCCTTAAAGATTGTGTGATTAAGTCTGCTGAACTTCTTTGTCCTGACAAACAGCGATTATTTAAAAATATTAGTTTGTCAGCCAACACGGTAGCGGAACGTATTAACGAAATCGCTAGTGATTTACGATTGTGAGTTAAAAGAAAAAAGTAAAGATTTTGCCGCATTCTCAAGACATCAGAGATACAGCACAACTTGCCGTTTTCGTACGAGGTGTTACTGACGAATTTGAAGTAATTGAGGAATTATTGGAAATAATTCCTACGAAAGGAAAAACTGGTGCGCGGGATATTTTTTCTGAAATAAAAACTGTAATAGACAAATATAAATTGAGTTGGGATAAAATGGTTGGATTTGCAAGTGATGGTGCAGCCGCTATGGTTGGTAAAAAAAAAAATGGAGTAGCGGTAAAATTAAGAAATACAGCGAAAGAAGAGAAATTTCAGAATAATTTTTGCACTGTACATTACATTATTCATCAAGAAGCACTTTGTGGCAAAAGTTTGCAGATGGATAATGTTATGGAAACGGTAACTAAAACAGTAAACTTTATCCGTGGACGAGCTCTGAATCATCGAGAATTTGTGGATTGCTTGAAGAAATTGAAAGCGAGTACGGAGAAATCATTTATTACAACGAGGTTAAGTCGAGGAGCTGTATTAAAACGGTTTTTTGATTTAATAAATGAAATCAAAATTTTCACGACACAAAAAAATAAAACCATCGACGAGCTACATCATGATACGGGGATAACAACAGATTCAGCATTTCTTGTTGACTTCACCGGCCATTTAAATATTCTCAATAAAGAGCTGCGAGGAAAGAATAAACTTCTCACTGACATCTTTGCTTCTATTAAAGCTTTTAAAGTTGAATTGCAATTATGGGAAACGCAACTGGAATCAAAAAATTTCCTACATTTCCAACATCTTAAATCCTGCCCTATTAATTATTTCAAATTAAAAATCTCAAGAACATGCCAGAAAAATAGCATTATTACGACAAGAATTTGAAGAAAGATTTAAAGGTTTTAATGATTTGGAGTCCCATTTTACATTATTTTAAAATAAATATTCATTTATTGCAAATACAGCAAGCCCATCACAGCACATGGCTAGGGGCAGATAAGAATACAAAGGAATGATATAAAGTATATGTACATAGCAAATTTTATATAGATATTAACAATGGCTAGGAATTTTAGTTATGAATTTAAAAAATTGCAGAACAGGGCATTTAGCTTTCAGCTGCCATTACTGGGTTGGATTATTTTTCTTCATTTCATCGGAGATCTGACTCCTGTAGGCTTCAGAGTTGATTAACCTGTTGCAATCAATGTTGTGATGATTTATGAGGTGAAGAGATGCATTGGGGAACATTCTGTCCATTTGTTTGAGCCTGGAGAGGTTGGATTTAAATCCCTGGTTTCTTGTATTTTCCCTGTTGGGGGCAGCTATTATATTGGCTAAATTTGGTGAATCGCATGCAGAGGTGATTAACTTTGCAAGAAGCATGACTCCAGACTCGTTGATCATCTGTTGCAGAGGCTTTGTTTTTAGGTTTTTATAAAGCTGTTGCCTGGATATTGTATGGGGAAAACGAAGCTTCCTATTGATCCATCTAAGAACCCAATATTCTAGGGCAAGGAATTTCTTGACGGTTACTTATTATTATTATTATTAAAATCCGTTTATTAAAAATAGCAAGTGTTTGCCTTCACCCCTTATACACAGCCAACCGGCTAGAAGGGTGTACAAAATGCAAGAATTGCAATTATATACAATATGAGAAGGGTGTACAAAAAGCAAAAATTACAATTATTTACAGTATTTACAATATAAGAAGAGTGTACAAAAATGCACGAATACAATTATTCGTGCATTTTTGCATTACCATTAAACAAGAACGTGAATATTACGCGCCAGAAAATCTACAAATGGAGCTCATTAATTTACAGCGTGATTTTTTTTTTTTTTTTTTTTTTTTTTTTTTTATGAGAACCCCAAACACGAGAGGTATTAAACCTATAGTACTTAGTACCGTGCTTGGGTTAGAGGTTGAGAAGACGAAAGAAGATATTTGTTGATATTGGACTTGAACTTCTGTAGACTGTAATTTTCAGGAAATACGTACGAAGGAGGGTTGTTCCAGAAAACGGCTGTTGAATGAATAAATGAGGAAGATGAAAAGTTGGTTCTGTGGGTTTGAAGTTGGACAGTAAATGGATGTTGGCTGGTATTCAGACTGTTTTGAAAGAGACAGCGGGAATAATAGAAGCCAATTCAGAAGAACAGTGCCCATGGAAGTATCTGTAGAAGAGGCATGCAGCAGAAACAGTACGTCTATGAGAAAGGGAGTGGAGAGACTCTGTTAGAGATGAATCATTAATTAACCTAACTGCCCTCTTCTGAATGGAATCAAGAAGCCGGAGAGAGGTTTTGGGGGCACTACCCCAGATGTGGGAACAATATTCCATGGCAGGGCGGATTTGCGATTTATACAGAGTGAGCAGCTGTTTGGGAGAAAAGTAACGCCGAGAGCGAAAGAGAAAACCAAGTTTTTTAGATGCAGAGGAAGCAATATTTGTAATGTGCTTGTGCCAAGAGAGATTAGAAGTCAGGGTAATCCCCAAAAGAGATATATCATTTTGCCTAGAAATTGGAGTGTCACTAAAGATAAGTATAGGAGCAGAAGAATCCTTTTTGCGAGATATAAGACAAGATTGAGTTTTAGAAGGGTTGAAATCAACTAAGTTGTCTTTGCCCCACTGGAGAATTACCTGAAGATCGGGATTTAAGGAATTGGCAGCAGATTTTCGAGAACTTAAAGCTGATTGAGCTGGACAAGGTTTCTCAAAATGGAAAGTTGAATGCAATGTGCTATCATCGGCAAAACTATGGATAGGATTTCCAGTCAATGGAAGAAGGTCATTGATATACAAGAGGAAAAGAGTGGGGGAAAGAACTGAACCTTGGGGGACACCGGCATTAGTGGAGAAGTTAGAAGACAGAGAGCCATCTACCATCACCCTCAGTGAGCGATCAGAGAGAAAACTGGATAACCAATTACTAAAAACAGTTGGCAAACCATAAGATGGAAGCTTGTTTAGAAGACCTTTATGCCAAACACGATCAAAAGCCTTTGAGATGTCAAGAGCAACTACTTGTGTTTCACCGAACCTTTCCATTGAATTAGTCCATAAATGGGTAACATAAGCCAGAATATCACCAGTGAATCGACACTGACGGAATCCATACTGGCGATCGTTGATCAGACGGAAAGTTTCTAGGTAGTTTAAGAGTTGGCGGTTAATTGATTTCTCCATTACTTTAGAAAGAGTAGAAGTAATTGCAATGGGACGATAATTGGATGGGAGGGATTTGTCACCCTTTTTAGGAACTGGCTGGATATGAGCAAATTTCCAAGCAGAAGGAAAAACACCTTTGGAATAAGAAAGTGAAAAAAGGCGGCAAAGAATAGGAGTAAGTTCAGGAGCACAGGTTTTGAGAACAAGTGGAGAAATACCATCAGGACCTGGAGCTTTCTTAGCATCAAGATTCATCAAAATCCTTCTGATATCCTTTTGACGGAAGACCACAGGAGGCATTGAATGGAGCGTGTTAGGAATGGTGGGAGGTGTTTTACCAAGATCATTAATACATGAGCTCAAAGAAAAATGGGATGCTAGCAGGTCAGCTTTATCCTTGGCTGAAGTGACAACAGAACCATCTGGTTTGGACAGAGGTGGGAGCAGAGATGGGCAAAAGTTGCGGCCAATAGCTTTGGCAAGAGACCAGAATGCTCGGCTACCATTAGGGCAAGAAGCAAGTTTTCTACTCTTAGCCTGTTCAAACTCTAGTTTGGACTGATTAATAACTGCTTTACAATTGTTGCGAGCTTTGGTGTAGGGAGAAAATGAAACTGAAGAATTAGAAACAAGCCAATTACGATATGCAACATTCTTCTCTTGAACAGCCTTAGCACATTTATTGGAAAACCAAGGTTTAGATAAAGGACGAGATTTTAAAGTGGAGTGTGGGATAAAGGATTCCATTCCTGCAAGAATAATTTCACTGACACGATCTGAGCAAACGTTGACATCAGAAGTTTTGAAACAGTAATCAGACCAAGGAAAGGAAGAAAAGAAGTCTCGCAGGTCATCCCATTTTGCATTCTTGTAATGCCAAACAATACGAGGTTGGGAATAGCCATGAGATAAAGGTTCCATTGGAGAAGCGACAATCACCAAGTTGTGATCTGAAGTGCCTAAAGGACCTCTCACTTCAACCTTGTACTTAGAAGGGTTGTTTGTGAGAAAAAGATCAAGCGTATTGGCTGTATGATTAGGATTGTCCGGTATTCTTGTAGGTAAATGAACAATCTGTGCTAGGTCATTAGTAATTGCAAAAGCCTCAGCATCTCGACCTGCTGGGTCGGTGTGACTAGAAAACGGAAGCCAGCTGGAGTTGTGAACGTTAAAATCACCAAGGAAAATTACCTCACTGTTAGGAAAGTTGGACTGGAGAAAGTCAAGTTGCAAAGAGAGGAAGTCAAAGAGCTCCAAGTGATTAGTGGAGTTGGGAGAACGGTAGAGACAACAGATGAATTTTACACAATGAGGTAGAGAGATTTTAAGCCAGAGAAGATCAAAGAGAGAGGAGATTCCAAATTGCCAAGTCTCTGACAGGGAATATCAGAACGGACATATGCACAAGTACCACCTTTGAGGCGAAAGGAATCATACAGCGAATAATTTGGGCATCTGAGATGAGCAGTAGTTGAATCAACTGATAACTGAGATTCAGTCAGAAAAAGTACATGGGGTTTGGAAGACTGCAAGTGGAAATGGACATCGTTGAGATTAGAATTGAGACCACGTATATTTGTGAAATGAATTAGGAAGTCCTTGATTTAAATCTTATTCAAAGGTTTGAAGATACAGATTCGATTAACTTTTATTCGTACTTGTCAAAAGATAAATACCCTCAGTTACGAATTTTTGCAATAAGAATAATCGCTTTGTTTGGGAGTACATTTATATGTGAACAGTTTTTTTCTCAGTTGAAAATTAATAAGTCTAAGAAAAGAACCCCCGATCGACCGATGAGCATCTCCAATCCGTGATCAAGATAGTTTCTAGCAATTTTTCTCCAAGGCTACAAACTTTATCAGAATCGAAACGGTGTCAAGTTGTAGTAGGAAATGTAGGTGTAGGAAATAAAAAAGTTTAAAATTATTTACATATGTATTTTTTCTGAATGTGTCGATATAAATTTTCAATTAAAGCACGTTCGAGGCAAATTAAATTTTAAAAGTAAAATTTCCAAACTTATTATAAACTTACACGCAACACACCACACACACACGCGTCACGCCAGGTTATAAAGGGGTGCTATCCATACATTAGGGGTAAGTACGGTGCAATATATACATATTCACTCTCGTTTTGTTAAAAAAAATTCCGGCCCGTCAGCTGCTTTCAGATTTCGTGATTCGGCCCGCATGCGATTTCAGTTTGAGACCACTGCGTTAGATCACTCCTTTTCCCCATTCCTGCTACGGTTTGTACGCTTAATGATACAAGAAAGGTTGTTCTGCCGCATTTATATCCACATCTGTGGTCATGTGACTGCAACGTTGAGGGACAAACTATTTGTGTGCGCAGCAGGGGTGTACCTAATAAAGTAGCAGCGCAGTGTATATTTGTCATTACAATTTGTTTAACTTTTACAATACTGTATATTTTTGCATTCATTTCCATTTCTCATATAAATAAAGCTCACATTTTATAGCAGTTCTGGTGATTTGGTCCACATTTCGTCGGTTCATAATTTGGCTTCTGCCTTTTCTATTTTGTCCAAACTTATTTGGATCTATGGAGAATGTGTTGGATCATGTTACACGGGAACATTCCTTTTAGGGAGTTCAGGGTAGTGAGCTTCATCCTAAGTGAAGAGTGCTGGATCTGATGGTTTATATTCCTTGCTTTATGGAGTCCTCTGTGGATGGGGCATCAATCTGACTAGTTAGCAGTTTAGAGAATGATTTTTTCTTGAGAATATTGAGCTTCCGGGAGGAGGGGAGTCGTGCGTAGATTGACTAGCATTAGCATTAGTAGAGGCATTTGATGCAAGAAAGCAAGCTTATGCAGCATCAGCCAAAAAAAAAAAAAAAATAAAAAAAAAACCACTCCCACTTCACCCCTCTGTTCGTTCAAAATACCTGTCCAGCTGAGCCTTAAACTTATTTAGGCTATCAACCTCCACCACAAGGGATGGAAGTCTGTTCCACCAACCAACCACCCGCTGGCTAAAGGCAAATTTCCGCACGTCTATCCTACATCTGTCTTTCCTCAATTTGAATTTATGCCCTCTTAGGTGATTATTCTGAGCTAGAGGAAGAATCCCATCAGCATTGAGCATGCTCAAACCATTCAAGGCTTTATACACCTCTATCAGATCACCTCGCTGGTGCCTAGTCTCCAGACACTGTAATTTGCAAAACTGAAGCCTTTCTTCATAAGAACATTCCCTTTGTTCCATTCACTAATTTTGTTGCCCTTCTCTGTACTCGTTCCAGCAGCTCTACATCCTTCTTGAAATGAGGCCTCCAGACCTGTATACAGTACTCTAGGTGCGGTCTGACCATTGCCTTATACAATGGAATAATCACCTCCTTATCCCTGCTGGAAAAATTCCTGTATATCATTGACAATACTCCATGAGCTACTCTTGCAGCCCGTCTGCACTGCTCAGAGAACTTCATATCTGCCTGCACAACCACCCCCAAGTCCCTTTCATTCTCTACCACTGTCAGTGTAGTACCACAGAGTTGATACGTTGCTCTGGGGTTGCTGTTTCCCATGTGTAGTACTTTACATTTGTCAATGTTAAACTTCATTTGCCACCTCTCAGCCCATCTGCTCAACCGAACTAGAAGAATAGATTTCGAGATGGTTCCCTCCCAGACGGTTCAGCCACAGCAGAATCCAGTATTCCATCGCCAAGAATCTGTTACGCAGAGAGGCAGGTGGTGAGGACCAGATTTCAGATGGATATAAAGGTATACGAGTGAGGCGCCGATCAATGTACCGACAAATCAATTTGATGTTGTTGGAAGCTTCTGGCGGATAGCCCAGAATGCAGCGTAGGTCTTCTTCTTCTTTGCCTTGAGGAAATTACATCATTGCATTATCAGTTGAAGGGTCGCATTTCCTTCCTTCTTTGTAAGGTGATTGCGGGAACAGTTCTGGCGCTGCAAGAATCTTATAAAAGAAATGAATGCTACTCTTCTTTGCGTGGGTTCTTAAAAGCTAATGCGATCGTTGATAGCAGTGCTGGATTGCTTTCTTAAATGTTTTCCTGTTTTAAAATGTTCATTATTTATTTATTTATTTATTGTTATTTATTTATTTTTTTTTTTGTAAAATGTGCCAGATTTTAAAAAATTCCCAAAATGTTTGAAATGTGAACTGGAGAAGCCGATGATGATCCAAAAGCGTTGTACCCGGCGAGCTGAACTTGCGTCTCCTGAGGAAGTGCGAAGGTGAATGGCCACCGTGGATTGACTGAGGCTTCCCTCAGCACAAAGAATCAGAGTGGAGACGGTGCAGGTTAAGAGTGGTCACCCGCAAAGATTATCAGCCACAACAAGGCTTCAAATGTCCACGCGCTGTAGAGCGAGGCGATAGTACCTCCTCGTCCTTACAATTCTGAAGTTGGGGAAGTGGGAGAACACCCCTTAACCTAGAAGCCATAAACTACCGCAGAGATAGTGAACAGATCTATCTAGTGACCATCCCACTTCTGCTGAAAGAGGGGTGGCCAAGAGCGAGTCCAACCTCTCTGAGTCGTACGAAAGGACCAAAACCGGTTCAACTGTTCTGGGTCATTCTCGTTCTCTTTCCTCCCCCTCCACATCTGCAGCTGAAAGCGAGGGTGTACAAGCTGGGCCAACAAAAGGGACACACAAATACACCGGTGATGCATCGGCGCTGTTTGCCAAATTAAAAAGTAATAAATAAAAGTGCGAACCGGGCTGTCGTAATATACGCGGATGTCACATTTCGAATGTCAGTTCCTTCGTCCAATTTAAGAGGAAATTCTTTTTTTTTAAAGGTTTATGTTATACGTAAATTATTTTGGTATATTTGATATTTTTTTTCTTTATTTTTCTGTATTCTGTACACACGCACCCTTTTTTTATACAGAGGGGTGGACAACGTAATGGAAACGCCTGCGACAAGTGATACGCGACGGTTAGAACTGCAGACACGCACCCACTTTGACCTACTCGCGGCATTTTTTCAGCGTGTGTTTCTACCAAATGGGGTCGTCTACGTTTAATATAAATAAATATAATATAAAATTTAATATAAATAAACGAAGCGGTGACTTTTCGCAGCGCGTCCAAGTTCTTGGGAAGGAAAAACACTTCTGCGGTCATCGGCAATTTTGGTCAATGGAATTGTCACGTGCGTTACGCGTTCACGTGACTGAATTAAATCGATTGTGGTTCGGAAGTATTTGATGGAAATAACGAAAACGCCTCCGAATTATTATTATTAAAACGGTTTATTTGCTCCGATCAAGAGCCATCCCCTGGACATCGGTAAGCTAGGGGGAGGGGTGATATTTACATACAGACAGGGACATGTGTCTCACGGTTACATGGGGCACATGTACGCTTAACCCGAAAGGTACAGAACTTAGTGTTTATTATTTTACATAATTGAAAGTTGTGCGATACCGAAGTGTCCCAAATTAAAGGATTTTATTTTCTCAAAAGCGCTGTTAATTAAGAAAACATGAGAAGTATGTAGAAAATATAGAGAAATGAGGCAGTCCTTCACCGGTTGTTGCACGTGGTTTCTCTTCAATCTTGACTGTCCTGGTGCTCACAGCTGGACGTCTTTGGCTACGGTTTCTATACATCATCTAAGAGAGAGGGGACCAGCGATGGCTTCACTTTATTTTATTTTTCATTCGTCTTTCATGGGAAGCATTGTCGTGGCAATTTTCCTTCTGGTGGTCTGTCACAAGTGTAAGTTTGTATCGTGTCCATTAGCTTCTGACGTCTGTACATATGTTGCTCGCAGAATCTATCCTGGTCGATGGATAGATTGTTGATCAAGTCTACCGTGTTTCTTGGGAACATGCGTCTCAAGCCTTTCAGGTTGTTCAAACTGCCTCGTTGGCGACTCCATCGTGTATGTAGTTTACCCAAATTTTAGAATCCTCGGAAGAGCTTGGGGTGGTCGCCAAACGTTTGTTTCCAGCCCAGACCTCCCTCCTTTACACCGTTCCCTCGCATTCCGATTTTGAATTGGATGTACAGCCGGAAACGGAGCGCTGCGCAAAGGCAAAAGTTGAAAAGTTTTTATTTGTTCAAAAATACAAAGTCCACTCCAGTGACAACGTGCAAGTACAGTATTACGAGAGAAATTAAATAACGACGCATTTAAGGATGATACGCATATTATTGCTAAAGGTATAGAAGCGTACATCTGTATGTACAAATACTGTAACAAAAGCGATTACTTTATTTGTACAGGAATTAAAGATTAATCCGAACTGATAAGTCGACGTTTTGCAGTGCGAATGAAATTTGGGTAATTTTTGACGAAGCTGTTCGGGAACATTACGTCACTCACTCACTGCGCGCTGTTCTTGCCGTAGTCAGCCCTGCATTTGATGAGAGAGAGAGAAGAGAACAGAATAAGTTTTATTTTGTACGCGACCTCCATCTAAGATTTTACGATGCAGAAGCTTATAAACAAGTTTGCGCACAGTTGAGTTCGCCCGCGCGATGAATAAGATGAAGAAATTCTCATGTGGAAGTACCCACGATAGCATTCCGTGTGGAAGCATTCGGAGCCCTCTAATTTTAGCAGAAATCTTTTTTGGATATTTTCCAACTCTTCAGCAAATGATTTCCAGTTCTGGTCCGCATAGGGACAGCGAGTTCGAGAATTGGCAAGACAGTAGAGAGAAATAGATGTCTAGTAAACGTTGCGCAACTGAACGTATAAGTGAACCTGTTGACGAATCCAAGAACCTTACACGCCTTCTTAAGTTTCCAAAATATGAGGAACGAAAGACGGGTTGCGGGAAAACAACACCCCTAAGTACTTGCGATGGGATTCGCTTCCAATAAATTCATTATTAATTTCGTGAGGATGAAAAATCTTTTTCTTTCATTTTAGGGTCTGCATAGGTCAGGGCAGTACATTTGATTCGTAGAGAGTCAGATTTTTGTGGTATGCCCCATCGTGAGAATGGGTTGAGTGCCTCGTGGTTGATCAGGGCGCACCGCAGACCGGCGGAAAAGCAACGTGGAGCTTAATGTCATCTGCGTAAGACAAAAATTAATCGATTTCTCAAACTGTGTGGCTATATCATTGATATTATATATGCACCATATATTAAATAATAGTGGGCCCAGAGCGGACCCCTGTGGGACACCCTTAGTTAGAGAACACGTAATGAAACGGCGTCACTGACAGAAACTTCACGTAGCCTATCGTGAATATAGCTTTTAGAAGCACGGTCAGAAGCGGTTTATTTTTGCCATAGAGATTGAGTTTAACTGTTAAGCCTTCGTGCGAGACCCAGTTGAAGGCTCGACTCAGTTTAGTGAACGTGACGTCAATCCTGACACCTTCGTGAAGCTTGGCCATAATGTACTGCCAAAATTGGTAAAAATTAGAAGGCACAAAATCTCAAGGTCCAAACCCGTGCAGTGAAGGAGAAAGTAAAGAAGCAAAGTAAGAAGCCTATCTTTTAACTGCCAGACACTCCAGAATTTTCCCTGTAGAATTTAGCAGAACGATTGGCCTATAGGTTTGCCGAAGTTTCCAGTCACGCTTACGGACACGTAAAACGCAGACACGTTTGAACCAAGACAGATCTCGCTATCAGTTCAAAGGGAAATATTGGAAAGATGAGCTGAGTGTGCAGCAAGTACGTTAATGATCTGTTTCCAGATATATTATTTTTATTATTATCTGTTTATTTCCATAAGGAATATATCGTGGCACACCACAATATATCTGGAGCTAACTTGAGCGACAGCGGCCAGTGGAGGATCTCTCATCTCGGTGTGGTTTCGTCCGTCGTGTTGTAGGGGGAAAAAAAGGAGGAAGTCTCTGCTTCTTATTTTGTTGTTTTTTTTTTATTTAATGGTAATATTAAATATTCTTTATTTTGTTCCCTATTATTTATATAGACCTCTGTTTTTTCTTATACCCCCACTTACACATCTGACTATGGATTCACAGGGGAATTCCAGATTCAGGGGAACTTCTCAATTACGTATAATTCCCCCCGGAAAGGCTGAATGTTCAAGAATGACAAAAGCACACGTTAATTTATAGCATAACATCGTTTATTTACATATATATATATATACAACATGATAAAGTGATCAAAACTCAAGCACATACTAATATTATTCAAATTTGCCTATGTAGCATCAGATATATATATATGCAAATTAATACATTGGGTTTACACCAGAAGGGTTATTTGTTTCTACACAACAAACTTAATATCCTTACAAAAACTGCTATAGTTTCTTCTTTCTTCACACATGAACAATAAATCAGAGGATCAGTTAACACCCTTTCTCCTATGAAAATCAAATTCTTACCTTATAAATTGATTTAGGAATTTCACTCTTACTTTCTGATTTAATTATAGTTCCCCTTTTTGTCTTAGGGGAATATAAGTTCACAAACTTTCTCTAATCAAGCTAAATCGTACAATTAACATCAATTTCTGGACAAATGCTGGTCCTAAGGGTTAGCTACATCCATAAGGCTATTTCTTTCTCTGTATTCTCTACCCTTCCCTTCCAAATGTATTATACCTATATGTTAGACAATAACTAATAACAAATATCAAATTTCTCTTCTTTACCTTTCTACATATGTCTAATCATACATTAATCAAAACCATAACTATCATCTGACTTATCCCTATATTTATCTTTTTGTACATCCTTCCCTTAACATCTTTCTAAATTTCTACTAATCTGATATTAGAGTTCCAACGGTCCTTTATTTGTGAGGGAGAATACCTTATAACTAATCACTTACTTTATTTACGAATCGGATTTCTCCGTTTTGGGTCCTTCAGCTCCTTGCCTGGGAATGGCATCATTGTTTGCCAACTGCATTCATCTCAGAACTTCTAGTTTCTCAATGGGCTGTTCTTAAGAGACACAGGGCATCGCTGTGTCTCTTAAGAATTTATGGGCTCGTCTTCGATACTGCTACTTAACCTTCGGTTCAGCTATTCTGGCGGACTCGGGGTTACAACTTTACATTCTCAGCTCACTTATCTGCGCCTTGCCTTTACCACTGCCTAAAGATGATGGACAAGGGTTATTCCTCTTCTTACACCACTTATGTTCATGCTGGCCACTTTCATTACCTTCCTATTACGGACAAGGTTTATTTCTCCGTACACTTCACTCGTTTTCATACAGGCCACTACCCTTGCCTTCCTCCGATGACGGACTACTCGACTGTTCTCTTCTATCATGAAACTCCTCTAACTTTTCTTAACTTACTAACTGTACTTAAACTTATCTAACCCTTCACTACTCCATCTTAACTTTGTCAGATCTTTCCCAACTGGCTGTCAGGACAGGACAGGACTTATCTAACCCTACACAACTTATTACTCCATCTTAACTTTGTCAGATTTTTCTCAACTGCTGACCTGAGTACTTATCTAACCCTACATAACTTATTAACTCATTTTCCCACTAACAATGTGAAAAACCCAACTCTGTGTCTCACTAACTCATTTTCACAAAACACCAACAAAACCTCAACTCAGTGTTTTTCTTGGCTGTGCGCGCTCTCTTTTTGTTTTCCGAATATGTGTACCGCCCTTTTGTGTTGGTCCACCTTCGCTCAGAAATTTGACCACTCGTTCTTCAATATTTAAATTTCCATCCCGACTATTCGCTAGTGTGGGTTTCCCATGCTATGTCCATCCTCGCTAGATTCAACCTCCCATTTTAATATCACTATTCCTTTCCCAGGCCGTCTGTTCTCTTTTGAAGAAGGCCGAACCCTATAGACAAGTGTTACTAGATTCGCACCTACCATAAATTTCTTCGGGATGAGCTATTGCAGACTACCACACGCTAACCCTATTGTTTTGGACACGGTATTAGTCCTGTACTCACATCCTGTTTGTCTCCGATCAAAGGAATGCTCCGACTAATCCGGCTCACCTTTCTATTGTTGTTCTCAAGCGACCCTTTTTGTCGCTTATTCACCGATGGCTCTGCTACCCGTTTTAGACCTTCAGATTTGTTTACGGTACTTATAGCTGAGTGTTTATCCATCTTTTGGTGGAAATTTCATGCAGTAATTCCCATGACTCTCCCATGCCTTCGATTAGCCCTCTCCTTAATTTAATCTCCCCCATATTTTTAACGATCCACTTTGTTCAATTTATTTGATTTGTTATATTTTATTTTTCAATATAACTATTCCTGACGTATCCTTTCCTATTAAATTTCTCAGTTTGGGAACGACGATCTGTTATCTTTATATACAATTTACTTGTAAGATTTTATATCTTACAGTGTCAAGTCGCACGCAAACATTCTACTTTTCTTTGTCGGTTTTAGCTTTTCCAACGTTGCAATGCGTTCAAGATGGAGACGCGAGCGAGTAGGGTTCCCCAGAGATGAAGATGCATCTTCCACCTCATCCTCATCCACACCAGAATTTGTTAAGGTAATACTGAAACAATAAGACAGCGATGATCCAGACGACGCTTTTTACTCTCTGCGAGTGCATGGATCAGATGGTCGGCAAATGTCTTCTGGAGGCTCATACGGTTTCTATACGTTTTCAATACCTTCCAGTAGCGAGTTACAGAGTCCTGACACTTGCAAAAGTGTGCGTGGTAGTCTGTCAGCGGGGGCGGGTATTTGAGACGTGTGGGACAACATTATGCCTCGAGAATCGCTGGAATGAGAATATTCGTTGTTTGATTTTCCTGGTGGGATCTTCGTTGTTTCTTTTTGTAAATCGTGGTTACCTTAAAAAAGAAAACTTCAGAGCTTTTATCAGTATCCTGTCAAGACGGAAGGACTTTAATGGATTTCTTTTTAACACACAATGTGGCCGAGTTAGTTGGTGTCGGACTACGGTTATATATTACCTTCCAACAGGTTTGATTTTCATCCCGGAAAGTAGGCCACCCGTCGAATACACGAAACTTATAGTTACAACGCATCGAATTGCCTCATAGCCTTAGTGCTAGGGTAAAGCGACATTTCGAACTCGTAGCGTGTCTCGTTCGTAATAAAACGTGATGACCTGACGCGCGAGTAAACATACCCATTGGTGTTTGCTATCCGAAGAACACGTAACCGCACGTCATGTCACGCTATGCGTTGCTATTCACGAGGGCTTTCCGAGGTTCTCGCTGCGAACAGGTGAGTAATGGCGTTCTTTCATTTTCCCAGCGCGCGCTGATGCAAATGAGTTTTGGGTGTGGCGTTTGTTTACGTGTGTTTCTTTCGGCAGATACATGAATGTCCGTGCCCATGGAAACCAGCCGTACGTCCCTACTGAGGTGGAGCACGTTGCCAACGTCGTCACCCATGCGGTAAGTAAGGGCCCTTTGTGGTCACATTGCCTTGCTTTTCGTACTAATTCTTGCCGTAGCTACACCGACCCCCACTAATAATGGCTGACGCGGATTCTCGCAGTAATATCACGAGGGACAGCAACTTTGAGCAAATTCAGAATTCATTGAAAAAGATCGCAATTCCCAACGTACAGTAGAAAGCAGTTTCCGGTGATGTCCCATTAACGGCCGATCCGTGAATTCGACTCCCCCACCCATCTGGGTTTCTCATAAGCAGCGCTGTAGGTGTAAAATTAGCGGAAGGTGTACTCTACGAATGTTAAATATTTTAATATTTGTTTTTTCCGAGTCTCGCAAAAACCTAAAAAAAGCCAGGGGTATTCGACGTATACCCTCCTCTACAGCCCTACTCGTGAGAGTTTACTGAACAAAATAGAAGCAGTCCAAAAAATGTCGTCCTCTATTTTATCACTCTGAATCGCCGTGCGATTACTTTCATCTGAAACCTCCAGGCGCCAGAAGGGTTATTGCTGACATCACCCTTCTTGCCATAGTAATCCTAAGCAACACCGACTTCCACGCTGCTCGCACCAAATGACAGGAATCTGTCATTTGGTGCGAGCAGCGTGGTGCTGCCAACGGGGACTTCGTGAAGTTCAAAGCACCACGCAGGGATTACCGCATCAGCAAATCACTTTCGTTGACTTTTCTCGCAATTCTCAGTCTGTGAGGAATTCCTTCCACAAATATTCGTCATCTCTTGGACTGAAAAGTGATTAGAACTCTTTAATCCCACGTGGTTTGTTTTTATTTATTTAATTTTTTTATATTTTAACGCTTTTCTTTTCTTTCTATTATTTCGGTAATTAAACTTAACTGAACACTTCTTATTTTCGTGCGTATGATTTCTGAATCTGTTTTAATGGTTAATTTTTCTGCTGGATTTTTCTCTTGTAATAATTGTCAACTCTGTTCATTGTCTGCTCTCAGATACGCTGTTAATGATTACCTCTTGTGTATCTTATTATCAGGAGGCACCGGCTCGATTACCCCCCCCGCCCTCCTCCTACACACTGGTGATATGATCCAATCTAACACGAAATTTTCCATGCGGCGCAAACAGGCAGTTTGGAAGGCGCGCGATGTCCTCTCTATAATTTATAGCGCCTTTACAGGTAGGAAAAAGGACGCCATTACAAAGCGACGGTTAGACCGCATTTGGAATACTGAGTTCAGGTCTAAAGGATGACATGGAACGACTGCATTCAAGCGGGATGTCCGCACCTAAAAGAAAACATGGAATTTCTGCAGCAGTGCGACCAAATTGGTGACGAATGCAAAGAGATGGACAATATGAATTATGGCTTAGAAGAAGGTGTGGACTGCGGACTTTGGCAACCAGACAACTGAAGGGAGATCGGATTTGGGCGTATAAGGTAATGAAGGGACTGAGTAAAATGGGTGAGGAAGGGCAGTTCTCCCTCCTGGGAGAGACACGGACCAGGGGCCGCAAATACAAAATATCGGGAACAACAGAAGGTTGGACCTCATCGAGTCGAACATTACAACACGTTGCCTCGCAGTGTGGTGTGCCTGGCTGAATTCAAAGCACAGTTCGATGGTTACTTTATGCCGAATGATAACAGAACAAATATTCTTTTGTGTCGCTTATTTTATTTTATGTTGTTATTATTATTTGCTTTTTTTTTTGCTGATGCAGAAAAAGTTATTTTCCTTGCATTGTTCGGCCTTACAAATACTAAAGTGAAAATTCTTTCTCTCACTCATCACCTTGGCGCACTATAGCCACAGATGCCGATGCGCCTAATAAATCCCCAAGCAAGCAAGCAAACAAACAAACAAACAAAGGACACTCATCACTTCAGATCCACCGTACGATCGCGCCAGTAACTCCAACTTGTTCCGCCCTGTGAAGCAACCCGAGTTGCTGATGTGTCTGAAATCCAACAACTTCATATAGCAGCCTACTGTGAGGGACATCAAAAACTTTACCGAATTCCAGATCGTATATTGTCAAAATTGTTATGGGCATCATCCAATTGCTTAATGGTTGCATCATGGTCATTTACAAGATTAATCAGCCAAGGTCTCGCCTTAATGAACCCCAGCTGAACGTACCGAAGACCTCGTTCTTGTCCAGATTCACCTAATAATAAATAATTATTACTTATAAATAATTATCACTCAATAATAATAATAAATAACAGACATAATTTATTTCAGTTTCTGTCAACCAAGCTAGCCATGCTGATAAAAATGTTCCTCATAAGCTATGTAGAGTTCCTCAAGCCGAAACTTAATTCACGAAGCTTTCATTATGGAACACCATTATATCTGGGAACAGTTTCAGACATTTTGTTCTATCTGAATTCTAAGGGAAGCTGGTAGAACCAGCATACGCTAGTTCTACCTGCTTCGTGGCACCAAAGTATTCCGTACCGGTTGATCCATTTCTGGGGGTGCATTAGGAGATGCAACTCTTGAAATAGCATCACACACTTAAGTGTCTGAATTTTGTGTGCAGAAGACCTTTATGGCAAAAGTCATAAAACCATCGATTGTTTGAGCACCAAATTTTTCCTTCGAATTTGTCCACATGTGAGTAACATGAGCGGTATATCGACACTTACGGAATATGTATTGCTGATCATTCATTGGATGAAGGTTTCTGGATGGTTGAGCAGTTGGCAATTGATGGATTTCTTCATTTCGTGGCTGGATACGAGCAAATTTCCAAGCAGAAGAGAAAAACACCAGTGAATATGAAAGTTGAAAAAAGAAGAACAAGCTCAGGAGCACAGGTTTTGAAAATAAGTGGAGAAAAGCACCATTAGGAGCTATAGCTTTCTTGGCATCAGGATTGTTCATAATTCTTCTAAAAAAAATCCTTTTGGATATTGGAAAAAATTCTAATGGACAATGGAGCCCTCGTGGATATCACAGTTGGTAGGATCGCCGTCCTCCCCACACCGCGTTGAAAAGATCTCAGTTCGAGTCCCGTGGAATTTTTATAGGCCCTTTTTCATAACGTGGCTAAGTTGGTGGGGTCTGAGGCGAGGGTAGCGTGGTTTTTCTCCCGGTCAACTCGGGAGAAAAAACCAACTTCGTCCAGCAAACTGAAAATCGACCACAGACACCCGCAGTTTACAGACAACATACATGGAGCAATAAGGACTTAGTCGCTGATGGGCATAAAAACCAATACGACAACAACAATAGACAATGGTGGCGTTGAGTGGAGTGCATTTGTTAAGGCATAGCGTTTGGATTGGGGCCGCTTTGGTACAAAATTTACAGAGATCATTCATTAAAGAATTAAAAGCATGATTCTAGTAAGTCGCCTTTATCTTTGGTTATGGATACAATAAAACCATTGTTTTTAAAAGAGGTGGGAGTAGAAATGAGCAAAAATCAATAGTTTCAGTAAGAGATCAGAGCGTTTGGACAAGAAGCACGTTTTCTACACTTAGCCTGTTCAAAATGCAGTTTGGACTGATTAAAAACTGCTTTACAATTGTTGCGAGCGAGCTTTGGTGTAGGCAGAAAATGAACCTGGACACTGTATTTGGATATAACCAATTGCGATATGCAACATTCTTATCTTAAACGACCTTAACAATTATTTGAAAACCAAAGTTTACATAAAAGACAGACTGCAGGGTGGAGTTTGGAATAAAGGATTCCATCCCTAAAAGAATAATTTCACTGACACTATCTGATTAAATATTAATATCAGAAGATTTGAAACGGTAATCCGACCAAGGAAAAGAAGAATACAAACCTCACAGATAAGGTTTATGCATTCTTACAATATCGAACAACAGAGTGCTGAGGAATTGGAGAAGACTCAATCGCCAAGTTGTGATATGAGGAGCCTAGAAGACCATTCATCTTGACCTGCATTTGGAAGGGTTTTTAATGAGCAAAAGAGTGTGGCTAGGAGTGTTTGGTATTAAAACCAGAAAGCTAAGTATCTGCTCACCGAAAATTGATTCAGCCCCGCATGACTCAAAGGTGGGCGAATAAAACTCCATCAACTCCACTTAGTAGCGCGCTTACATAGCTAAGAAGTCTTCGGCGATTTTTTCCGTCTAACACTATCAAGATGTACAACGATCTTCAAAGTAGACTCAGAAAGGCTTTGCACAGAGAAGAAGTAGATGATGGAAGTTTTTCCGAATGTGTTACTCCACTCATGAATGCTGCGAGTAAATGAAGGCCACAGCAGAAAACAGAACGCAGAAAGTGAGCTGAATTTGGGAAGACAAACTGAATGTGTATTATTTCAGCATTGGCGCTTCTGTTATTTTTGTTACGCTGTTTCGCTGCAAACAGGTCGTGTACACGTGAACATTCTTAAATGTTTCCTTTAATTTTTGTAAAATTTACAAATTATTCTTTAAATGTAAATTCAAAAGAACAATCTGCGCGCGACCATCAGTAATTGCAAAGGCCTCAGCATCTCGACCAGCTGAGTCCTTTTCACTAAATAACAAAATCCAGCCGGAGTTGTGAACATTAAAATTACCAAAAAGGAAAATTAGCTGACAGGAAAGTTGGATTGGAGAAAGTGAAGTTGCAAAGACAGGAAGTCAAAGAGCTGCAGATTGGTGGTGATGGAGGCAACGGATGAATTTGACAGAAGGTGTCGTATGTCGTAGAGAGATTCGAGTCAGAGAAGATCGGAAAAGAGGAAATTCCATATTATTGAGTCTCTGACAGGGAATATCGGAATGGACATACTCACAAGTACCACCTTTGAGGCCAAAGGAACCGTACAGCGAATAATTCGGACAAGTGGGACGAGCACTGGTTGAATTAAGGGATATTTGGATTTCTGTCAGAAAAAGGTTTACGGGATTTGTCAAACTGTAAGTGTGAATGGACATCGCTGAGATCGGACACGAGCCCACGAATTCGTGAAATGAACGAGGAAGTGGTCGGAAGGTTCGGATGTTTTTTCAAATAAGTTTGTTCCGTTCGTTTGAGAGTCTGCGCGGATAGCACCGTGGTATCGTCACCGTCCTCCCAACCCCGGGTGGAAAAGGCCCAGGTTCGAATCCGTCGATGACGCGAGGAACTTGAGTGGGCTTTTTTCTCTCCGTGGCTGAGTTAGTCGGTCTCAGGCGTAGGTTTTTTTCGTCTAGAAAAGTGGTGGGCAAATCGACCAGAGAACACAGCAATTTACAGACATGCGTATACGAATATGTGTAAGAAATTACGGGTGGCCCTAATATTTGAATTTGTTATTGAGTATTGTTATTAAATATTGAGTATTCGTGCAGTATTCAGTAGTAAGAAAAGGTGGAGAGGACACGTTGTATAAAAGATATGAAATTTTTGGTGGTATACGCAGAACGTCTTATACCCCGAAGAATATCTCTTTGAAGAATATTTTTATTAAAAAAAAGAAAACGTCTGTTTAACATAACTCGACTTCCTAATGTGGCCTGGACAAATGTGTTTTCTCTCCCTCCCCCAGAACATTACAATTACTCGGTGTCCCTGTAGTCATTAAGTGGCAGAGAAGAGGCGGAGAGACTACACGCAAGTGCTGATCCGGATGCCCCCTGAAGAGTTAAGTTGCCACGACGAAAACCGTTTCGAAATGTAAAGAAGGTTGGGTTTTGCCGCGATGCCCATCGTAACTTCAAAAAGACATCGAAATGATAGATGGAAGGAAAGAAACCTTTCTCCCGGATATTTGTCTAGGGGATGCTTAAAAGTTGAAATATAATTTTCGGATTTTTATTAGCGCTAATGAATAAAAAATGAATGCAGAAATAAATTAATACGACGTAATTTGAAACAATTATTGAAATCGTCAAACACTCCCCCCACTTCCCCCCCATTTCCTCTGCACGTAATCTTGGCTAAATTCCCAAAAAGTATCTTTTTTTTTTAATTGTTTGATACGTTTAAATTTTAAAGAAGCAAAAATTTAAACGGCGAGTGGGGGCCCACTGATTCCTGCCGAAGCTTCTCCGTTAGTTTTTACATAACGAAAGCACCCCCCCCTCTTCGCCATCTCCGCTTCAGCCCCAACCCAACTTTCGTCTTTGTCTCCCTTTTCCCGGGGGGGGCCTCCAATTCAGGTCGCCCGAATTCCTCATCCGTTAATTGTGAGGAACATTTTGTGGGAATTATCTCCCAAAGTTCTGATTGGTCCCTTTAGTGTTAGCGTGTGAAGTACGAGGCTTTGCGCTGCACCACTCGAAGAACAGATTCCCTTTTTCTTTTTTTTTTTTTTTTAACTTCGTGTTTCGGGCTCGCAAAATTATTAAGAAGTTTCTGACGGACGTTTTCCTTTGACTTTTTGCCGCAAACATCCAGAGAGCACCCTTTCGTCGGGGCGCAGCAGTCCCACCTTTGAAAAAAAGATATTTTGAACAGCGCTCATTATCAAATTTGTTATCACCTGGCTGGAATGAGAAGGGCAGTTGAGGAATATATTTGCGACCCGATGCTCGGTCCACTTGACCGCCCTGCACTTTCTGTTGGAATATTCGCGGGCCGCAATCTTTGATTATAAACGAGGGGCCACTTTAAAACCCAGAAAGAAAAAAAACGTGCGACCTTGGAGTGGCAGCGGTAATTTTAGAAATCACGTGTTGGAACTTTAACAACTCCGGTAGTAGTAAAGTGCAAGAAATGAGTGAATCGCCATCTGTCGAATCCTCCCCATTTGGAATGGCAGCGATTCCTAATGGGGAGTTCGTTGAAATGGGCTTCGGCATTCTTTTCTTATCCAACAAATCCAGAGTGGATTTCGCCAAGGCCCTCCGTCGCTGTGAATTCCCATAAAAGAATTTGCGTCGATTAATTAAGAAAAGAGGGCGGAAAAGAGATTCGTCCCCTCGATGAATGTCGTAGAAAATTGCTCCCCTTCGAGTTCTTTTTAAAATAGTTGAAGCTCAGTTGCCAGTTGACCGTAGTTTACTGTTGCGGTCCAACTTCGATGTACACGAATGATAAATTGGGCACTGGACCTTTTAAACTGATCTGGCACAAGTTGTCCGTATTTGCAGGTCTTCAGCAGGCCGCAAAATTGTCGAATCATTCCCACCCGGACTTTTTTGTTAATCGTTTAAGGGCTTCAGAAAATGTTTCTTTTTTATGAATATTTGAGGGAAAGAAAGTGGAACGTGTTGAAAGACTCCGTTCAATGGTGTCCCTCAGCCCTTCGTTCTGTTTTTGCGGTATTCGTGTCTGCGATTCGACATACCTGGTTCTCCCGCATGTAGTTCCAACACCAATTCGTTGGACCAATCCGTGCGTAGCAGTAACTGAACTGTTCCCATCCGCGCTTAATACCCTCTGATGATTACAGAACTGTGCACAATGACCACAAAAGAGTGCAGCGTTAGTCTTGTGTGTGTTGTCTGATCGTTAAGTTTATTTTGGCCACTTTGCTACCAGGAAGGGGTATTCGCGAAGAAAGCGGCCTCTTAATAGTCGTCCGTGCCACGAGGAGGCGGGCCCCAACTGTGCACGTAGTGGCCATTCCAAAAGGACTAATCTAAAGGTCTCGCATCCACCGGAAGGCCGAAGCCAATCGCCTGTGAATGCGGCATTAGCAAAAATAAAGAAATAAAACAAATAAATAATAAAGAAATAAAAAGAAAGAGAGAGAGAAAGAAAAAAAGAATAAGAAATACAGCAAAAATAAAATAATAGTTAAAAACAATATTAATAGAAAGAGAAGAATACGAATAAATGTTTTGTATTTACGCAAAAATAATATTCCGAAGTAGCAAAAAATGAAGCCGAACATTTAAGCGGAAAGCGATGACACAACGTGACACTCCCTTTCCGGGGGGGGGGGGGGGAGAAGTTTTCAAACAGAAGACGCGCCGCTGCTTCCCGAGCTGGTGCATTCACGAGCGATAAACGTTTCACGGCGAAAACTGGTTTCGGGCGTAAAGAGCAGGGGACGAGCGTGGGAATCGTTTCCCTCGCACTCGGTGGCGCCAAATTATCTCCAAACGGAAAGCGGCGATTGCCCGGAAGAAGAGGGTGCTCTCGTCACTTCACCGCACGGGTCAAAGGTTTCGGGATTTTGTTGCGGGTGAAACGAAAATTGAACGCGGCCACGGCGGGCGACTTTGCGAGGGATGCCTTTGAACGCGGATGCCGCACTCTCCGCCGGAAAGCTGCACGCATGCGCAGTTACCCGCTGCTGTCGGGATTGACGAGCATTTCCTGCCAAGTCACCGTAATCTCGAGCATCTCCTTTGCCCTTCGAATGACGCACGCAACGCATAAAGGCCGTTAAGAATAGCGAAGGAACTGCGACCTTCGCCAATTGCCGGACAGAGTTACGACCGGACAACTTTATCTTCTGCACACTCTTACGGAACAAAAGAGAAACAAACAAAACACAAACAAAACTCGCGCTACGCAACCACCTCCCTTTCTTGCACCATTTGTGCCATTCGCAATTTGAATAATGTTAAAAACAAGACTCTCTCTCTCTCTCTCTTTTTCTTTCTCTCTCTCTCTCTCTCTCTCTCTCTCTCTTTTTCTTTCTCTCTCTCTCTCTCTCTCTCTCTCTCTTTTTCTTTCTCTCTCTCTCTCTCTCTCTCTCTCTCTCAAGCATCGCCAGTGATTATAGAAATCCAGTTAAAAAAAAAAAAAAAAAAAAAAAACGAACAGCAGAATCCGTTTAATAAAATCGTTCACTTTAAACGAGGGCCCCCCCCTCCGCGTAATGAAGCAGAACGGCGTTCGGGGAATTCCCGTCAGATCTCCGTAATTAAAAGGCAGTTCCGAAGCTTCACGACAAATGAAGTGCGATGCTTTCGGCGAGGGGGCCCCGCAGGTTAGATGAACTGAAACCCGACCTGAATTTAAACTGATTGGGTGTTCAGGAGAGGCGGGGAGGGGAGGCGATGCTTCTCATCAACACCCGAGGTCCAGGAATCCGGCGGAGAATGGTATACATTCAGTTGCAATTAAAAAGGCTGAGGTGGGGGCCCCTGCATCAAAATCTGGAAGGAGCAGCACACGCTTCTTGATCAGACCGGGGTTCGGGCCCGTCACCACCAAATACAGAGGATGCGGAAAGGTCAGGGAATGACCACCGCATATCCCCTGAGCAATATGCTCCTAAAAACCAAATAACATAACATAACCATGTCTGGAAACTTCATTTTAGGCAGGATCTGCTGGAACGAGATTGGGGAGAGGAACAAAAGGGTGCTCTTATCAAAAAAGGCTTCGGATCTGCAAATTGCGGGGCCCCAGCGAGGCGATCTGATTGAATGGATTGAGCAAGCTCGAAATGCTGTTGGGAACCTTCCTCTGTTTCAAAGTAAGCTCACCAGGGGGCATAATTTAAAATCGAGACACGATGGTTGGAGGGTAGAGTGCGGAGGTTTAATCTGTATAGGTCGGGGAAGACCTATACAGATTAATCGAGCGGTTGCGCAGGTGCTGTGCGATTTTTTTTTTTTTTTTTCTGACGCTTATTTGCCAGTAACTGACGAGAGCATCTCTGCAGGAAACCCTCGGACTGGACAATATTTCTCCCCGAAGAGGACACGCATTTCTGCAACACCCCGAAGAAGAGGTCGATAATTATCTGTCAGTGAGTTTGACTTCTCCGCTCGATGTTGTTCTTGTTCAGTTTTCGACGCAGCGGTACCTTCGCCCACATTGCACCGTTCAGTACGTCCGTACTGTGGCCGCTGACCAAGTCGGCCACGGTGGAAAAAAGACCCTCGAATTCCTCTTGTCATCGACGGGATTCGAACTCGGGTCTTTTCCATCGGGTGTGGGACAATACGATCTGCGCTACCCACGAGGACCCTTCTTTGGTAGAGAAATCGTGAAGTCATTGGATGACGGTAGCCACTCGGGATCATCTCGAGAAGGATGGGACCTCCAATAGATCTCAGCATGGATTCGTCAATTTACTACGATGCGGCCATTAAACATTTCTTCGATGCACGTAACAATTTCGACATCATTTGTGCGCTTTTAATGCGGAAAGGCTGCTGCATAAACTGGACAAAGATGGAGTCGGTGGTATGATCGGACGCTAGATTGCTCAAACACGGGAGACACAAAAGATAATCGTAAATGGCAATGTTCGGGGTAGACCACTGGGATCTGCCATGAACCGGCCTTCGGACGTCTTCTATTTCTGTTTTCATGAATGAAATCATATTACTTTCTGTCAATATTTTTGTAAAAACCAGCAGTTTCAGTTTTCTTCATTGATTTCACGCGTTTGTGCGTCTCACTTATTGGCAACTCAATCCAGTGTTCGACAGGCCGCTGCCCACAGGTGAACTTGAGATCCAATCTTCTCTTATCCCCTCAGATTTTGTATTTGATGGTCGGTGGTGAGATCGGACGCTAGACTGCGGTCGTACAGTTGCATTTGCATATTTTGTTCTGCCTTCTGTTATACGCCAGTTTTCTGACATTGTTACAAGGTCAAACTGCAATTTGTCAAATAAATAAAAAATTAACGGAATGTCCTAGATGAACTGTCAAAGTTTCCGATTGTTTGCTGGTGATTACGGTGAGTATAGCGTTAAACAATTCGAACCGGGCCATCTTCACGCTTCAGAAACAATTGGTTTCTCATGTGGTCTGAAAATATCAACTTGAACTTAATGTCTGCAAAAATGGAAGATTATGCATTTGGATAACGCAAATTCTGGAGTCACATATAAGTCGGGGGTGAGGAAGAGGATCTAAAGATGGTTCCAAGAAGAAGACGACCCAGTCTGACACTACATTTTTTTGTATACAGTTTAAACAGGAAGGCACGTGGTGTCCTGGCCACGATTTATAGAACCTTTGCTAACAGGGAGAAGGATGCAGTCCCTCTTTGTAAGGTGAAGGTTAGAGCGTGGTTGAAATGTTCTATTCGTGTCTGGAGACCGCAACTAAAACAAGACAGAACTTATGAGGGCTCGGATAAGGGCAGCCAGATAGGTGACGAGTGCAAATCGATGCACATCAGAAGAATGGCTTAGAAAGCTGGAGTGCACAGTTTGCAACGTAAGAGGAGATCTGATTGGGATGTACGAGGCACTGAAGGGATTGGGTGAGGAAGATCTGTTCTTCCTCCTGAGAGAGACCTGAACCAAGGGCCACAAATACAAAATCTGAGGGGATAAGAGAAGATTGGATCTCAAGTTCACTTGTGGGCAGCGGCCTGTCGAACACTGGATTGAGTTGCCATCCAACGTGGTGGAGTCATAGAATGTTTAAAGCACAACTGGATTGCATATCTTCTGGTAATGGATGTACTATGAATATTTCACTTTCTTTTATTATTTCATTTTATGTTTTGGCTCATGCCGAATGATGCCTTTCCTCGACCTTCTTTATTCTGACTTGCAAAATGAAATGGGCGGCCCAGAACAGAATTCCGGATGAGTGCATACGAAGGCGAAAATGGGGCGGAATAGTGCGCCTTCAAGGAGTTGCAGCAGCTTTCCAAGAGGGGCTCATGTGCGCCAATTCGTCCGTGTCACAGTCTTCGGCGCGTACTTCTTATTGCTAGCGGCGCGTGCAGGAGGGAAGTCGGTGACCTTGTTGCAGTGAATGCCGAAGAGGTTCAAAAATAATTCGATCGCTGCGAAATACTGCACGACGCATTCGGTGCTGGAATGGAAGCGACACGCAGTCTGGGGGGCTACATTTTAAACGAGCCGCCATTTCCGGTCCACACGCAACTATGCCCACTGAGGCGCCATCTGGAGAGATTTTGTCGCATTCGTTTACAAAATGAGATGGGATCGTGGACTGAAGGAGGAACCGTCTGTGAAGAAACAGATTTAACAATTAAAAGAGCGCATTCCCTTTGGGCACGTGCATTACGTGTTTGATAGAATAGCGCTCCCACCAACAAGAATTTAAAACAGAAGACTGCGTGTCGCTGCGCAGGATGACGATACTTCACTGGCGAGTCCTCTCCCTGCTGGCAAATAAAAGGATCGTTTACCGCCAATGATGTCCCTCCCGACATCATTCACAGGGGGGCAGTATTAGTATTAGTAACGGCCGCATGGTGCAAGGAAGCCTATGGCTTTTGCTGCACCAGCCAAAAAAAAAAAAAAAAAAAAAAATCCGAACAAAACAATAATAAAAACAAAGATAAATAATAATAATTAATAAAAAAAAAAAAAAAAAGTAAAAAAAAAATTCTTCGAGGAATACATTTTTAGTTCGTGTAGGGGCCCTGCTGGACACGAATACTGCGGTTCAGTGTCAGATTCAGTTGTTATCGTAAAAGGGACTTTAATTAAAACCTCGATCGGCAGAAGCTGAAAGAACTGAAGAAGCTGAAGATGGTTGATTTACAGCTTTCTAAAGGTGGTTTTGAGACGAGAGAAAAAAAAAAGTAGTAAAAAGTTAAACCGATTTTATTCCACGTACTCTGCGCAGACAGCTGGACATTAAAACGCAGAGGGGTTGCAACTTTTAGCACTGAGCCCGTCTTGCTTGAATTTTGCACAACTCTCTGCCTCGGCCACATTTGCGGCAACTTATTCGCAAACTGCCCTCGAGTAAATGTTCACTTAATTATAACCCTGTGTAAGTGTGTCTGTTGTCGTCTAATTTTGATTTTTTTTTTTTTTTTTCAGCTGTGGGTGCTTCCGAGCCTGTTGGGGATGGTGTTTCTCATCAAACAGTCGAGCAGCAGTTCGCAGTACCTCAGCGCGATAATCTACGGCATATCCCTGGTGGCCCTGTTCACGGTGTCCACCATGTTCCACTCCGTCTTCTACGTCCGCCGGTTTGGGTAAGTTTTCTCTCTTTCTTTTCTTTTCGCTTTTCTCGTTCCAGAATGCCCCCGTCTCGGTTGACCCCACCCGTTACGTTCAGATCCATCAGAGGACGATTCGTCGTTGTCTGTCCGTTATTTCGCACAAGGAATCGCCCCGGGGGGTTGGGGAACGGCTTACGAATGTACAACCTGTGGTACCTCTTCACATTGATCGTTGCGAGTAGCGGAGATTTACGAGTCTAGGGTGTTCCCCCTTGCCGCTGTTTTAAAATCGGGGACTCGTTTTCAGATTTTGAAACGGCGGCAAGGATGGGGGGATAAACACCCTAAGAGTAAGATGGGTCGTAGCAGTTGAAGTCCACACTTCGGCGCCATAGAGTATGACCGGATAGACACATATCTTAATATACATGCACCCAACAACCTGGTCATGGACGTGCATGACTTGTTGTTTAATCATCCACCAGAGTCAACAGAACTTTATTTGCAAGTAGTCTATGTGCGGTAGAAAGGAGAGCTTTCGATCAAAAATAACGGCCAGATCTGTATGTTGTTGGACGGCAGAAATCGCGGATCCTCTTAAAATGGGCTGCACTATTGTTGGGCTTAGTTTGAGAGAGGAAAGTAAACTGCTTTGACTTCTCAGGATTGATGTGAAGTCCGAAACCGGAGAGGAAGACCTCAAGGTTCCGGATTTTCTGTAGGATTAAGGCATTGATGTATTCAGCAGTGTCTCCAGGGCTGAATGGAGTAAACAGTTTTATGTCATCAGCAAAGGTGAAGATATCAGTTCGGCCTGTCACAAATGGCACGAGAACAGGACTCCGGCTTGTGGGACTCCAGCTGTAGTCCTGGAGTAGCGCAGATTGCCATCACGAACAATAATGGTCCTGTTCTGAAGCATTGTCTGAATAAAGCAGAGCACGTCTCCACCAATGAGGTAATACTCACGTGGTAGCCTTGCCAACGCGTGAACGGATACAGAATCAAATGCTGCCTGGACGTCGATATACGCAACGGTGATCTTAGATACTAAACTTAGATCTCGGGTCCAACAGGCTAGAAAACAGTTTCAGCGGCACAGACACTTATCTGAGGCTGATGTCACTGTCTATAAAAATGCATGCCGGGATTTGCGCAAACGATTCCACAAAGAAATTGAGGAAGCAAAGAATTCCTGTTGGCAAAGCTCTGTTCGTGATACCAGTAATTCTGATTCGTGGGGTCTTCTTTATAGGATATCTAGAAATAAAATATTATGCAGAGATAGATACAACACCGTGATGGTTGGTGAACAAGAAACACAGGATTGGACGTCGACGGTTGAGACCATTGTTTCTAAACTTTCCCCCAGGGATTCTCTTGAAAGTGACTCCTTTGAGCGAGAACAAACACGCCATGATAACGCCTTATATGCTGGGTGGTCGGATACAGTGCCTTTCACACTTGTTGATTTAGGACTGGCTATTGCAAAATTAAACCTACATTAAATGCGCAGGCTTGGACTTGTTGGAAAATCTAGTTTTGGCCAAGTTTTTTGAACTTCTTCCTCAAATTTTATTGATTCTTATGAACAACTATTTACAAGTGACTCGTGAACAAATGAATGGGTTTTCCCCAGGCAATAAACCAGGGAAATTCAAACCTGACCCACCAGCATACCGGCCAATATCTTTGTTAGCAAATATGGGTAAATTGTTCGAGCGGCTTCTCGCAATTAGAATTCAGAATCTTCTAGAGGAAAATCAGCTCGCATGCAATTGTCGATTTGGCTTCAAAAAAGGATGTTCAATCGACGATGTCATCAACTCCCTAACATATTAAATTCAACTTCAAAATACGTAATAGTTGTGTTCATTGACTTCGAGGGCGCCTTCGAATCACTATGGTGGGAAAACGTCCTCAGGTCGTTGCGTGAAGCCAACTGCAATAACTACATTTATCGAGTGATCAGATCATACTTCAGCGATAGATTAATTAAGGTCTATGCAGGGCACTTAACCTATTCCTCAATTGTTTCCAGAGGATGCCCCCAGGGGTAGGTATTGGGATCTCTCCTCTGGAACGCAGTGCTGGACCAGTGGTGGTCATAGATCACGGGGACACTCTGAAAATAGCTTATGCCGACGATCTGGTTATCGGAGTGGGAGGACAGTCAAGGAGGGTAATTGAGAACGGATCCACATTTTCACAGTGGAGCATTTTCACAGTGAAGATGAGGCATCTCTGTTCCATCTTCACTGGCAATCGTTCCAGACCGAGAGCCGTGGCTATCGCTGTAGTTCGCTGCAGTGGTGACTTCCACTGAGACTTCCACGTGGTCCATTTAAGTAACCAAAACTCAGCTGCATGTAGTGGCTTTAGCGTAGTTTTGGTCGCAGAACACCAAATTTCTGCTCCGTAGAGGATGCGTTGCAAAATGACGGTCTGGATGTACCTTTTGGTAGTGCCTGGGTTTATGACGTACAGAAGGTGCTGTTTCGCCATCCAGCGATTGCGGCTCATTTGAAGGCGAAGTTCAAGTTGGTAGTTGAAGCGTAACTTCGCGTCGAAGATCACCCCGAGGTCACAATGTTTTGCTACACTGTAGCATGCAAGCAGATTGCGTGGATTAATCTTCAGACCAAAGAATTTGAGGTAGTTTCCTAGTTGTGGAAGGCTGCTGTTGATTGCATTTACCACATCTTGCACGTTATCCGAAGGCTTTATGGTGGTTAACATCTAATAATAGTTATTTTATTTTATTTATATTTATTTTTTTTTATTTTATTTAATTTATTTTTTTTATATAAATTAAAATCACTTGTATAAACAACAAATCGTAAGATTCCTCTGGCTTTCTGTGTAAGGAATCACTAGTGTATAAAATTTATGTTAATAAAGAATCTTATTATTATTATCTTTAAATCGTCCGCATAATATGATCTTAAAGCTGTACTGGTTTGGGTGCTGCTCCTGGCTTTGTTTGGACTCGGCACCATTATGAGTAAACTTAATAAGTATCGAAGCAGTGATTAATAAGAACACCGACTGGAAAACCCTCCTTCTGCTGCTCACGCGATGCCACAGGCCAATTAATTAACGGACGAAATTCGATGTAACGTTTCTGTTTTTGACACAAGATGATGCGCATTTGTATTCGGATAAGAGGTTACACACGACACCTGAAAACGCCTTTAATTATTTAAGGATATGTAAGACTGTGGCGATTCACGCCGCATTCTGGAAACGGGCACGTGTCGAGGAAAAGTGCTTTTCCTTTTCCTTTCCCCGAGCAGGTTGTTAATATTTTCAGAGCGTGCGCAGAATCTTCAATCGGCAGCCATCGTGTTGCCGATTCCCATAAACTCAAAACGTGTTTCGTGGCTCGCAGGAAGCCCGAATTGCAGTCCACGCACCGTTGCGGAATGCAGAAAAGGAAATGAGCGAACGGGCTCGGTAAGGGCAAAACAGCGGTGGTGATGTGGGGGAGGGATTGTACGGGGGAGAACAGTTCTGTACCACTTACCATACTTGACGGAGATTTTTTTTTTTTGGCCACAGCTGCTAGCGTTTGTTAGTGTCGGAGAGTGGGCATTCGCCTTTAAAATTCCAGCGTGGCAGCTGAAGGAAGTACTTCGAGCAGAAAAAGAAAAAGACTGGCAAACAGCTCAAAAATCGGACAGCTGTGTTCGATAGCTCATTTCATGTTTTAAGCGGCGGATTTAAAAAAAAAAAAAAGAAGAAATTTCTTGTTTGCAAAATAATCTTTATTTGTGCTACCGCTCAACTTCATGATCTGAATTTATACTTTGGTAAAATAGGTTTATGGCTAAACTCTGACAATAACAAATAAGAAGATGAAGGCCTTACCTTTAAAACGCACTTTCAGAACAAAAACTCTCACTGCCATTTGGGCTGTAAGACAGGAGATAACTGGGATTCGGAGTGACTCATTATATCCAAAGATGTGTTGTTCCTGTTTCCCTCTATGCCTCAAATACCTATATTAGGTAGTTTCTCACCGTGGAATACTGGGTGCTTCGGTGGTTGAATAGGATTGCCGGGAAGCCCTTCACAATTCCAAAATCCATACTTCATGTATGCAAACTTGAACACAGCTCCGTGGATCCAGACGGTCACATTACGTAACATCTGCGCTCTGGCACAACTTCTGATTAGATGCTCCTCAAATTAAATCTTGTGGTCAGGCCTTGATAAATCAAGGCCTCAGTTGATTGACCTATTGACTTGATTGATCTTGATTGACCTATCTTGATAGGTTACGCCTTGATAAATTACCTTTTTATCAAGGTACAAGCTACTACAAGCTGGTAAAAGGCCCAGGCCAGCTGGGAAATGTAGGCCCCATTTCAAACTGCTCATTAAGTATTTTTGTAATCAGTGCGAAACCCATACATAAATCATATTTATTTAGCGCTGATTACAAAAATAAGTGATGAGCAGTTTGAAACGGGGCGTACATTTCTCATTTGGCCTGGGCCTATTACCAGCTTTGCAAGAGCCTGAGTATGAGAGAAGAAGAGCCGGACCCCAGGACGTGGTCTGACCACAAGATTTTCAAAATGTACGCTATATGTACACGTTGACTACAAGAACAACACGTGCATGTTGTTCTTGTAGTCAACGTTAATTTAATTTGCTTTAAATTATTACGTGTTTTGTATGTATTTGTATTAGCTGTATGCATTTATTACGACGCGTATGTGTTTGTATGTCTCTGCCTTTTGCTCGTGTCACTCTCTATATTTGTATCTGCTTTATTTGCTCACTTTAGATGTTATTTGTTGGAATATAGAAACTAATGTTTATAATATTTTATAGAAACTAATGTTTATATATGCGTAATTTATGTACGATTTCTATGTTTGCTCTCTAAGTTATAATGTACAAATGTATATAGGCACCCTCCTAGCTGAAGGCTATTCAGTGGTGAAGCATATGTGATAAATTGAATAATAAATAAATGTAGTGTACATAATATTTTTATAAGTAACAGAACAGAATAAAAGATTATAAAAAAAGGTTTATAAAAAAAGGTAAAAATGGCAAAAGCATTTTATTGAAAATGTATGTAAGACATACAATAGAGTACGGGCAAAGTACGATAATAAGAAGCAGTGAATACGATGGTACATTCGTGTTTTTTCGTATTCGAAATTTCAGATCACAAATGGTCATCACTTCTTCACATTCGGAAATGCCTTTCTTTGGGCAAATTCGTTTAATATTACACCACAAAAATCAAGCAACTTTGCCTTGTCACTGTTCGTGTTCAAAATTGCTAATCCATTGAAACGTTCTTGCGCCATTGTGGGCCGAAAGTTAAATCGTTTTAAGACACCGAAGCTCCTCTCATTAGAGGCCATTTTGTTGCTGGAAATGACAGAAAAATGCGCAACACGATGAGGACATTTGAGAAAACATTGTCCAATTTCAACGATACCCTAAAAATGGCTATGGTCAATTTAGAATAGGATCTAAGGATCCAGCAAGCACTAAACAGTAAGCAGCAGGTGGACGTAGTCTATTTAGATGTGGCATCCGCGTATGATAACATATCCATCCCAGCTCTCATAGTCATTCTGCGGGACTACTTCCACATTACAGGAAATGCCCTCCATTTATTACAGAGCACTCTTTGGCGCAGACAAATTGCGGTGACAAACGAAAACATGTGCGCAACGTATGAGGTTGATAAAGGTGTCCCGCAAGGCGGAGTATTGTCTGCCACACTTTTTGCCATAGCCCTCGAACCCTTCTTAGCCCAGAACAAGAAGCACTTCATCACATACGCCGATGATATAAAATTTTTTATTACCTCAGGAGATCAGAAATCAGCTGAATACCACAACCAAGTGGCTAATACTAAAATAAAAGAACTTCAAGAGTATCTAGATTGTATCGGGCTGCAGTTGAACGAAAAAAAGACGGCACAAATGACTTTCACAAATAAAATAAAGCCAAACAAAATGGCAATACTTGTGAACGGCATCCTCGTCCAAAAGGCACAGTCACACATTGATCTTGGTCTCAAGTGGGACGAAGGCCTGACCTTCCGCCCGCACTTCGCATACATCCGCAACAAAACATACGCGGCGCTTTGGGCAACCAGGCAGGAGCTCACCGGTATTAGAGACCCCGGTCTGATGAAGCAATACATCAACAGATGTGTTACTCCTATTCCCCTATACGCGGCACAAATCTGGTCTTCAGCTCCCGAATGCAGTATCAAAGTCTTTCTAGGACTCGAATACTGGCTCTTGAGATGGCTGAACAGAATTTCAGCTAAACCTTTTACCATCTCAAGAGCTATACTATACTCCAATTTAGAGGTCACACCCTGGAGACAAACAATCACGTCAAGGAACATAATGACCCTCGCTCAGCTTTTAACGGGACGACTGGACGCACCGAAAGCCCGAGAGTGGATAAAAATACCCGGCGAAAAACCAAGAAGAGTTGCAGAAAATAAACCACAACTGAAATCGGCATTTACGCAGTTAGATAGCCTCGGAAGATTCTTTCCAGCAAACACCATCCAGCTATTCAACAACCTCAATATCAATCCTGAAAAGCTCTGCACTTGCAAATCCTACAGAAAGGAAGTTCTCAGAAACTCTTACTTGCAAATACAGATGTAATTAAGGATACAGTTCCAGCACCTTGTTCGGCCAGACACAAGCCACTGGGATTTAGGAAACCCGACCTCATCAAGAAATAGATGTCAGGATTGTCATACCTACACAACTCTAATCCCACAGAAGAAGACGACTGCTGGAAATTTGAACTTTCAATTTTTTTTTTTTTTTTTTTTTTTTTTCTACTGTATCGCAGTCATTCCTGTGGTTACAAATGCTGTACGTTGTTTGGCTGTAAATATTTGTGTTTGTGTAAATACGGTGAAACTATCACTTGTGTCTGTTCAAGCAAAAGGTATGCTTCAATTGTCATGGTATTAAGTTCTTACCAGTTTACGGTAGTAAGTAATTAATAACTGAAATATTCTATATTCCAGATAATTATAAATCAGATATTATGTATTTCATAACTGTAACATAGATGTATGTTTTGTAACATAGTTGTATATGTATGTTCACCCTCTAGCCTGTGGCTGTAACTGGGTGTTCTCATAAGAGAAATAAATTGATGATAATAATAATAATAATAATAATAATCTATAGAATCTTTAATTGCAGCAAAGATAGACATACAATTAGTCCCGTCACGGCATGGTGGTGCCAGGGGTTTACAAAACATATTCACAAAAGAGAAAAACATAAGTTACATCAGATTATTAACAAAGCACAGTTTTACATTTTCAGTTCGACGAGGATACCCTTCCTGTATTTTTTATTATTGACCACTTCTTGGAGGTCCCCGTTGATGGCTTGCAGTGAGGGCAGCATTTGCTTTGGCAGGAATCTGTCGGTTAGTACTACCAGGTTACGGTTTGCTAGCAGCTGTGCTGAAGACCGGAGATAAGGGGGAGGAATGCGCCAAGAGCAGTGATCCCAGAAGTTCGGCTCTGTAATTTTACCGGTGGCCATCTTGATGGCGAACAGCAGCCTTCTTTCTCCGATGTAGGACCGGAGCCTGCGTAGGTGAAGAGCTTCTGCTAACTGCGTTGATCTGAGAGCTGGGGGAAGGTGGAGTTTGCTGTTGGCCCATTTTAGAAGCCAGAATTCGGCAGAAAATATTCTTTTGATGTTGGATTCGGCGGCCGAGGCCCATATCTCTGAAGAATACAGTATTGTCGGGTAAAGGATTGCTACGATGTATCTTTTTACCAGTTGTGGGTCGGTGGTGTGGAGCAGCTGTTGTTTGGCGACCCAGCGTAGTGAGTTCAGCCTCGACTGTATGAGGTTTATGTGATCGTTGAAAGATAGTTTGGAGTCGAAGACGACCCCCAGATCTTTGTGTGTTTGAACACTTGGAACTGAGGAGCCGTTAAGCACAGGCTGCAACGTTGTTGGGCTGTCCTTTAGAGAGTACGTTATTTGTGCTGATTTTAGGGGGTTGATTTGGAGGTTGAAGGTATTGAGGTAGTCAGCCATCTCCTGCAGTTTGCTAGTGATTCGCTGAGTGATTTCGGCTGTCGTGTTGGATGGCGATATTCTAGTAAGGAGCTTGACATCGTCGGCATACGTGATTCAATTGCACTTATTGGTCACAAATGGCACCATGATTGCTCAGAAGAGAATGCCAGACAGGACCCCCCCCCCTTGAGGTACACCGGCAGTTATGTGACGCGTGAAGGTCTTTGTTCCGATCTTTAGAACAAGGGTCCTCTTCGATAGGAGAGATTCTAGGAACCAGAGAACATCGCCGCGAAAATTGAAGTAGTTTTCTAAGAGACGTAGGAGATTAGGTATATAGATGGCATCAAAAGCGGAATGGATGTCAAGATATATAACTGACAATTCCTGTCTTTGTTCGAAGGCATCTAAGATGTGCAGAGTGGTTGTTACAAGGTTAGTTATAGTTGACCTTCCTGATATCCCATAGTGTATTTGCTGAGGACTGTCACGGAGAATTTGATGGGTGACAGACGGTAGCAATGCTTTCTCCAGAATTTTTAGCAATACAGAGGCGCAAGCGATGGGCCTATGTTGGCTTGGGAGCGTCGATTGTTGGTGCTTAGGAAGGGGCCAGACAGAGTACCTGTTCCACTGGGGTGGAAAGAAATGAACTTCGAGGAATCTGTTGTATAGGTTGAGGAGTGAGTCGATGATGAAGACACTTAAACATTTGATTATGAACTGGGGGATGCCATCGTCACCGGTGGTTGTTGTGAGAGGGAGAGTATTAATGGCCTGCATCAGTTGTTGCTTGGAAATTCGGATCGTAGCGAGACTATCATTGAGATGAGAGCGGTTGAGGAGTGGCCGATTAGGTAGAGCTGGAGGTTGATTAGAAAATCTGGCAACGTAGTTGAGCAAGTCAGTTGGGTCGATGTTGCTGGAAGAACTAGCCTTTGTTCTGTAGAATGGTTTTCCCCTTTTTAGGGTTCTTTCGAGGTGCTTTTTAATTGCAGCTGATTTGTTTCTGTTGAATTCGGCCCTGGCTTTGGAGAATGAAATGCGGTCTTGGACATCGCCGGAAGCTTTCCACTTGGCGTGTGGTAATTGTTTGTAGTGGAAACTTTGGTTGAGCTGGGGAGTCCACCATGCTCTGGAGCGCGGAGTAATGGTGACTGTCTTGGTTGCGGTGTGAAGGGCTATGGTATTGATCCATTTGGTCATTAAGTCGATTGCGAGGCTCAGTTCACATCCATCTAAGATGTTCCATGGGACTGTGGATGCGGCTTCAATGCAGAGTGCTGGATTCAGAAATTTTGGAGCAGTGACCTTTTTCACAGATTTGGTATTGGGGGTATTGAAATATTTTTTGGGTAGGAGAGCTGTAAATATGATTGGTTGGTGGTCTGATTGAAACATGTCGCCTGTGGTTTTTTCGAGTTGGCATGTTGCCGAGGAATAGACTATGTCCAGTAGGTTTTGGTCTCTCGTTGGCTGGTAGTTAACTTGGAATATTTGGATTGATTGGAGAGATTCTGTGAGACGATTTTTGAGGTGTTGGCTAGATGGCGGAAGATTGAAGTCCCCACATACGATGTGAGTGGCTGCTGGGTGGAGATTATTTATTAACCAGTTAGTGGCTGCGTCAATGGCCATCAAGGGGGCCTCCGTAGCCAGGTGGGCAGGAGCAGCAGTGCGTAGCACATGCTTCTTGATTAGACCGGGTTTCGAGCCCGTGACCACAAAATACGGAGGATGCGGAAAGGTCAGGGAATGACCACCACATATCCCTGGAGCAATATGGCCTTAGTTACTAATGCTCCAAAAAAAAAAAAAACCAAACAATAACCCAAACAATGGCCATCATAGTTGGCGTTGGAGGAAGGTACAGGGATCCGACATCTATAGTGGTACCTTGATGTTCCAGAGTTATCATTAAGGCTTCCACGTCTTGAGAGATACTTGAGACAGAGTGTACGATGGAGAACTTTGTCGTATTGAAAATTATAGCAACTCCACCCCCTCTGCGGTTACCGCGAGAGGCAGCCAGTACAAGAAAGCCTGCAGGAATGGAGCAGCTGATATCTGTCTGGTTCGCCTCTAACCACGTTTCGGCGAGGCACAATATGTCTAGTGAGTTTGAGAGTAGAATCTCTTCCATTGTATTAAGTTTGTTTCTTAAGGACCTGATATTCTGGAACATTACGCGGATGGTAGGAGAGGTTGTAATGCTTATCCTCACGGGAGGGAGCCTTGCTTCCCGGCTGTGAACAAGTAGAGACTCTCGATAATGAGAGATCGGGACAGGGATGAGGCGATCTCGGGTTCTCTCGCGTTGGAGGATGGTATTACCAACCTTGGGCGGAGTTTGTTCCAGTATGTTGGTGTGGGAAGATTCTGGTGCTGGCATCCTTTCTGGCAGGCAATTATACTCGCCAAGTCAGCTGGGACTGCGGTGGGAGTACTTTTGTCGGATCTGAGTAGTCGCTTTAGGTTTCGAGGTTGATTGATAGTGAACAAATGGCCTGATCCTCGTTCCGACAGGCCAAATGGCGACGCTTCCTATCAGGTCTACTTGCTGTCGGCTACAGTCAATTTTGAATGCAGCATATTGTTGACTCCTAGTTTGTAGTTTATGTACAGTTGGTCGTAGATTCAGCTCTTCATATATAACCTGTTTGACTAGTTCAGGGGTTGTGCATGGATCCAGTCGAGATACGAAAAGGCTGGTTGTACTGTTTCTGGTAGTGTCTTGAGTCCTGAAAGCTCGTAGCTTGGAGTTTATTGCTATGCCGTACTTTATAGAGTTTCTCTGAGTGCGGGTTTCTTGTCTGGTATCGCCGTTTAGTGAAGCTGCTACAGATTGGGCAGTGCTGTTATCGTGGTTGCCATTCGTCTGATTTTGAATTATGTCGATTGAGCTCGCTTGGGCGTTGACGTGGCTTGATGAGATTGTCGGTATATTTTCTTGACTGCGTTGGGAAGTCAGCGATGAGTTTAGGTCACTGTGAGGGATTGAAGTTTGGAGGGAACTGTGCAATTTTATCGCGGTGCATGTTAGAGCTTGATCTTTGATGGTTTTGCCACTATTGCTCACCTCGGTGGCCAGGATTTCTGCGTATGACTTATCCCGAGGGGACTCTGAAGGTTGCGCATCATGGATGTTTCTTAGGGCTGTGCAGCCATGTTGGGGTCATGCTTTCCAGTGTGTGAGAGTTGGCTTACGGACTGGCATTGATTTCGTGACTTGTTAGGCAACTAGTTATTTTCTCTATGAGGACTTCCACTATTTCGTTGATTTTGCTGTCAAAGATTTGCTATAGGGATGACTTTAAGTATTGGATGTTAATTTCTGGTTCGGTTTGGCACCCTTCGGACCTCCGCGCAGGTGCGCTTTGGCTATTTTCAGATATTGGCATAATATAAGCTGTCAGAGGTGTTGTTGAAGATGCATCGATGCTTGCATGCGATGTGGGCAGGTTCAGATGGCCTGGTGTTGGTCTGTAGGAGGCGACAGTATGAGGCCTTATATCTGTAACGATGGTGTCAGTCTCGTAGGTATTATCGCTCATATTTTCTTGCAGCTTGGCATAGTGCTGAGTATTATCTAGTGGTGACGCGACTTCGGTGAAATCAATCTCACTGGGCTGTTTGTGCTTTGGGCTGTGCGTGGCGAGTTCTGTGAGTTATTGTTGGAAATTTTCGGGTTGTCCTTGTGGCCTAATGAGCGTAGCTTCTTGCAGCATGATCCCTTGGATTTCAGCCTGGCTGCCATGGAAAGTTTCTTCCAGCTGGATGGGGACAGGCCCGAACATCCGGGACAGATGGGGTTATCACAGCTGGTACAGAGGATGACGTCAACAGCCAAATTATAGCGAAGGGCACATTTCTGTGTCGAGTTTAGGGGTTTTCCGTTTCTGCTCATATTTGGGAGGAAAGCAGTGGGGATATTCAATGGACGGGCGTTTGCGTAGTCTACGTGGATGTCTTGCTGTGAGTTGGCTTCGGGCTAGGGTTTGCGAACTTTCCGCACAGTCGAATAGTACGGAAAGCTGAGTGAAAAGAAAGGGCGCATTTCAGCCTAATGCTGTGATCAGAAAGTAAGCTTTTCAGCACCCGGGGCTATGGCTGGTGAACGAAGGCTGGCAGAATACAACGTGCTATTCAGAAGAACAACGGAAGGCGAATTCCCGTCTCTGACAAAAACAGGAATGCGATGAACAATTTTCTTCCGTGGTTTACTTTCAGCCTTCAACAAAAGAATTGAAATTGAAATTGAAGCATCGCTCATTCCTGCCTTTCTTTTCACGCAATATACTTTTCCTTTTGTGTAAGTTAGAGTTTTCATCACTTGGAATGCGATCCTTTAATTATTTTCTCAATACTCCATCCTAGATGGCTGGGTTAATATACTCACATTAGAAGAGACATCCCCCCCACCCCTTGGTAAACAAAAAACAGAGCCAATCTCGTTTATATTTCTCTCCATCTGTCATTGTAAAAGGGCGAGTTGGAAATGAGGATTATCCACAGTGACTTGGAGAGAAATATAAACGAGACTAGCTCTGTTTACCAAGGGGTGGGATGTCTCTTCCACGTCTAATTTGTTGTAGGATGTCTGCATTAGCCACCCTCGTAGAAACTGATAACAAATAAGTGTTAGAATGGTGAGTGAGAAATTCGTTTCACAGAAGTAAATGCCAGGGGATGATACTCCGGCACGATCGGTGGAGTTCACAACAAGAGTGCATCTGCACTCTTGTTATTTACCACTCGGCTACGTCAGGTCTACCGAATTCGTGTTGGCCAACGGGGGGGGGGGAAGAGGATGCAGTTTGGGCCGCTGTTTCTTTGTTGGTTTCGGTGTCGTTTGATCAGAGTGAGAAGCCGCCGCGCTTATATTTGGATGCCGTTTTTGAAAGCTAAGCGAAACACATTTAGAGAGGGCATCCATCGCTGCCCCATTGCTTTAAGGCAGCGCCGCAATTGCGTCGTGAAAGCGGAATTCCATCATTAATCGCGTGCAGTAACGGGTTGCTGTTTAGCGAAGAAGTTTTTCAGTCGGAAAAAGCTCCTTTCGCACAACCAACGTCGCTCCCCCCCCCCCCAAATTTCCGCCCGACGACACGATGAGGCTTCTGCGTCGAGAAACACTTCGGCGGGGTTCTCACCTCGCACAGCTCGCGATGGCTGATGCGGCGCCTGTCTATTTTTATCTCCGCATTTCAGTGCCCAAATAAAGCGCGACATCCCTCTTAAGTCTCGCCCCCCCTTGTAACTTCTGCTTTTGAGGAATTTCTGCAGTTCCGACGAAGGACGTCGGATTTCTCGCAAGAAACGGCGCGGAATGTTCTGGTCCAGCGACAACGGAGTCTTCCGCCCAGCTTCGTTTCTTTCAGCGTTTCCTGTGTCGTCTAAAAAAACTCAGTCCGCACTTCACGATTCTGCAGAGCGACGCACGCGCCTCGAACGGCCACCGAGAAACCCGTCTCGAGTAAGAAACTGCAGCACCTTCGGAGGAGACACAGAATCCGCGTGGGAGCACGGAATTAGGACCCTTCGAGGCGGGGAGGGATGTCGTGGCTTTTGAGAACAACTGTACGGCAATGCGAACGGGTGCGCAGCTGGGTAAACTTTTCGCCGGGGAAATGGCGGCACTCTCCACCAATTTTCTTTCGCATTCCTGGACGGGACCAAGGATGCTGTGATTGTGCCGACGAAGGACATCGGCGTCCCCTCAGTAAAAGCTGGTAACAGTATTTTTTTATTAATTTAATAAAATTTGACTTTTGACTGTTCAACAGCGAGTGAAAGACAACGGCGTCCTATTCCGATCTCTCTCTCTCTCTCTCTCTCTCTCTCTCTCTCTCTCTTCCCATATTGATCACGTAATAATTCTATGCGGATGATATCAAACTTTAAGAAGATATTTATTGTTCAACTGACAGCAATGAACTGCAGTCCTCTCTTCATTCCCTCTCACTGTGGCTCCATGAAAATATTCCGATCTCACCCTCATCCCTCTTCTCATGTTCATCACGTGATATCCCAGACTTCCAAAATTCTTGTCTTAATTGGGTGTTCTCCCTCTGTTTTCAAGAGTGACAAAGTTCTAATTCTCTTCTCTTTAAGCCATTTTTGATTGTTATTTGGTCACAACTGGAACATCTCTCTCTCTCTCTCTCTCTCTCTCTCTCTCTCTCTCACACACACACATGAGGCAATTCAAATTAAACCAATTAAATGCTTTCGAAATCGCCTTGCCTTTCATCGTCGACACCGTAGAGCCCTTTTTAATGGTCGCTTCAGAATCGTCCTCTTCCGTCCAAAAGTCCTAAACTCCATCATCGATTCTCCATCTCTTCTTGAACAAACACCTCTCACTGTGCCCAAAATCAAATTTCTCACTGCCTGTCCGTCCCTCGTCCTCAGCGCTTGTTTCGAACACCTTGTTTCGTTTCCTTCGGGTAATGAATAATTGCAATATTGATCAGCGTAATCAATTACACTTAAACTGCTCTTTCGTTTCGTAAATCCAAACGTTGGTTGTATTTTAATGACAGCAACTTCTTTGTACAGATCGCCTAATTCTCCCCATTAAGTAGAGTCTGCGTGTCCGGTGGGTGAGAAGTTTGTAAATAAACGAGCATCGACGAAAACGTTTGTTGCAGACTTGAACATCGAAGGTTCATTGAGTCGAGGGTTCCCAAAATGCGTTCGGTTTTCCACCGAAATCTGTTTGTTCGCTTCGTGGTGCATTTTGACGTCACCACTCTTGTCCGTTTGCTTGTGTTATGAAGCACGGTTTCGCCCCTTTAAACAAGCGTAAAAGCGATTATTTATTTATTTATTTCAGCCGCAAGCCTTACTTGAAATGCAATTCCGAATAAAATGAATACAGAAACATTAATTCGAAGAGATGAAAAAAATAAATCAACCTTTTTTTGGATATTTCTAATTTTGACTAAGCTGCGTGGGGATATCAAATCTGCGATGTTTTATTTGTTTCATTACACACCTATAAAACAAAGCCGCAGCAGTTCTCGAGCCTTTCCATAGTTGTCCGCTAAGTCACATTCAAACACGCTCGTTTGCTTCGCAGCGAGGCGGGTTTTCATCATCTTCTGTTTTTGCAGGTTGCCGGGAAAATGATAGACAAAAGAATGGAACGACGAATCAACCTCCAATTTTTAACAAAACTAAAGAAAACAGCGACTGAAAGTTGTGAGTTGTCTCGTTTATGCGGAAGGTATTGTGTCAAGCTCGCGTGTTTCAATGCCACAAAAGATTTTTAGAGAATTTCAAAGACGACGAACGACCAGGTCGTCCAGAACCCACTAATGAAAATGTGGACCGGGTAGGGACATTAAATAGAAGCGATCTCGTTTGTCAGCATTAGAAGTTGCATCCGGACTCAACACGGGCAAAGAAACATTTGGACAAATTTTAACTGAACTTTAGGCGTGAGAAAAGTGTGTGCTGAGATGGTAGCAAAATTTTTCAGGGCAGACAAAGAATAAGAAGACTCCGCTAGTTTGTGAAGATGTTTTGGAAAAAAAAAAGCAGACTTTCTGAGTACTGTAATTACTTGGGATGAAAGTTGGCTGTTCCAGTACGGCCCAGAAACTGAAACACAGCGTTTGCAACAGAAGAGAAAACAATCTCTAGAAAAAGAAAAAAAAGAGAGTCAAGGTCATAAATGAACACCGTGCTTCTTGTTTTCTTCGATATTAAAGGAATTATTTTGGCGTATACATCTCACCTAATCAGAGTGTCAAACAAATGGTGCGTGAAAAACTTCGAAGGAAGAGACGTCAATTGTAGAACGGTGGTTGGATGCGCCATCGAGACAATGCTCCAGCACACGACGCTCTCTCTGTTCACCACGTTCTGGCCAAAAAACAAATCCCCGCGAGGGAACATCGACCCTACTCGTAGACATAACCTCTCGTGACTTTTTTTCTCTTCCTTAAACTAAAAAGTGTGCTTAAAGGAAGCTATTTTTAGTCCACTCAAGATAGTCAGAGAGAAAATATAAAAAACGCCACAAGTGTTAAAACGACTTGCAGAAGATGATTTCCAGAAATCTTTCTGTTCTTGGAAGAAACGTATGGAAAAATATGAGCAAGCCCAAAAGGCAAGTATTTTGAAGGGAAATAACTTGAGATAACTCGCACCTCCAAATCGTTCCCATTATCTTACAATTGTCCCTTACGTACCTCGGAACAGTCTCGTTATTTAATACCCACACCTCTTCTATTCTACGGTTGGCCGAACATAAACTTTCTAAAGGTGAGTAAATGTCGCTAATGATGGAGATCTCCGCTAGCTGTCTACTTTACGAAGTGTGGGACTGGAAAAGGTCGAAGGAAAGTGATCCTGGGATTAACTCCCACATTTTTCAAGTTACTCACATGTTTTAAATTCTCTTCTCGTTACTACAACAACAGAAACTTAAACTTGTTTTTTGTGCGTGCGAATTGCCAGAACTCATTAGCGGACGCTCATCCCGATTAACTGTCATTCAATTCTGTATTTTTTTTTTTTTTTTTTAATAAAAACCCCAAACACGAGAGGTATTACAACCTATAGTACTTAGTCCGTGCTTGGGTTGGAGGTTGAGAAGACGAAAGAAGATATTTGTTGATATTGGACTTGAACTTCTGTAGATTGAAATTTTCAGGAAATACGTACGAAGGAAGGTTGTTCCAGAAAACGGCAGTTGAATGAATAAACGAGGAAGATGAAAAGTTGGTTCTGTGGGTTTGAAGTTGGACACTAAATGGATGTTGGCTGGTATTCAGACTGTTTTGAAAGAGACAGCGGGAATAATACAAGCCAATTCAGAAGAACAGTGCCCATGGAAGTATCTGTAGAAGAGGCATGCAGCAGAAACAGTGCGTCTATGAGAAAGCGAGTGGAGAGACTCTGTTAAAGATGAATCATTAATTAACCTAACTGCCCTCTTCTGAATGGAATCAAGAAGCCTGAGAGAGGTTTTGGGGGCACCACCCCAGATGTGGGAACAATATTCCATGGCAGGGCGGATTTGCGATTTATACAGAGTGAGCAGCTGTTTGGGAGAAAAGTAACGCCGAGAGCGAAAGAGAAAACCAAGTTTTTTAGATGCAGAAGAAGCAATATTTGTAATGTGCTTGTGCCAAGAGAGATTAGAAGTCAAGGTAATCCCCAAAAGAGATATATCATTTTGCCTAGAAATCGGAGTGTCACTAAAGATAAGCATAGGAGCAGAAGAATCCTTTTTGCGAGACATAACACAAGACTGAATTTAGAAGGGTTGAAATCAACTAAGTTGTCTTTGCCCCACTGGAGAATTACCTGAAGATCGGCATTTAAGGAATTGGTAGCAGATTTTCGAGAAGTTGAAGCTGATTGAGCAGGACAAGGTTTCTCAAAATGGAAAGTTGAATGCAATATTCTATCATCGGCAAAACTATGGATAGGATTTCCAGTCAATGGAAGAAGGTCATTAATATACAGGAGGAAAAGAGTGGGGGAAAGAACTGAACCTTGGGGGACACCGGCATTAATGGAGAAGTTAGAAGACAGAGAGCCGTCTACCATCACCCTCAGTGAACGATCAGAGAGAAAACTGGATAACCAATTACTAAAAACAGTTGGCAAACCATAAGATGGAACCTTGTTTAGAAGACCTTTATGCTAAACACGATCGAAAGCCTTTGATATGTCAAGAGCAACTACTTGTGTTTCACCGAACCTTTCCATTGAACTTGTCCATAAATGGGTAACATAAGCCAGAACATCACCAATGGATCGACACTGACGGAATCCATACTGGCGATCGTTGATCAGACAGAAGGTTTCTAAGTAGTTTAAGAGTTGGCGGTTAATTGATTTCTCCATTGCTTTAGAAAGAGTAGAAGTAATTGCAATGGGACGATAATTGGATGGGAGGGATTTACCACCCTTTTTAGGAACTAGCTGGATATGAGCAAATTTCCAAGCAGAAAGAAAAACACCTTTGGAATAAGAAAGTGAAAAAAGGCGGCAAAGAATAGGAGTAAGTTCAGGAGCACACGTTTTGAGAACAAGTGGAGAAATACCATCAGGACCTTGAGCTTTCTTAGCATCAAGATTCATCAAAATCCTTCTGATATCCTTTTGACGGAAGACCACAGGAGGCATTGAATGGAGCGTGTTGGGAATGGTGGGAAGTGTTTTATCAAGATCATTAATACAGGAGTTGGAAGTAAAACGGGATGCTAGCAAGTCAGCTTTATCCTTGGCTGAAGTGACAACAAAACCGTCTGGTTTGCACAGAGGTGGGAGCAGAGATGGGCAAAAGTTGCGGCCAATAGCTTTGGCAAGAGACCAGAATGCTCGGCTACCATTAGGGCAAGAAGCAAGTTTTCTACTCTTAGCCTGTTCAAAATCTAGTTTGGACTGATTAATAACTGCTTTACAATTGTTGCGAGCTTTGGTGTAGGCAGAAAATGAAACTGAAGAATTAGAAACAAGCCAATTAAAATATGCAACATTCTTCTCTTGAACAGCCTTAGCACATTTATTGGAAAACCAAGGTTTAGAAAAAGGACGAGATTTTAAAGTGGTGTGTGGAATAAAGGATTGCATTCCTACAAGAATAATTTCACTGACACGATCTCAGCAAACGTTGACATCAGAAGTTTTGAAACAGTAATCCAACCAAGGAAAAGAATAAAAGAAATCTCGCAGGTCATCCCATTTTGCATTCTTGTAATGCCAAACAACACAAAGGTTGGGAATAGCCATGAGATAAAGGTTCCATTGGAGAAGAGACAATCACCAAGTTGTGATCTGAAGTGCCTAAAGGACCTCTCACTTCGACCTTGTACTTAGAAGGGTTGTTTGTGAGTAAAAGATCAAGCGTGTTGCCTGTACGGTTAGGATGTCCGGTATTCTTGTAGGTAAATGAACAATCTGTGCAAGGTCATTAATAATTGCAAAAGCCTCAGTATCTCGACCAGATGGGTCAGTGTGACTAGAAAACGGAAGCCAGCTGGAGTTGTGAACATTAAAATCACCAAGGAAAATTACCTCACTGTTAGGAAAGTTGGACTGGAGAAAGTCAAGTTGCAAAGAGAGGAAGTCAAAGAGCTGCAAGTGATTAGTGGAGTTGGGAGAACGGTAGAGACAACAGATGAATTTGACACAATGAGGTAGAGAGATTTTAAGCCAATGAAGATAAAAGAGAGGAGATTGCAAATTACCAATTCTCTGACAGGGAATATTGGGACGGACATATGCACAAGTTCCACCTTTGACGCGAAAGGAATCATACAGCGAATGATTTGGGCAACTGAGATGAGCAGTTGTTGAATCAACCGATAACTGAGATTTTGTTAGAAAAAGTACATGGGGTTTGGCAGACTGCAAGTGGAAATGGACATCGTTGAGATTAGAATTGAGACCACGTATATTTGTGAAATGAATTAGGAAGTGTTTGGGAGGTTTAGATCTTTTCACAGATAAGCTTGCTCTATTAGTTTGACAATTCCTGGTGTATTCAATAGTAAGAAAAAGTGGGTGTGACATGCTGTATGAAGTAATGAAATTTTTGGATATGCCGTACACATGGTAAGGGTATACCCAGATCCTTGACATAATGTGGCCTCGACAATGCTCCCGCATACACACTACTCGGACTCCCTCCAGTCACTATCTGGCAGAGTAGAGGTAGCAAGATTATACACTAGCTGATCCGGAATCCTCCTAGAGAGTTACCAATAGGTTCAGTCCGGTGTACTAACTATCGTCCGGCCTGCGAACTCCGTTTTAGTGCTGTACCCTCGAAAAGTAAGGAGGTTTGGATCTCGCCACGATGTTCATCATAACCTCAAAAGTCGTCAGTCATACTGCATGATGGAAGAGATGGGAAAGCATTGACTGGAACTTAGCTCTGGAGACTAAACATGGGTTCCACCACTTCAAGCCTCCAATAAGCAAAGTGGTGGTATTGTACCGGTTGATGAGAGTCATCTAGCACCTAGTACTGCCTGGTAACATAGAGGGGCGGCGTTCCTCCATGTGGTGTGGGCGCCACACCTCGACCCCTGCTTACGTTGGTTCACACCTGGGTGGTCACCCACCATGTACTTGTGCATGGAGGTTATACCCAGGATTACTAACAGTTCCACCATCGTGAAGGTGCAAGCAGAGGATTTGGCTGTCACAGACGGTCCGGACTTCGCCGAAATTGGGTCCACTTGATTTGAGTGTCACCCGAATATCAGTTCCATCAGCGTTTTAGACTCCCAGGTAGCAAGTGCAGCTTGTCTGGCATATCTGAGAGAATGTCTGTGACAACCTCAAGCACCAAACTAATGTCAAATGAAGCTCTGCGTCATTTAACCTTTATACATTCAGCGCTATTTTCGTTTAATCATATAATTTCATATGATTAAAAGGGCCCAAGGATGAACCCTGTGGTACACAAACTTCTTGTTTAAGAGAGTATTCATTACCTTTAATAGTTACGGGACATTTCTCTCTTTTCCAAGTAATTTAAGCTTCATTTGTCGGACAACCCCCAACGGTTTATTACGAGAAGACGCGATTTCTTTTGTAACTAAGATATCTCTGGCGCCGTTTTCCTCGATTTAAGCCAAGCTTTTGACAAGATAGAGCATCGAAGATTATTGGAAAAACTGGATCGGGATTTAAAATGATTTTGAAATAATCTTCGATGTCAAAGCCTCCGATGTGAGGCTTTGACATCGAAGCAATGTGGACATGTGTTTTTATAAGGGGCGGCTCCTAGAACGTTAGTTCAACTCCGCCTACTATCACTACAAATGAGCCAGATGTGTGTGTGTGACGTCGGTTTGTGTGTATTCTGTGTGTGTGTTTTTTATTATTATTATTATTATTATTATTATTATTATTATTATCTGTTTATTATTATTATTATTATTATCTGTTTATTTCTCTTACGAGACACCCATAGACAGCACGTGGCTAGAGGGTGTGGTTACATTATATCAGTATTTACGAGCATATTTACACGAACTTATTTACAAAATTTGGAGATGCAAAAACACAGAATATGTGGTTAATGAATTAATTGTTAAGTTGGTTTAATTAATTGCGAATGGTTGTTAAATGCTAAATATTATTATATAAATTATTAAATTAGTCTTCTTATTATATTTATACTTGCCGATACACATTACCAAAGATTTCTGTCCCATACATTTTGTCTGTACATAGTTTCTCTGCATCTATATTTAAATTATTAAAACAATTCACAGTATTTGCTGGGAAGGAAGAATCTCCCCAGAGAGTCCAATTGAGTCAGTTGGCACTTGACACTTGGTTCTTCTCTGTTTATTCTCGGTCGTATCATCCGGGGGCGATTGATCACGTTTCCCACTTTGGGCGAATCTATTCTCTCCGTTAGTAGCTTTGCCAGAGTTAAGATGTTTCTGGTTGTGATGATGTACTTCCAGGGTGTGATGTCCAGATTGACAGACAAGACCGCTCTTCAGATGGTAAACGGTTTCCCGGCGATCTTGTTTAGCCATCTCAGGAGCCAGTATTCTACTCCTAAGAAGGCCTTGATGTTGTTCTCGGGGGCCGATGACCAGATAGTCGATGCGTACAACGGAATCGGTGTAACGCATTTAAGGATGTATTGGATCATGAGATGAGGGCTTCGGAGACACGTGAGTTCTTGTCTAGTGCTCCACAGTGCTGCGTATGTCTTTTTCCTAATGTGTTCGAAGTGAGGTATGAAGTTTAATCCTTCATCCCACTTAAGGCCAAGGTCAACATGTGCGGGGGATTTTTGGACTCTGGTACATTGTTCACATAGATCGTGATTTCGTTTTTCTTCTTTCTGTTGGTGAAGATAATTTGGGGAGTTTTATTTTCATTAAGTTTCAGGCCAATGTAGTGCAGATATTCTTCTAGCTTCCTCATTGCCTTGTTTGCTTCCTCTGATAGATGGGGTACAGTTTCTTGTTCTTTAGAGATTACAAAAAATTTCAAATCGTCAGCATATGTAATAAATTGCTCACAGTTTTGAGCTAAAAATGGGGCTAGTGCTATTGCGAAGAAGGTGGCGGACAATACGCCCCCTTGAGGTACTCCCCTGGAGATACAGTAAGATGCTGTTTGTTTCCCGTGTATTGCGATAATTTGTCTTTCTTGAAGGGTGTTAGTGAGAATGCTTAAAGTACTTCTTGGAATGAGGAAATTCTCCTTGAGGATTACTGTTATAGCTGGGATTGAGACGTTGTCGAAAGCTGCTGCTACATCCAGGAACACGGTTCTGTTGTTCTGTTCTGGCCACTTGGCTACCCAGAAGCATCAATCACCTGAACAGATGATTCTGGGTACTCGTTCACACCACGGTAAAGTGGGCCAGTCCTTGTAAAGTATTGTCTTAAGAGAGACTCTGACCCACCTGATGTTGCCAAAAAGTGGACCAGATTCTTCTAGGGGTCCAGTCCAGAGGATAGAGAAAAAAAAAAAAAAAAAAAAAATTTTAGATTTTCCCGTGGTGCAAAAAAAAAAAAAAAAAAAAATGATATCACTGTAAAACGTGAAACAAACAAAAAAATAATAATAATTAAAAAAAAAAAAAAGACTGTGACAGCAACCCTGAAGAACGCAATAAGGAGTGAGGGAAAAAAATAAGTAAATAAAATAAAAAATGTGATATTACTGTAGAACACGAAACAACAAAACAAAATAATATAAAAAAAATAAAAAATAATAATAAAATAAAAAAAATAAGATAAAAAAATATTTTAACAAAATAATAATATAAAATAAAAATAAATAAATAAAAAATAATAAAAATGCAAAATAAAATAAAAAAATAAAAAGCAACCCTTAATTAAGAACGCAAAAGAAAAGAGAGAAAAAAACCAAAAAAAAAAAAAAAAATGTGACTGCTTGTAGAACGCGAAGAGAAAAGAAGAGATGGGGAAAAAAAAAAGAAGAGAAAAAAGGAAAGAAATAAAAGGCGGAGAGAGAAAGATGCTGTTTTCCTTCCTGCACACAGGCCGCAGAAAGAAGCTCCACAGCTCGTGTAGCAGGACGAGGGGGGGGATTCATGATCGGTTTCAGTTCACTGCTGGGTCCTCGATGTTTGCCACTGGGGGCCTGTTAATCCTTCGTCTGCGCTTAAAGACTTCAGCTGAGTAGGTTTGCAGTGCAGGGAGGTTGTTCGGGTTCTGTAGGAAGAGCTCTAGATGCTCGTCAGAGATCTGTGTACAGCTGACAAGGTTGTGTCTCAGATCAGCATACGTAATGCACTCGAACAGTAATTAGGTATGAAGTTTCTAGTGAAGGGGTGAACCAAGACTGTACAGATTTAGTAGCAGTGTAGGTTATATCAGGTAGGAACCTTCTTTTGACAATGCCCAGTGTTGAATTATGCCATCGAGTTTGCCAAATGTTGAAGAGCTCGTTGTAGCAACGCGTCATCTCAGCCTTGGGGTCAGCATCCAGATTAACCTCAATATCGAGGATCCTTGTTGGGATATTTCTCGTAATTGGGAAGCACAATCCACGGAAGATGACATGTAGATCGAGGGGAAGTGCTCCCGCAGTGACCTGAATGGCAGGAGTGGAGACCGTTCTACACTCGGCAGATTGCCATTAACATTGACCTCTGGATGGTTCCAAGCTTGTCTCGCATCTTTACAAGAGTTACCCGATGGAACCAGGCTCCGGCTGCATAGGTCACAATTGGTAAAAATACTGCGTTGTAATACAACCGAAGGGACATTTTGGAGAGTCCCCAATCATTCTTAGAGATGCGTATGATGGTTCCTGAGATTCTCTTAACTTTGTTTCTTAGATTAACAAGATGTGGGAGAAAGCTGAGTTTGTGGTCAATAATCACTCGAAGTACCTTGGTTTCGGTGACGATTGCCAGTTGAGCATTAAATATCTTTACCTGCGGTGGGCGCCTGAGATCCAGTCTATTCTTGAATATCATCATTTTAGTTTTTGTTGGGTTGATATGCAACTTATTAAGTGCGGCCCAAGTTGAGAGATCGTCGAGGACCTGGTTTGCGTTTTCTTCGATGGCGTTCCGTGATTGCCCTGACACCACCACTGTGAGATCATCAGCGAAGGCCACAATTTTCGCATTCTTGAAGGTGCGGGAGAGTCAGTCTTGGAGGACTATATTCCAAATGAGGGGCCCAGGACTGACCCTTGGGACAACCTCGATTTACTGATCTGGTGACTTGCTGGAATTTTGACGTGAGAATAACTGCTCGGTCGGAAAAATAATTCTGGAAGAGGCTGTATAATTTCCGGGGGCAAGCGGCAGTTCGAAGGCTTGCCAAAGCACTGTCCCACCAGACGGTGTCAAAGGCTCCTTCGAAGTCTATGAAGATGGCCAATTCGAATTTTTCTTCAGAAATTTCAATATGTAAGACCAAATCGGAAAGAGCTTCTTCACACGACCTTCCACGGGTGAAGCCATACTGGCATGGTGAGACCAAATCGTGCATTTGTAGCATGGAGACAACCCTGAGAGCCATGAGTCGCTCAAGGACCTTACCAACGTTAGCCTGCAGAGCAATAGGCTGGAAGCTGCGGGGGTCTGTTGGTGGTTTGTGAGGCTTCTTGATGAGGCAAAGGAGGGCAAACTTCCATTCTTTTGCGAAACATCCTTCATCCAAGCATTTATTGAAGAGAAGGAGTAGATACTGCGGCTGCAGTGTGTGAAAGCGGATGATGAAGATGTATTCTATTAGGTCAAGGCCTGGACACTTTTTGGCATTGATGTTTTTAAGGACTGCTCCCAGTTCTTCTAGTGTGAATGGGTCAGCTTGCTCTTTTGCTATATAATTGCTGAATGTTCTGGGTGATCCTCAGAGCTGTCATCAGGTGGAAACAGTTTGTCTAGAATAAGGTTGGCAGAATCCTGCCAACACTTAGTTTCCTGATCGTCTACTTAAACAATGTTGAATATTTCTGGGGAGAAAGTTTTCTCTCTCAAGATCTTATATGCCAGGCCCCATGGATTTGTACGGTTGGTTTCTTTTACGAAATTTTCCCAAGTTTCTCTCTTTCTGGCTGCAATTGCCTCGGTATGCTCATTCGTTTTGCCGATATAATCCCTATGAAGGCGTTCGACATCAGGAGCTGGCCAATCACGGTGTTGCTGGTAGTTCCTGCGCGCAGAGCGGACTGACTTACGAAGGATGGTAAGTTCCCGTGTCCACCATGGGCAGATTGCTGGGCAGAACACCTTCTTCCTTGAGGACCTGTATGAGGCTCTGAGTATGGAATGCTGGATAAAGGTGGTCAAGTCCTCTGCATTTAGCGAGTCCATCTGTGATGGGTCTATATTTGGAAAGTCTAGTTCTATGGAGCTGTCATATGCTTCCCAATTGACGTTTCTCGAAGAGAATCTATTGAAATCAGTTGGCCTTGCTCTGTTGTTGTTTCTCGGTGGAATCAAGTCAAGATGGAACAGTATGGCTCTATGGTTTCTAACAGTCAGATCTGGAGTTACCTCTCAGCAGCTCACTGACTGACGTAGGTCCTTTGTAGAGAGAGTTAAGTCAATATTAGATTCACCAGTGGAGCTAGAGTAAGTAGACATGTAGACATGTATAGTATCTTATGTAGGACGGCACCTGAACGAAAGTTCATCTCCGTCTTTGTACACTGTGATGGTTACAGAAAGCACTGTAACAGGCCAGAAATGTGTGTAACGTTATGTTCGTGCAGTGTGTGTGTTGTTGTGTTGTTTAGTTGTTTCTGGCCGTTTTGTCACCAGGCAGGCGATCACCTGGAAAGCCTGCCCAGTGTCCGTCTACACCACGGGGAGGTAGGCCACAACTGCGCAAGAACCATGGCCAACCTCAACAGTCACGTACTGAATGTCCAAAGAGGATTTGGAGCCATTCAAAAGAACCCCGCGCCAGCAAGCCGGCAACAGCGCGCACACACACACACACACACACACACACACACACACACACACACACACACACACACACACACACACACACACACACACACTCCCAGGAGAAAGGACAGCAGAAGACGAAGAAATAAGGATGAGAATAGCATAAAGTAAAAAAAAAAAAAATAAAAATAAAATCTTTATCCATTTCTTGCCCACATCTGTATGCAGTGCTGCCCAAAGTGGTCCACAAAGAGAAAAGGTGTATTGTCAAACAGAAGTTGTAATGTCATTCAATCATGATCGGCAGGAACAAGTTCTAGATATAATTCTGAATTCTGTTAATCTGGAGTGGTGTCAGAAGTCCCTGGTAGATGACGGTATCACTGAGCAGAGGTTTAGTTGAAGAGAGTCTTGATAAAGGATGAGTCAGAGAAGTGCAGCATCTGTCAAAATCTTTGTGTGTTCTTGAAAGCCACAACAATTTTGTATATGACGTCATCAGGACGACGAGGCAGCGCACAGTTGTATTATGATTTATGATGCATTTTCAGTTTCATTTCTTGAATTAACATTGAGGTTGAGAGCCTTCCTGCGATTAAAAGCAGCATTGCAGAAGGTTTGAAGGGCCTGGAAATTGTTGACAGAAATGAGTATCTTCTCACCTCCGGGACACAAGTTTGGTACTGTTGCCTTAAGAGCCGATCTTAGATCATCGTAAATGGAGCATTCAAAAAGTACGTGAGGAGAGTCTTCCGGTAGCCCACATCGACAGGAGACTGTATTGGAAAGTCTGAATTGGTAGAGTTTTGCGTTAAGCGAACCATGCCCAGTTAGTATGTAGGAGGTAAACAGTGAGGGTGAAAACCATTTTCTGGTGGATGATGCAAGTAGTGCAGTTACGTCGGGAACGAAGTTTTTGGTGATAGCTCCTTTTTCGGTAGAATTCCATCTATTCTGCCAGGTATTCACTAACAAATTCCAGCATCTGGTTCGCTCAGTTTTGGGATCAGTCTGAGGGTTAACAATGATTCCCTGAAATTCCACGGAAATGCCTTTGCGGATGTAAAAGCAAAGCCCTCTAAACACAACATGCAAGTCAAGTGGTATGGTGCCTGCAAGAGTCTGTAAAGCTGGAGTTGATACTGTTCGGCAAACGTGAAGTAGGCTGAGGAGAAAGCAACGTTGAATAGTGGATAACTTGGTTTGTACTGTTTTGAGTGCAGTACGTCTAGAGTAAGTAGTGAACTGGCTAGGCTGGTTATGGATAATAAGATTTTGGCTGAGGACAAAGTCCTCAAGAAGCTGGCCATGGCCATCGGCAACCGCACTGTGCCAGAAGGGGGATTTTGCATTCAAGTCAGATGCAACCAGGAATTGTTTGGAGCCAATAAAATTCAGGGTGAATTCCAAAAAGTTTAGTGCTTCATTGATGTTACCTGAGGGAGGGCTGTAGAGTGACATCAGATAGAATGATTGATCTGTATATGTAATCTGGATACAGGTGGAGAACTGATTGCAGAGGCCCGGGATAATCAGGACATTGAGTTCCCTATTTATGACTGCTATACATGTTTTAGGGTCCACTGGGACAGGTTGAATGACTCGAGTGTGTATGGAAAAGCCAGTAATTTTAGAGGTTGGATGAGGTTGTATTCTTGCAGCATACGGCTCTTGAATCAGAACAATATCAATTGAATGCTCCTCAGTGGCCTGGCGTATTTCATCCGCAACTGTGCAGGACCTTTGCCCATTTGTTTGCATCATTCGCAAGTATTTAGTTTGAGATTGAGATACGGGGGCTCCACTTAGGCTTCCAGAAAGAGTGGGCAGGACTGGAGCGGGGAGACAACCGGTATTTCTTGTTGGTTTAGGCATCGGCGGTCCTTAGTCTTACGAGTTCCAGAGCCCTTTGGTATTCTGGGCATAAAATATCCCGGAGAGAATGGTTATGTGTTCGCCTGTTCCTTTTACAATTCACGCAAGAGGGCTCTTCATCACGGTAGGGACATTCTGCTTGGACATGCTCACTCCTGGCACAATGCCCGCAGGATGGAGATTTGTGGGAGCAGTGTTGGGAGGTATGCCCATATCCCAGACATAGGAAACACCTTGTGATAATTGTAAACGGACGAAACCGGTGTGCGCTGCAACCAAGGAATAATCTATCTGTAGAGAGGACGGTTCTGTAAATCCTTGGGGAGAAGCTAATTACTTTGTGTTCTGTAGAGCTGGATTTTGATTTTGTTGCAAACCTAAATGTGGTCTCAGCCTTAACTTCCTCCCAGGAGAATCCTCGGTCCATTAGGTTTCTGTGGAACAGATCCTCAAGTAGTTCATCGTTGGAAATATGCTTTGGAACATCGTACACTACGATTGACGGATTTGACTTTTTAGGAGGAGCTATGACCACTCCTGCATTTGTGAGAGTACCACATGTGGGAATACTTGTTAGGTCTTCTTTTGTTGCGGTCTCCAGTAGGACTCCTTTGTTCCTAATGGGTCTCAGGGATTTCACTTTTAGATTCTTAAAATCAGCCCTTATAGTGATTTGCACCAGATCTTTGACGTCATTGCTAGTCTTGAGCTCCGAGGTATCACTTGCTCTCAACAGTAGTAGATACAGTGGCTTCTTCTCTGGGTGGTGCACATGGAGAGTTTGTATCATGCCATGGTCAAGGGGCTCCTGTCCCCGACTTCACTGCAGCAGCATAAGAAGTGACATCCGCAGCAGGCCCAGGGGAGCACAGAGTCTCAATATAGTCAGGGTCAGCTTTAGTATAATTTTAGGGCTTGCCAATAGCATCAATGACCTTTTCCAGGACTACAGTTTTGGACCGAAGTTCTTCATTCACAGCTTTGAGCCTCTCATTGTCAATGAGGAGCTCAGTTGTAATTGACTCAAGGGTGGACCACAACTCCTGCACTTCTGGTGAAGCGACTGGAGTCGTGGTTTAGGAATGCGATCAACTGCCTACTAAGTCGAGAGATTATTTGGTGAAGGGTAGCTGGCTCTGAAGTGGGTTCACCTTCCGGGACACTAGATGGAGGAGGTATCCCCAGTCTAGGAGAGGATTTTAACCCAGCTGCGATAGCGTTGGCAAGGGCTGTCGGTGTGATATTGCCCCAGAAGTAGGAGCAGCATCGGTGGGTTCAGCAACAGGGCTTTGGTCAGGGGCCAATGCCAGTGGTTGCCCCTCATCTTGGGTCACAAACTCCGAACAGCCCATGTCTCAATGGTCTCCTTAGTTTTCTTGTTGGCCTTCTTCTTTTTCATCGAGAGATATCCGCTCTTGAGCTGGGTCTTTGGCGGGGCACTAGTTGGAGGGGGATTCTCCGGAACTGTTTCAGGCTCCTCCTCACTAGCAGAACTGGAACTTTCCCTCCCGCTCATCTCAGGTGGAGGGAGTGCAGGATGAAAAGCAAAGCACAAGCGTAGCGATGAAATGCAGCAATGACGAAAACCAGCAGTTTGTTGGGCTAGGGGTTGGGCTGTCTGAGGATATAAATTTTAATTTGCACTTGAGGAGCAAGTTCGCAGCACAGTTGCTAGGTGGCGCTGCGAATAGCGCGCTGTTACGATCTTAAGGTTTTGGTCAAGTTTCCAAAGCACTAATTAACTATACTGTTTGTGGAGACAATTGAATTAATTCCACTCATTATACTGTATAACACATTATGAAATAAGGGGATTATAGATTTAAGCAAATAGGCAGCAGCCTAATTAAAATATAGGGTGTGGCAGTTCTCAAATCCAGGAATTCCAGCAACCAATCACAGGAGAAAGCACTGTTCACGTGACTTGTTTCCGGAAGAAGCAATGGCCGACCATTTGCTAATTAATTTCTCGCTAAATGTGGCAACAATACTAAGAACCCCATAGTCTTCTTTGTAGTGAGTAGAATTTTTTATAGAAATAATAACAATTTCCCCAGTGTTCCAAAAGTACAGTTAATCAAACTAACAAGCAGCAGGAACAGTATTAACTGACACTATAAAAATCATTACAAGACATACCACAGGCAGAACTACAGTGGGAGCGGCCATTACATACAAACAACAGCGGGGTAGCATGTCTGTACAAAGCAAAATTAGAAAACGTTAATAACTTCTCACTCCCTTAAAATTTAGCCACAAAAATACATGCACCAACTAATATGGAGTCGACGACACTACTTTAAAATCGCTAATTCCAAAAGTAATCCAGAATTTGAACGAACTTTTGCGGACATCGAAACGAAATGAACCTTCGATGTGAAATCGCCGACCGGGCTAGCCGGGTGGGTAACGTGCCTGCCTGGCAACCCAAAGGTCGCGGGTTCGAATTCCGCCTCGGGCTTGGATCAGAGTAGTGAAAGATCCTTGGGAGGTGCATTATGGCCACAGAAGTCAATGCGCCAACATCTAACAAAAAGAAATCGTGTCTTCCCTTAATAAGCCCGTGGGGGTGGTCCGACAAATGAAGCTTAACGAACTTAAACCTTTGCTTCATCACGATGGATTTTGTTAATTTAATAATTCGGCTCGATTTACCCCATCCATATGCCCAAAAATATCTACCAAGTGAGCCAAGCGAAGAATAAATTCCTCCTCCTCCCTGTCAAATTGTTCTGAGGGTGGGGTTTCCTTTTCGTTCACAAAAAAAAAACAGAAAAAAGAAAAAAAAGGGAAACTTCAATGAAGTCCTTCAAGACTTCTCTGGAAATCTTCAAAACTTATTTTTTACGACGTCCTCAAAAACGAACTGCAAAGTTTGTTTGCTTCCTTTGCAAACTTCCTACCTGTGGGAGCCTTTTAGCATCGCGCTGTCCCGGGGTGAGACCTTGCTGGCATCTGATATAAACGATTAAAATAAATACTTGACTTTGAAACCCCGCGTGCTGTCCTCGCTAACTACGTACTTCTCTTTTTTGTTGTAGGGTCCTCAAGGAAATTCTGCATCGCTGTGACCGAGCTGTTATCTATGTGTTCATCGCAGCCTCCTACACCCCTTGGTAAGTGGTTTTCTGCGCAACTTTCTCAACCGCAGTGGTCGGCTACCCGCGTATGATTGCGGATCGGTCAGTGACCAACGACGCGGATTCGCTCTCCAAGTAATTAAAGAAAACGGAAAACTTAAATAAATCGCGACCGCAGCGAAGTGCTCGTGGATACGCAGTAATATTCTGGCAGTCCTTATCGGGGAAACTCTTCTACTCCCACGTGGCCCTTACGTGTAAAAAGAAAAATTGCCACGTCGGTGTCCCGTTTATGAAATAAAATTTTAAAAATCGGGTGTGGATCCAATATTTGACTCCCTACGGCGAACTTTTACGAAGAAAAGAGGTGGTTGCTTGAAAGTGTCGGTCAGCTGCGCAGGTTGTGGTCCGTGTTAGGGGGGTAAAGAGACGTGTCACGGCGGCCCAAGAGCACATGCTGAGCTTTCCGCGAGTGACTGAACAAATATTGGAGCCCAAATGCAGGAACCTCCTGTTCGATGGAGTTACGATCGCTCATTTTATTCTAAATTTTGAAATTGGTTTTACAGACCGAACCGCGATGAACAAAACGTTGGACTGATCTCGCATGTTGGACAGTTCCAACAAGCGAGATGAGTCCTTTTTCTTTGAATAAGTAAGTTTTGATGTAAATTCTGAACAATTGACGATCCACGAGAGGCTTTGACTTCTGGCGTTGTATTCGCAGGTTACTACTGAAGGAAATGGAACCGAACTTCTGGGGACAGAATCTCTGGTGGCTCGTGTGGTTTATGGCCCTTCTCGGAATCTCCTACCAATACTTCTTCCACGAAAGGTAAGCTCCACGAAAGTTCCCTAAAATTATTAAAAAAATGAAAAAAACCTCCGGGCTCTCCAACTGCGCATCAAGGAGGGGCCAATGTGGGCCGAAATTACATTTTGCTACCCTAAAGTGCTGTCCGTCGTTTTAGTCTTTTGCGGCTGGGGCGAGGGGGGACCTTTTCAAGAACATCCGATTCTATATCCGCCAGGGCTGTAAATATGTGTAGCGCAGAATAACGCAATGTAAACCTTGGAATGATCAAAAAGAATAACGGTATTAAGGAACGATTTAACCCCGCGTTGTTTGGGGCTCTCGCGATGTCACGGGCTCGTTAAATATTTTCCAAAAATTATTCTTCTGATTGGAAAGGGGAACAGCAAATAATCTCTGTTTTTCCAAAAAATCTGCCGCGTTTTTTTTGCTCTTTCATAACAGGAATTTCTCGTTTGTTACGCTTAAATGTCAACCTTTTAAAAATCCGTAATAAATAAATAAATAAAATTAAGCGTACTACAAAAATAAAGATTTTTTTTGTTTTCTTCAGAGAGGTAAAAATATATTTTATTTATAAGAGGAAGTGCAATCGAGAAAATTAGACTCAACTTATTATATTCCTTTTCACGTATGAAAACGTCAAAACTTTTCATCCCTCATTAATGGTGCAGCCGAAAATATAGGAGTTCAGCGAGCTGAATTCGATTGCTGATTCCGATCTCCTTTTTTGCCGATGAGTGACGCGCTTATGTCAATGAAAGTGAACGATTGGAATCGCGAGCAAAGGAGGCCACCCTCTTTCGATACTGCCCCCAATTTTCTTTTTGTATGATTTTTATCCCCCCCCCCCGAATTGCACGATGTGTGTGTGTGTGGGAGGAGCATATCGAATTCTTTTGCCGTACGTTTTAAAAATCCATACTTTCCTTCAAGCGAATGCCCCCCTCCCCGGATTTTGTAACCGGATTTTGCTGTATATTTTTGGGGGTGCAGAAAAAGTTCGCGTCATTTGGTCTTTATTGATTTAAGAATATTACAATATTTAAAAGAATAAAGACATTTACTTAAATCATTTACGACTTAAGTATTTTAAAATAATATTTAATGTCGAATGTACAATATTTAGTTATTAATATTTAAATATTTAAAAAATATTTGAATTCATTTAAAATATTTAAGCTTATGTTTAAATATTTTGGAAGACTGTTTGATAAAAGCCTGGCACGTGCATGCATGCATGCTGTGTCAGGGCAATTGTAATTCATTTTCCGAATAAAACCACTTATTATTGCGCGCTGGTCGTCTTTGATGTCTTTTCAGATATAAAGTCCTGGAAACGACCTTCTACCTCGTCATGGGAGTGACCCCCGCTGCTGCTATGATTTACATGGTAAGTGACCTCGAAAATAACCGCCGAGAAATAAAATAAATTCATCGAATTCACTTTAAAAATATAACAATAACATTGTCGAACCACCTCCAGCACTGCTGGTGACCACAGCGAGAAACAACCTGGCGTCACAGGAGACACAAGGAGAATATGACAACATCAACCAAAAAACGTCCACAGAAATCAGATAACGAACTACCAACCATAAGCGCTGCCCATGAAGACTTGGAAGATGAGCGGGCTACTAGCTCTGACACAGACACCTTACAGCCGTGCCGAGAGAGCAATTGCCGATCAGGTTCTCTCCCTAAGGCTAGATCTGGAGACGCTTATGGAGAAACCCTCAAACAGAATCACTACGAGGCGAAATACCCCAAGTTTGGCTCTGTATGGGACATATTCTTCTGGACTTGCACGTGGAACAGGAAAGGACAAAAGCTAAATGAAAAGCCATGACTAATGAATTAAAATCAAATGCCACAGGGCTCCCCGGTTCCTACGCGGACGTCCTAAGCACCCCTACGACTGAACACAATGAACCATCTAGAAGAAAGCAACAGAAGAAGAAAACCATAATTCAGGAGCTCAATCTGGTACTGCTGAAACCAACACCAGAATCTCATCTCGATACCAGCTAGGCGGTGAAGTCAATGGTAGTAATCAAGCTTGCAAATGCCTCAAAACAACTTGAATAAAGTCTATCCGAAAGACGCGCAATATGGGAGTGATAATGGAGACAGCGGCTAAACAAGAGGCGCAATCCAATCCGTCAACCGCAACCTTGGTCCTTAAAGCTAAAGCCCCCCCCCCTCTTGGGGGGCTTCAGCTTTAACGACCCCATACTCATTTATGATATGGACACAGAGCTAGCACTCGATCAGGTTGTCAAGGAGATTGCATAAACCTGCGAGACATTTATGGTGCCCAAGGAGTCAAGGATTGGATCAAACTTAAATATCGCACGAACTTATTATTATTATTATTCAGTTTATTAAGCTTGATTTCACCCCCGTACAGCTGGTTGTCTAAACTTCGTCGACACATCTCGGTAATTGGGAGGTGGAAGCTTCTCCCAAAGCGTGGCTTGCCCTCAAACTACAGGATCGTATCTTCGTCAAATGGGGCAGCCACCGCTTTAGAGAACATGTTCCTGACCCAAAGTGCTTTGGGTGTTGCCGATTTGGGCAGACAACGCACGCATTGCTCCCAGACAGAGCACACCTGCGGTCATTGTGCTCAAAAAGGCCACAGTTTAATCGAACGCCCAAAGAAGATTGTGATTTTGTCTGTGCCAAATGTAAGAGCGCTAAGCTAGATTCCAAATATTATTATTATTTCTCCTAGGAGACACTCGGTTACAGCCACTGGCCAGGGGTGATGATACATATTCAATTATGTTACAATGCGTAATACAATTTTAAAATACGTACATGAAATACATCTTATCTAAAATATACAATGCTTGAGTTAGTAGACATCTGCTGAGGCTTTTACCACTTAATTAGTATAAACAGGTAAAATCTTAATACTGTTACATTTGAAGCATACCTTCTGATTTAACGTACAGAAATGGGAGATTCAAACACGAGTATTAACAACAGAACAGCGTAAAACGTGAGACAACAGGTATGACAGCGGTACAGTGCAATAGAAATAAAAACTGGAGAGTTCATTTTACTGTTTCCAGAAGTCTGTTTCTTCTGTGGAAGCAGAGTGGGGTGGGTAGGACATATATTTCTTGATGAGGTCGGGATTCCTAAAGTCCACTGGCTCGTGTCTGCCATCACAAGGTGCTGTATCTGTTTTCTTACATCTGTATTTGCAAGTAGGAGTTTTCAAGGAGTTAATATTGTATGATTTGCATGTGCAAAGCTTTTCAGGGTTGATATTTAGGTTGCTGAATAGCTGTATGGTGTTTGCTGGTAAGAGTCTTCCAAGGCTATCCAACTGTGTAAATGCAGCTTTGAGTTGCGGTTTATTATCTGCAACTCATCTTTGTTTTTTTCCCCCAGGTGTTTCAACTCAAGATAGCAAATGTTCGATATGTCTTAAAGCAAAGCGGACCCAACAAAAAAAAAAAAAAAAAAAAAAACCAACTATGGAAGCATAGAATAAATCCTACAATACAAATTCCATGAAATTCCTACGGATTAATACCCAACGCGCTCGGGTTGACCAGATCAGATTAAAAGTGGACAAGGAGAATATAAGATATAATTCTCCTCCAGGAGCCATACACGCACTCGAAACAGGTTAGAGGCTATCATCTAACCTACAAAATAGTAGTTCAAGTAGAGCATGACACCCCATGGGCTGTCAGGAACAGGCTAGGAACAGCTATACTGCACTCACCATGACACCCCAGCTCAAACCTCACAGTTACCAAGACCACTTCTCTTTGCTCTGCCTGGGGGGTGTGTGTGCTCACATGGCTCTTACCACATCATCTCATCTCTATGTGTTGCCACCTGGGGGATGATATTATGATAGCCATTAGATGCTTTCAAGCAGTCCTGACCATACTTCCTAACAGCAAGATTGTTATGGGAGCCGATGTCAATTGTCGCTCCCACATGGTTCAGTAGAACGAATGATAATGCGGGCATTCGCAACGGACAGCGCCTGGATGAACTTCTCTCCAACTCACCTTTTGACATACGAAATCAGCCAAACAACTTGCTCACCTTCTGAAATATCCTGTGGGAAGCCACCATCGATGTTTCCATCGCTAGGAGATCAATTTCCCAAAAAGTCTCCGGTTGGCGGATCAACGATGATTGGACCACCTCGGGCTACAGGGCAATTACATACAACTTCATCCGTTCTATTCATGCCACATCCATTACTAGATATGAATTCAATCGCTACGAGGTTTAACGGGCGGATTGGGACTTCTCTCCTTCTAACCTCCATGTGGCACTATAGATGCCCGATGTAAGTAGTGTATGAACACCAGAGGAAAGTGACAGATATTATCGCTAACGTATCTGACTGCTCCATCAAGAGAAGGAATCCCAGACCAGGCAATGTCCAGTCTGGGATTCGCTTTCCCTTGGTACCATCCGAATACCAATGTCAGCGATGCTTCGTCCACTCTAAGCAGAAGGCATTCCAGCGGGCACGTTCCGGGCCCTTGCGTGAGGTCGAGCCACTGCGGCAGGCTAGGAACAGCTATACTGCACTCACCACGGAACGAAAAAAGGCATCGTGACAAGGTCTTGTAACCACTGCAAACGGAACCACAAAGATGGAAGGATATAGAAGAACGAATTACTTTTGGTTTCATTACAATATTTATTTAGATCTTCAAAAAGCTTTTGATTCGGTTTCCCACGAAATATGTGATACGTTTTCTGAAGTGGTTATAACAGGACTAGCTCTAAGGTGGTTTCAGGACTATTTAAAAAAAAAAAAAAAAAAAGCATAATTTGTTATAATGACGTTTATTCGGAAAACATTAATATACAGAGGGGTGTTCCACAGGGCTCTTCTCTTGGCCATTTCCTATTTAGTATATTTCTTAATGATATTTGTATATCATTAATACAATAAATCAATTAATATAATTATAAATTAATTACATTAATTAATTTATTGTATTAATGATCAATTAATATGATATAATAATAAAAAACAAAAACGGTATTATTACATATCTATAATATCTTTATTGCAATCAGCGAAAATAAGTAAATTTTCCATGGGTGCCTGATGCAATGCCCATAACTGCAAAAATGCTAGGGGTTTAACATAGAAACGAACTAAAACTCTAACAACAAAAAAATAAGTTGTAAACACATTAAAACAGATTTTGATTTTTTTTTCACAATATCAACAAGCCCATCAAAAACAGTGACAGTCACTCGGTTAAAGACGAGAACTGCTCCGTCTTCTGTATGCTTTGTCCTCAATGAATTTCTTGTAGTCAGTATCCATATCTTGGACGTTTTGGAGCATCTCCATTGGCAGGAATCTGTCACTCTTCCTGAGTCTCCACGCCACGGACTGTAAAGAAGGGAGGGCCCTCAAGGGTTTCGGGGGGATTCTCCAATTACAAATCTGACAAAAACTTGGCGTATTGATTTCACCCGCTATCATTTTAATGGTGATGAGGAAGCGAAGGGTGAAGATCCGCTCTCAGACTTTTCTGCAGTTTAGAAGTTTGGTCATTTCTGAAGTATGTCTGAGAGGTGGAAATTTGTGCTTGAAGAGCACTCAGCGAAGAAGCCAGTACTCATCAGATGAGATGGTTTTTAGCGTGGTTTTTGCTGCCGACGCCCACATTTCAGATCCATAGGTAATGACTGGCTGAAGAAACCGGTAAATATATTGAAGGATGAACTTGTCAAACAACATCTCCTTCATATCACTCTGTGACATGAAGGTGGTGTTGTTTGAGAAGCCATCTGGATCGGCAGACCTTGTTGTGAATATCTGAGACATAGTGTTTAAAGCTGAGCTTAGGGTCAAAGATGATCCCGAGATCTTTGTGCTTGGTTACTAGAGGGATGGAGGTTCCATGAATTTTCAGGTTTAGTTGAGTTGGGTGTGATTTGAGCGAGAACACCATTTGTGCAGATTTATTTGGGTTAATCTGGAGAGAGAACTGTACTAAGTACGTAACAAGAGTTTTATTTATGTGTACAGGAAGCCAAGTTCAGTATCCTTATGCTGATGACATGAAATTGTACAGGGAGATTTAACCAGTCTATGGACTGTGAGGAACTACAAAAAGGTATTAAATTGATTTTCAACTAGATTAAAAGACATGGATCAAATGTGAATATCGATAAATGACATGCCAGTACCATGACTGGTCCCCGTAAACAATTAGTCATCTGTTAAAATTACATTTTGGAATCCGCACACATTAAAAGAATACACGAAATTTTGGATTTCGGGGTATTAAGAACCAGTTATGGTTCTTTTACACCTCTCATATTATTAAAACAACTGCCACAGCATCTAAAATGCTTGGATTAATAAAAGGAGCCTGTTTTGATATACCAAAACTGATTTATACTTCTTTCGTTCGACGAATTCTGAAGTACGCAACGCAGGTGTGGACCCCTTTTGGAAAGAACAATATTCATATGTTAGAAAGGGTGCAAAAATTCTCATCAGGTATTTAGCCTCTACACTTTTATTTGTACAATTATAAAGAATGCTGTAGAATATTCAACCTCTCCACTTGAGCGATAGAAGAAATATGCTTGATTCTATCGTACGACACTCGATGCTTCGAGGTAAAATTGATGCTCCATTGCCACTCTCACGTATCAACTTTAATTGTCCACCTGGGCTTTTGAGGGAACATAACTTATATAATCTTACCAAATTTAGAACAAAACATCTGAAATTTGAAATTTTCAACAGAAAGCAGCATTTTTAAATGAAAATAAAATTGATATTTTTATTAGCAAAAACAGCGTTAAAATGAATATTATAATCTGATTTTATAATTCATAATTAAGGTTTCTTCATCGATTATTCCTTCATCTGTAAGGTTTCTTTTTGTATTATTTTAACGATTAAAAAATACATTTATCATGTTGATGATGAAGTAAAATTATATTTGTTTTTTAATGCTTTTCCTTTTATTCAATGCATTATATTATTCTTTTTAATTTATTAATACTACCTTATTATTTATGGTATGTGTTTAATATTTTTTCTACTCAAGATTATATATGTATTGCATTTATTTTATAAATATTTAATTTACCGAAGATTATTTTACATTTATGTGTAATAATTGTCTAGCAAACTGTAAATCACAAATGTAAGGCGTTACGCTGTTATTGCGATTGGTAAAAAAAAAAAAAAATAAAGAAAAAAAAATTATATCAATAAATTGAATCGAATACACCGAATTGAACGAACTTCGCATTATCGTAAATGGAATTTATTTGGTGAAACTTCTTTGGCGCACCCAAAACAGTTTTCACATGCGTCCGTGCATTGACAAAAAATCGTCACGAAAACGCGACACGAAATCACTTAAGCCGTACGTAGCAGCGACGCATGACGCAATCAGTACTCCTACAGCGCGATGACGGTGCACTCGCACGCGTGTCGCGTTTACGTTTCAAATCGCTATATCTCAGCTTCTAGCAGTCCGATTTTAAAAATTTAAAACCAAAATATTTCTTCCGTCCTTCTCTACCGTAATTCATAAAAAATTATAATTGAATATGCCGAAGACTGATAGCGTATAGAGCACGCATGCATGCAATGCGACCACCAAAACCACCTCTATTGAGTACACAAGAGAGATCTGTACAAGCTTTGTAATAAACTTGTAAAAAATAAACGTTTCAAAAGATTTTAAAGAAGTTTCACTTAACTCTCGCTATGCGTGCTCATCATAATCTGAATGCTTTCAATAATTTGGATGTTTGTGTATTTAAATACAGATGTAAATACACAAACAACCAACTCAAAGGAATTCTTTGAAATGCACCGAATTATTTAATTTGTTTTTTATAATACTGTACGTAAACATTGTCATTATTTTATTCAAAAAATAATGCATTTTTTTAATGAAAGAAAACAAAAATCCCAAAAGGAATTTCGCTATTAGTGAAGTGCGCGCTCAAAATTTAAGGCCTGCCGACAAATCCTATTTGGCCATTCTACTTTGAATCTCAATGGACGGGAAAAAAGGCACGTGCCCAGAAACCTGTATAATTTTATGTACAATTAGACTTTACTTTAAAGATCGACAGAAAACCTATAAAGAAGTGAACCTGACCGCAATATCCGATTTGGCCAGACATTGCAGTTATAAGCACACTTCACCACACTGATTCTGCGCGCATCCAGAATCAGTGTGGGCGCGTGAAGTTGCATTTGATTATAGATTTCAATGTTATCGGCTGAAATGCAGAATAAAACCTCGGCTGAGCAATCCCCTCCCTGAAGAAACAAATCAGATCCCAATTGCTGCAAGACAAGCGGCACACCGCAGTGTTCCGTTGGATTCTGGTGTTAGTCTGTAATACCACGAGATGGATACTCAAATCAGGCACCAATAAACTTGTGGAAATTGAGACGGACCATCATTATGGGCTTACAGGACAAGGGAGGGGAGACAGAGGCAGAAGGGCTGGTCTTCCAGTGAGCACATTGGACTCAGCCATATGCTCATCTTATTCTCGCTAGCGAAAATCCTGAACAATATGTGCCTGTTCTTTCGTTAAGCCACATTTTACTTAACTCTAGCCTGTTATCAACAGGAAAGATTGAGGCACAAATTTTAAAAGTCTCCCAAATACTTTCTCTTTATAAAAGTGCTGCCACTGTGGACTGTGTGTGCAAATAGCGATGCTACTTGGCCGTTATAACTTGGCTTACTGTTTCACAAGATGTCCCTCAAGGTTCGTCCTTGGGTCCACGTCTATTTATTTTTTTTACTTTAATGATCTGTCAACTGAATGAACAATGATTCCAACCATCCCCTTTTCCGCGAGATGCGGCCACGGAAGTGCTCATTAACCATAAAATGTAACGATGGATGTAAACTTAATAAAAATGGCCCAACGAACAGTCCAGAAAACTTTCTCGAGCAATATTGCAGATTTTAGCAGCAATTCATTTAAAGCGATATAACGGATTACAAAAATCGATAATTAATTACGGTATCTATTTTTCATTAATTATCGATAATTAATTATCGGTTTTTAATAATTACCGAGAGATAGATAGAGACAGAGAGAGAGAGGGGTTTACTTCGTAACGTCTATCAGTCGATAATAACGGAGTTTTAATTAAATATTTTAATAAAAATTAGAATTAATTAGAAATGTGGAAGTCTTTATGTCTTTTTGTAATAGTATCGCAAAAAAATTAAACGTATTAAAATTATTTTAAATATAACTTTTATTTAATAAATAAACATTATTTAAATCCGAAACTGTTTTTAATTTCCCGTTATTCAGTTTTTTTTTTTTTTTTTTCAAGATCATATTTTATAAAATTGCAATCGATTCTTTCAGAGAGAATGTTCCGGTCTTCGAGAGCTGTCGCTAGGAGGAGCTGTGTACATCCTCGGGGTCGTGTTCTTTAAGTCGGATGGGAGGATACCGTGCGCGCACGCCATCTGGCACATGTTTGTGAACGTCGGCGCCACGTGCCACTTCTACGCCATCAGTAAATACCTGATCGGAGCGCAGACCAGTTTCCCTGCCGAAAACTGACGAAGATCCACGAGGAAGCCCGACCTTCGACGACCACGTGGGCAACACTCTTTTCACCAAAAGACATCTCGGGGGGGGGGGGGGATCATCGTCGTGCTTAATTTATTGCCTGTCCCTCGTACGCGATGTTCTCCGCCCGTCGGGGTATTTCAGCTGACTTCGGAAGTCCGAGTCTTGTGGACGCCCGATTTTATTTAAGAAGTTAATTTTCGTGCTCGTCAGGACTGCGCCGTGTGTTACGGAGCCACGCCATGTTAAACGGAGAGGTCAAATTATAAAGAAACGTGCCGCGCACGTTGGAAGCTGGCAGAAGTGGGGATATTTTTGAAAAGGCGGTTTTTGTTACTCGGCAATGCCAATTTCCAAAAATGATAAATCGGATTCGCCTCTGTTTGTATTGGCCGGATTTTAGTCGGGAAATCTCATCCCCCTCCAGCCTTCGTTTCTTCTAAAGTAGGGGTCGTGACGGGGATGGGGCCTCTAAGCGCCGTTGGAGGCAATGTTTGGAATCGCAACGAATGGAGTGTCCTTCCAGATGCAACAAACGGTTTTACTCCGAATACAAAGGACTTGGACGCTCTGTATTGGCCACGTCGATGACCACCCCGATGGGCACCCAACATACTGCTCCGTCATTTGCTCGTCGCATAAGCAGCCGACGAGTTCAAGAATTCCCCAGATTCGCTGCGGAGACTTTGAAGTCCGGAAATGTTGCGTGAGCCGATGCACAGTGCAGCGGACGGTGGTCACGGGGACGCGATCCCACGAAGCCAATCTGGATCGGTGGCCATTCGAGTGTGGGTTCGGTTCTCGCGTCTTCGGCGCAGTTCCGAAAGTTCTCTTGAGGGCAGTCTGTTCGGTTAATGGAAATTAATATGACGGGGGCTCTGTCCATTTTGTAAATCGCTGTCTCGTGCAGTGACGTATTAATCCGTAAAATCGTACGGAGTTCACTAGTCAAAGGGATTTTTGTAGAACAGCAACGTCAGGTTTCCCTTCCAATTGGGATGGGATTCGGCGCACTTTGCGCATGTGTGAAACCGAGTGTGCGAACAATTTCTTGTCGCCTGTCCGGTTAAATTCATCTTGAAACGTTTTTCACAATTTTTTCATCTTTTGTACCGGAGCTGTTTGTTGTAAACCATCGAAATTTGACAATAAATCGCCTTCTTTCATTATCCTGCTTTGCTCTCTTTTACTTTGCATTCTCCTCACTTAGCACAGTCGAGGGACAACGCGTTCAACGCAGGGGAATAGATGAGCTGACAGGGGAATGAGTCAGTGCCAGCGCAGCTTCGTACGTGGGAAATAGTTGCACTTCAATGTTGTTGTTGTTGTGTCGGTCGGGGAAATTTTTCCCCCTCATTTTGAACAATATGTAAAGAACTAGAAGCGAATCACCCTAATAATCCCCAACACACAGTGGCGGATTACCCATTAAGGCAATGAGGCACGTGCCTGGGGGGCCCGAGACTTTCGAGGGCCCCAAGGCAAGACATTTTTCTATAGTGTTCTAAAATAGATTGTTTTCAGCAAACATAAAAATCTTGATTAATTTAAGCGAAAAATTGAAAAGTACAAAATTTCAATTATTTGCCGCATAACTTTTATTTATTTTTATTCTTTTTTTTGTTATTATTTTTGGGGGGCCCCCCCAAATATAATTTTCCTAGGGGCCCCAACTATCCTTAATCTGCCACTGCCAACACAGTACAAACCAAAACGCTGGTCTCGACCTTTTCTTCAAGTTGCTGAAATATAATTAGAAACAATAATAAACATAAGCTTCTGTTCTTGGCTCCTACTGATCACCGTAGCCTAGTGGTCAGGCGCGCGGGTGCATAATTACACGTGCCTTGAGTGACCGGGGTTCAAGCCCGTGACTGCTGAATATGGTGCTGTTTCTTGTATTCTGTCTATCTTGTGAACTCCTCTGACCATTTGGTCGTCCCGGAGTATAAACAGAAAAATAATAATAATTTTAACACGATTTCACGCAACAAAGTTCCCTGACCCCGACCCTTTAGTTTTCGCACTCCAAACTGATTCGCATAAAAAGATTATTTTTATCAAAAAACGTACGGATTGTGGTCGAGTCATCTTTTCTCTTAATCTAATGAATATTTCAAATTTAGATCCTTTTGTTAAAATTCATTCTTTCGTACGGTCATTCTTAGATTAATTTTTCTTAGGGTGATGAAAGGATACAATATCGCGTTTAGATGTACTCGTAGTAAAAGATTATTAAAGTGTTAAAAGGACCAACAGCTGCTCGCGTATAATCGTTGTAAAATAAGCGGCAATTTCATTCATTCCGGGAAGGAAATGTGGTTCATGTGGACGCTAAAGAGAAGCGGGCCCATCGATTTTGGATTCAAAAGGAAAGGCTCAGAAATGTGGCCGTAAAGTGATACGAACTCGATAATGCCGTGACGTAATCAGAGAGCCAGTGGAGGATTCGATTGGTCAACCCGGAAGAAGATTCGAGTTTACCTTTTAATATTTCGCGGTTAACAGAATCGAAAGAGCCTTGAGAGATCGGTGCAGTGCATACCAGAGTACCCAGCGACCCCTTCAACTTCAACAAAATCCATAATGTTCGGCGCCAAAAAACGAAACACGAATGGTGCGAAGTATTTTCGAAATACTGCTGGGGGTTGTCATTGGACGACAGTTGCGAGCTTCAAATTTAGATCGTTTTTGCGTTGGTGTAAAAGAGGAAGTTTCAAGCGATTAGGATACATCCCAGCGGTAAGTGATTCTTCAAAAAGGAAAAGTATTTGGTTTAACAAGGGGTGGGGGAGTAAGTGTGATGCGCGACAATGTAATTAAAATTTATTAAATCTCTTCGATCTGATCGAGTAATTTTCATAAAACAAATTATATCGAAGATGTCCCCCCCCTTTTCTTGAATACACGCGCCGACTGCGTTCGTCACATTCGACGCACCTTTTAAAGTTCGTTCAGTTTGCCCACGTGGCGGGGGTGTGTGAGCGTAACCGAACAACCTCTCCGTTCCGTACGCGCAGGTTGCACCGACGTGGTTTTGTGACGATTGCGCAAAGATGGGGGGGAAATCGGCTCCGCTTTGTCCGAATTTTTGAACCGTAAACACTCGTACAATGAACTGTACGGGGGATCAAAACACTCCCCTCTCGTTCGTCCGTGTGTGGCTTCGTCAATAACCGATTCGTAACAACCAACCGACTCACACGATTGACCTTGAATGCCTTTCGTGCGATTGCCCATCTGGCACAACTTGGGGGGGGGGGGGGGGGGGCGACGACTGAATTTGTTTAAATTTTAAACAATATCCGACAACTCCTTGAGTAAAAATAAATAATTCCATTTTAATTAATGAGCTTCCCGTAATATTTGATTGTGATGAATACAATCTGGACCAGGTCCAAACCCGAATATCATCCGTTTACTCGGCCCTGCTCAGCGCACAATCGAAACACACTAGATTCCCCCCCCCCTCCACCCTCTCCCTCCACAACTGCCATTTTGTCTCCCGTCCGCCATCGGCTGAAACTGACGGGAATGTGGCTCGAACGCTGGCTCTGGACGCGCACGAACGCTGCCCCATGCGGCAGGGAGGAGATAAGCCGAATGTCCGAAGCGCGTTTGTACGTCAACGGTGGATGACCTCACCTTGACCCCTTCTTAAGAACGCTGAATGCCGAGCATTGAACACGTGGGTCTTCCGATGGGTCGTTCAATGAATGCTCGGCATTCAGCGAATCTCAGTTCGGACGTTTATTGTCTGCGCGTGAGCAAAGTGTTTAAGCGGCGACGCTGTTTGCGGCTTCTTCTTCCCTTTCGCAACCGGAAGATTCACAAAGTATGCGAATGAAGCGCAACCCAACCTGTGCGGGGAAGGGTCGCTGCCTGGTTTGGCATATGTAAGATCTTTCTGGCAAAAAAAAGAAAAAAGGCGTTGCAATAACCCACGTCACTGACCTCCACCCACAGCTGCCCCAGTGGCATTCAATGGCGGACTTGGTATACTGATCCTCGGGTTTCGGCCTAATTCAGATTCATCTCGGACTGTACAGATAGTTTGACCTCACGGAGACGGTTCAAACGCGCCCTTCAATGGAGCATGCGCGTTGTCGAAGCGGTAGCACACGGACGTCGATTATCCGAAACAACTGGGATTCACCTGTTCGAATAATCGATTTCTTTGGGCAAAACAACAACAACAGCAACAACGCAGTCTGTTCTTCAGTTGTTACGATTTAACCCGTATTGAGCGGCGAACAGATTCCTACTCGAAATGCCTGCGAACCGCAAGCGAAGCTATGCTTTAACCCTAGATAGCAATCACGCGGACCACCTGTCGTAGCACAATGGTATCGTCACAGTCTTCCCCGCACCGGGTGGAAAAGGCCCCCAGTTCGAATCCCGTCCATGACCTGAGGAACTTTAATGGCCTTTTTTCACTCCGTGGCTGAGTTAGTCGGTTTCAGGCGTAGATAGCGAGGTCTTCCCCACAGAATGGAGCTTTTCGTACAGCAAACAGACAAATCGATCGTAGAACACACGCCATTAACGGACATAAACACGCAGCGCGACAGATGAATTTAAATATTCGAGTGGCCCAATGTAATAGACGGACTCGAACCACAGTCAATTCAAACGCGTGTGCTACTTAACGCCACTCGGCTAGGTTCGTTGCTAAACGAACGCGAGTGAAGCTTTCCCCGTTACTGCGACTTCAATTTACGTTCAAACATTTTAAGCGACTCGAAATAAGCTTGCACGTGCACTCTGCAAGTTCATTTCGCGTCTTTCCTGACTGGGAGATTTTTTGTGATTAAGTCGGAGAGCCTTTCCCCTTCCATCCCTCTCGTTCAGCAATCCAAACAACTTTGGGGACGGTAAAAGTGGCGCTCAAATGTTTAAATCGGGTCACCATGGACGGTGGGTGAAAGACCACTCGAGGGTAGAATAAATCGCACTTCCCGACTGAAAATGACAACGGTTTGGCTCTGCTAACTTAAACCAGCGTTTGGGTGAGAGGAAGGAAGGAAGGAAGAAGGGAGTATCGGATGTAAACTGGCTGCTCCGACGATGTTCAAGCGCCGCCTTTCTCTTCGATGGAGAATTTCAACGAGCTGCCAAGAAGAAACAACCTTTGCTCGATAGAAGACGACACTGACCTCGATGGACCGCATCCGCCCTTATTCGACACGGTCAAAGAATGGAATCCGGCGACCTTCGACCCACGTTACTCAGTCGTCACTTCGTCTTTCAGCGGAGTGTAAACATTCGCGCATCACGACCCTGGGAACGCAGAGAGTAGAGCCCGCACTAACGTGACCACGTCGACGATACCTCGCTGGTCACGTGAAAATTCGAAACCGCAGCGAAGTACTCACGTGAACGCGATGTCCACGATGTCAAGGGAATCGATGCGACAACGAAATACAAAATACTCGTACTTTGATGGCTCGGGTGACAATAATAATTTGAGCGAAGGACAATAAGAGAGACGCACGCATTATCAGCATTAATGCTTAATCAAGAGGGTCTGCCTTTAAAAAAAAAGTAATGCGGAATGTCCCATTCCAGCATCGCTTAAAGTAGAAACCAATCAGTTTTGAGAAGTCACAATTGCTAATCAAAAGAAGGCAGTCTGTCCACCCCTGTGAGGAGGAGGAGGGAGGTCAATAATAATAACGAAGTCTCCGCGTAACCACGAAGTTTATCCATAACGAATCCAGTAAGAATAATTTCAACGAAGGTTGCAAACACTTAACTAAAATTGACGAATATTAATAAAATTATCCACGAATTACATAAAGTGATTTTTTTTTACTTTCTGAGTCCCCCTCCCCACCAATCCAGCCTCATTATTACGCAAAACAATTTCAATTCCAGTCGGTGTTACATTGAACAACAGGACACGTCACATTACGATACGTAACAAACGTATTTCACAGATCCACACGCACGCCATTCATGGCGCAGTCAGATGTGAAGTTCATGAGCAATGATGCCACGACAGCTCATCGGGTTTTGTCAATGACACGCAGTAAGTTTCCTGGAAGGGATAAGCGGATGATTATCCCATTGTACAAGGCAATGGTCAAGCCGCATCTTCAGTACTTGATACATGTGTAGAGGCCTCATTTTAGGAAGGACGTAGAGCTGTTGGAACAGATGCAGAGAACGGCAACGAGATTCGTGAGAGGAACAGAGGAGTGTTCTTACCAAGAAAGGCTTCAGTTACCACACATCCAACCTGCAACTGTCCTTGTCAATTGAAATCTATGCGACCTCGTGTGTGTAGTGTCAGAAAGAGGAAGAATGCCATCAACATTGAGCTTACTCAAGCCATTCAAGGCCTTAAACATCTCAAATTATCAAATTTTTATATTAGGGTCACTCGTAATTCATTACATAAACCCTTATTTTGTGTCTGTAAATCGAGTGTGTTCTTTGGTCGATTTGCCTGCTAAAACATAAATAAATAAATAAATAAATAAGATCTTTATTGTACAGTTCACCGGTACACGCAGGTACCACGACCATACAATACCCTTCACGGCACCATGCCAGAGGTTAACAAACGGCAGAGATAATAAAGAAATTGTAAAGATTAATTATAAACAAATTATATAATAAAAAAAAAAAAAGTACTCATAGCAGATAACATTGACTTGAAAGGAAAACTAATACAAAATAACAAAAATAACAAATTGTGATAACAAAAGCTTTTCCTCAAGTCCAGTTTTCTGAGAGTCTCTTGCCCCGCCATTACGATCTGAGATCAGTTGGTAGTTCTGGAGACCACGTGCAGATCTAGGATGATCCGTCTATACTTTTTATCATCTATGATTTTAAATAAGTCAGCATCCAGGGATTGAACCAGGTGGAGCTTCTGATAAGGCAGGAACCGATCTTTCAAATGTAGTCTCGAAGGAAGAGCAAGAAGCTTGGGAGTGGAGCGGAGACCTGGTTGGGGAATCCGCCAGCACACGGTGTCCCAAACGTTGGGTGACATGTCAATCAGACCAGCTCGCAGGTACCTGCGAGGCTTTCCTGATAACGGCACTCTTTTACTCCCCTCACCAATCTTTTTTTCTCTTCTTTACAGCCATTCCATCAGATCCACATACTTTCTAAAAGGAAGCTTACATACCTGTATATAGCATTCCATATGTGGCTTAATCATTGTACAACGGAATACCGGTGAAATACCACCACTTTGCTTATTGGAGATTTGAAATGGTGAAACCCATGTTTAGTCTCTAGAGCAAAGTTTCCGGCATCCCCCTCCCCCCATACTTCTCCTTCAACCCATGCACGGTACTAAGTACTATAGGTTTTGATACCCTTCGTGTTTGGGGTTTTCATAAAAAAAAAAAAAAAAGAAAAAAGGACTTACTTATCCCTTCTGGCAAAGTTCCTGTATAGCATTGACAAACTCCAAGAACTGTCCTAGAAACCTGTGTCTGCACTATTCAGAGAACTTCATATCTGACTGGACCATTACCAGCAGGTCTTTTCTTTCTCCACTGCCCTGAGTATGGTACACACAGTTGGTACCTTGATCAATATTCGACTTCACTTAAATTGTCACTTCTCAGCCCATCTATCTAGATGTCGCAAGCATACTCTATTTATTAACCACCCTTTCAACCATCGTATCATCCACAAATTTGACATTCAATCTGATGTACCTTCATCAATATCATTAATAAATAGGACGCTGCTCTTTGTGGAATAATAACATTAGTTCACGAAGAGTGTTGTCCATTGATATCCACTCTCTGTCTTCTCCCACTAAGCCATCCCTTAATCCACAGCAGTCTCACTGCTACGGATAAAGGGATACTTACCCTTAATGCCATATTGCTCCAATTTGTACAGCAGTCTTTAATATGCAACAGTATCAAAAGCTTTCCTGAAATCCAAGTATTTGATCTCAAAATTACTTTTTAGATCCAGTTCTTTTGTAACCACCTCGTAGTGTCCCTTAACAAATCATGATGTGACTGCAGTATAATTGCACTCCTTTCGCTGCTTCGTGTCCTCAAACTATTTGACCAGTTTTTATGTATTGACGATACGTGGACACTTCTCTAATCTAAAGGAATATAACCGAACTCGAAACACGTCTTCATAATCAACCTCAATGGTTTAATACACTCTCCGGCTGCCTCCCTCAAAATTATTATTAAATTATTATATTAGAGTCACCCGTAATTCATTACATTTTAAACCCGTATTTGTGTCTGTAAATTGCGTGTATTCTCTGGTCGATTTTCCTGTTTTGCTGGACGAAAAAACCTCAGTTTCTGAGGGAAAAAACCTTGCTATCTACGCCTGAGACCGACTAACTCAGCCACGGAGTGAAAGAAGCCCACTAAAGTTCCTCGCGTCATTCGAACCTGGATTCGTTTGTCATTCGTTCCACGGGATTCGAACCTGGGCCTTTTCCACCCGGTGTGGGGAGGAGTGACTATACCTTTTCCACTCGGTGTGGGGAGGACGATGACGATACCACTGCGCTACCGCGCAGGCCTCAGAGAACAGAAATGTACCCCATTTAGCAGAGCTCCAAGTTACATATTCATGACAAATACATATTTTTTTCACATTTTGAATTAACAAGCAGCTCCCCAGCAGGAAACTGGTAAATCCGCTATATATATATATATATTATACACATTATATTATTTACAGATGATGTACAGATTCAAAGACATATGAATTACAACGCGATCAAGTGAAATGAACACAAGTGTCCACACAATAAATCACATCACACATTAGAACTAGTCATAAATATAATTTGTGGCACAAGGAACCACAAAACAAACACATGGCACAATGAGCCACGTGAAACGAATAAGACCAAACATGACACAAGGAGCCACTGATCTTACGAAGTCAAAATGATAAGAAAACAAATAGCAGTGTGGTCACAAGCAACTATATAAATTGTCCAATAAGGTTATCCTGTTTACAAAGGAACATGGTGATCATTAACTACAAGGTCAATTACGCAGTTTATTTCAGCATCTTAAACTGTTGAGCAAAATTCGTCTCAATTGTCTACAAGCCTTCTACTGTTCTTTCCTTAAGTTCAAACAGCACTGATCTTCACTGCAATAATTTCTCGGAAAATTTTTGAAAAGCCTGAAAATCTTCCTCAGTCTTAATTAATTGAGCCTCATCACCCTCAGTCAGGAGAGCAAGATCAGGACTAGCAAATAAAAATTCATTTCTGAGATCCAAATACTCATGACAATAATATAAAACATCACTCGATGCCTACAGAGCCGTGCAGTGACACTGCAACCTTTCCTAAAGAACCATCTTGTTCAGCTTTGCTAAAAATGGGCCATGACCGGTTAATAAAAACATAGTTTGTAGGTTAGGCACAAATCGTTTTTCTGGCGGAACATCAACAAAAGAGGAAAAGAACCTACGAGTTCACCTTTATTTGAGTTAGCCCAACTATGATTCCAAAGAGTCATTAAGATATCTAAATTCTGCTTGGACTCATTCTTAGGATCATTAGCCAAATCCAACTCAAAATCACGAATAATAAAAGGAGTTCCACGCCGAACGTTGAAAGTCATTACTCTGTAAATCAGAAAGAGGTCAACTGGCATTTTCTTTATGACAATCTGTAGCACATAAATGTAGAGTTCTACAAACTAGAGCCATCTTCAGGAGCATCATCCTCTGAATGGAATAGTTTTCTTACGTATTTTTTAAAAATTAACACAATATATCCAAGCTCAGATATCATAAGAAACAATAGGAAAAAAAAAAACAGAGTCATAAAGAAGAGATAGTGCCCTACCTCTAATACCCCAGTTCTTCCTAGTAATTCTTGCTATCATGTGAACAAATTTTGCAACCTTTTCAGATAGAAATTTGATATTGGCTGTCAAATCTAAGACCTCTGTCAATGAAGTCTGCAAAATATTTAACACTCTTAACGGGCTTTAAGCTTTCACAACCAATCAGCACATGAGGTTCTCTATGAACAGATAGATTCCATTTTATCAATGATATTGTTAATTTATGGATGTCCCACCAAGCATTCGGATCTTTTATTACTTCATTAGATCGTTGTTCAATTTGTAGCCGTGAATAGCCTTCACCTAAGATAAGCAGGTAATCAGCACATGCAATCATATGAACATGATTATATTCCTTCTGTAACCAGTCCTCTAATATCAATTTCCACATTAGTGGCCCAAAAACAGATCGATGCAGACAACCTCGAATAGCAGATCTAGATATACCGAATTCCAACTAGATTTAACTATAACGGATCTTTCCTTAAAATAATTCACTATGACGCTATAAAGCTGATGGCCGACCGAGCTAGCCAGGTGGGTAAAGTGCCTGCCTCGCAACCCAAAGGTCGCGGGTTCGAATCCCGCCTCGGGCTTGGATCAAAGTACTGCAAAAAAAAAAAAAAAAAAAAACCTTGGGATGTGCACTATGGCCACAGAAGCCGATGCGCCAAAAACTACAAAAAAAAAAATAAATAAAAAATAAAATAAAAAAAATAAAAATAAATAAAGCTGATGGGAGCATTTTGCGAAGCAAAGCATCAATAATACACTATCAAAAGCTGCTTCAAAATCAATGGAAATGCCAAGAACATATTTTGCATTTGAATCTCTAATGAATTTAACAAAAGATTTTAAAGCATCCCGACCAGGAGTAAAGCCATATTGTTTATTTGAGAATCCCAAATTTTCTTGCGTATACAGTGTTGCAATATTCACTGTGAAAACATGCGTTCATATACCTTGCCAAAACCCAAAAGAAGAGCAATTGGACCCTAAGAAGAGGACTCAGTTTTATGTTCTTCAGGTGACTTCAAAATGATCTCAAGAAGAGCATCCTTTCAAGGAGAGAGAGAGAGAGAGAGAGAGAGAGAGAGAGAGAGAGAGAAAAATTCCTTCAAGCAGGCATTCGTAACAGTTTGAAGAAAAGCTTAATAACTTCCCCTTCAATGAGGTCTATTGTAGGGGAAGTTATTAAGCGTTCCAAAACACCTGTTATTACGAATTTTTTTTAACAGCTGAATTAAGAGCATTCGTTTGAAAAAGGTTCCTCTTGAATATCGCTAACACAACCACAATCTAACCGATCAGTACTATCAGAATGATGCACCTCATCCATTTGATGATGAGATCCATTGTCTACATTATCAAGACTAGATTATTAATACTGCCGAGCCAATCTACAGTTTCAGAGTCTTCATAACGCATAGAACTTACCACATTCCCAGATGGCCTTAATTTGTGCAAACACAACTTTTAAACAATTCCTCATGGATCCTCATTACCAGCTGTTTTCACAAAGTTTTTCCTTGCATCAAATTTTCTCTTAGCTATTAAACGGGTATATTTTCTATTGATCAATTGATACTCAGTTTTCAACCTAGCAGTAGATTCTTTATTGTTCCACAATTTCTGACGTTTGAACTTCTTATGAGCCATGTTGACCTCCCTCCGGAGATCAGTAAGATCAGAGGACCACCACTGCACCGGAGCACGTTTACTTTGCTTTAATTTCATTGACTCCCTCGACGCACCAAATAACTTCTGTTGTAATAACTGAACCGAAAAAATGCATTAATCCTATCTTGTTTAGCTAACGACATTGCAGGAGTTCCCCAAGGCGGAGTTCTCTCCGGAGCATTATTCACCGCAGTTATTCTTCCGTTTGTGCAACAGAGAGAAGACATACTCTGCTATGCCGATGATATTAAAATATATACTCAGATTAACCCCGGCGAACATCTCTCAAACATCAATAAAAATATCTGTGAAAAGTTACATAACTTTGGATCCTATCTCCATCAATTTGGCCTCCTCATTAACCCTGCCAAATCAGCCCAAATTGTCTTTTCTCTGAAGCGCCAACCCACTGAAATCCAAGCTTCTCTAGACGGCATTCCCTTCCCAGTGGTCAAGATGCATACAGACTTGGGAGTCGTCTTCGACTATAAACTAAACTTCAACCCCAACATTGACAAGCTCAGAGCAAAATTCTGTCAAACGTGCTGGACCACAAAACAACAACTGCTCCACGTTAGGGATCTGGATGTGACTCGTCGGTATGTATACACCTCAGCGTACTCCGTCGTACTGTATGCCTCGGAAATTTGGGGGTCCGCTGCCCCTACCAACATCAAGCGCGTGTACTCCGCCGAATACTGGCTCCTTCGTTGGATCACGCAAAAACATCGTCGTCCACCCCAGCAAAGGACAACTGCGATGGCGATGTCACTTCATTTTGCCCGATTTCCAGATTTTGTATTTGAAAAAACGCCTCGTTCTCACTGTCAAGATGATAACCGGAATGTCTCGGAGCCAAACATCTGGGAACTGTGTGGCTGGAGGATCCCTCTACCCGGAGGTCAGTTCCCACACTCACAGCTCACAGCTCACTATAACAAACTAGCATTCAGTGACCGCTTTCTCCCTAGGGAGATGCTCCCCACAATCGTTTCAATTGACGGCGACCTCTGTAGGTTTGTGAAGGGTAGGAGGTACCCACCGAAGACAGATCCTTAAGAGCCTGACCTTGGCCAGGCAAAGTGCACATTGATAAGGGCAGCATAATAATAATGCCCAATATATTGTAAATAATGTTGAAAGCACGATGTCTTTATGAATGTGTTGTAAATAAAGTCAACAATATCTTTATGAATATAAATATTAATATAACATAAGGTAAATATGAATACCTTTATTATTTCATTGTAAATACTGTCAAAAGTATATATCCTGTAAATAATCTGACACTGATTCCATTTTATTGTTGGCTCTGGGGGATGAGCCCGAACTTCGATGTGGGCCCCCTTCCCCAAGGCCTATTGTCCACCAATCAATGTAAAACCCCTGGCATTGCTGCTGTGAAGGGTCTATTGTATATACCATGTTTGTATACATATATATAGACATTTCACCAAAAATTGTCCTAACAAACCTGCCAAACTTACCCCAGACAGCGTGCTTATTCACAAATCTTCGAAGTTGCAACGAATGAGGCTCAATAAATCTACTTCTAGCACGACCTAAGTTGAAAGTATTGGCGCTGTTAATCCAATCTGGTTTAACTTGCCAATTAGATATGAAATTGAGGGCCGTACAATTGGCTAAAGTTGCATCTTTGTTAGACTCCCACATTAATAGTCGAAAACGTCGGTTCATTACCACGCTTATTAATGATCTCAAGTTTAGACGAGGATATCAGCTCTTCCAATAACCTGTATGTGGCATCCGTAAATCTAGAATGCCATAAAAGACTTCTAGCATTTGAATCCAGACAGATAATCACTTTTCTGCCATTCAATCTGAATAGAGCCTCTTCCAAATAGCTAAGAAAGCAATGAAGGTCCGCATCAGGCTGACAGTACATAGATATAATGAAAAATTCTCCCTAACTAACTTCAATACCAACACGGACTGTATGCGATGTACATAAGGAATCAATTCTGGTCACAACTAGATCAGAGCTGAAAATTAGTATAGCAGCCCTTAGTTTGTCACACTTCTTTGAGACAATTCTAATAGAGTTGGGATATCCAGTTAGCTGACCCCTATAAACATAGGATTCCTGAACACAAACAATGTCAATCTTTTCGCGTTCACAAATTAATCTTAGTTCATCTGCTACAGATCTTGCACGCTGCGCATTAACTTGGAGAAACGTGAGTTCACCGTGCATATTATTTCTACGGGTAAGAATGCTATTGCTCATTACCGTAAAGAGCAGAATGCGTTCTTTCCTCAGTAACTTTCAGTGCAAATACACTGGCGTTCACAGAAAATGCATCACCCCTTAAAATTGTAATTGACGTCCGAATAACGTAAGTATATGGCAATATTTCTTACAGATTGCATCAGATAAGATCGAAACGCTTTGTTGATGACGTAATATTGCATCAGCTGTTACTTTCAGCTATATAAGCAAGCTCTGCAAGAGGTGAGTCATTCCTTGCTTGTGTTAGGTTGGCGAGTTAGGTGCAGTTGACGCCACGAAGAAAGAGTTGCTTTACGTGAGGAAGGATGTTCTTCCCGTCGTATTGCTTATCGAGTGTCTTGTAATCAGTCGAAACTCAAGAATACTTGTTCTGCTGATAGGAAAAAAGGAACCGGACGCCGCAAACGAGTCGCTACGCCAAAACAGGACTGACTTCGTTTTGAACCGCTTACGCCTTAAAAATCATCAGACTAAGCTTCTTCTTAGTCTGAGCTGAAAAGGGAATAGGAAGAACATACAGGAATGGTAGCAAGTGCAAAAAACAGTCAGAGACGCCTCTTCAAAAATGGACTTGTCGTCCTAAGAAGAAGTCCCTCCTCACGCAAGATGAAAAAGGTCCGATTAATTTGGTGTAAGGAGCATGTCAAATGGACCCACCCCCGAGCAGTGAAAGTCAAGAAATTCAACCTGCAGGGCTTTGATGGGAGACAAACGACACGTGAAGAATCCCATCCAGACTGTATGGTGTCTACAGTGAAATTCCCTACCAGCACCCCAAATGATATGGGGGTGCATTTCGTATCACCGGAATTTTATAAAAGGTTCCATCTGGCTGCCAATGGATACCTGGCTATATTGGAAGGCAAATTTCATTCTACAACACCATAATTTCTGTGCAGAATACACCCTCACTTGGGGCATCCCTCAGGGAGGCGTTTTATCAACTTTGCTGTTTGCTGCCACCCTGGAGCCTTTTCTGGCGCGAAATCAGAATTTTATTTCCTACGCCGATGATATAAAATATTTTGCTGTCTTTAACGAAGGCTCTGTGGTGTCCGACGTCAATTTCCACGCCAACGCTAAGCTGTGTGAACTGGAGACATACCTACGCAAAGTCGGTTTATGGCTAAACTCAGTTTTTTTTCTGTTTTTTTTTTTTTTTTTTTTGTTAGTTGTTGGCGCATTGGCTTCTGTGGCCATAATGCACCTCTCAAAGTTTTTGCATTATACTCTGATCCAAGCCCGAGGCGGGATTCGAACCCGCGACCTTTGGGTTGCTATAGGCCGGGCTAAACTCAGACATGTCAGCACAACTGAGAATAACTAATAAGAAGATAAAAAATCAGATCAATTATCTATTAATGGTGCACAGATTAAGAAAGTCAACTATATACACCGACCGATGAGTGACGTAGGACGAGGGCCTTACCTTCCAAAGGCACTTTCAGAACACAAGAACAAAAACTCTCGCTGCCATATGGGCTGTAAAAGATAAAATAACTGGGATTCGAAACCAGCAACTAGCGACCCAACATATCCAAAGATGTATCGTTCCTGTATCCTTATAGGCTTAGACAATTTGGTCCTCTGTTCCAAATACTTATATCAGGAAATATCTCAGCCTGGAACACTGGTTGCTCCGGTGGTTAAATAGGATTGCCGGGAAGCCCTTCACAATTTCGAAATCCATACTGTACGCAAACTTGAACACAGCTCCGTAGATTCAGATGATCACAATACGTAACATCAGCAGTCTGGCACAACTTCTGACTGGGAGTTTAGACGCCCTTCAAATTGAAAATCTTGTAGTTAGGCCCCGCCCTGGAGCCCGCCTCCACAACCCTCATAGTCTCCGAAGCGCTCTCAATAACACGGACGGATTAAGGCGGATGTTTCCTGCCAACACGCTGGAGCTGTTTAGAGACCTCAAAATAGACCTGGACAGGTACTGCCATGACAGAACCTACAGGAAGTTCATTGCAGCGGATCTGAATACGAAACTAGAAATATGATGAAGAACGTAATTCAAGAAAGACTTCAAGTGCCCTCGAACTCATAAAAATCTTAAATGAACTCTATATTGTGTTTCCAAAAGACTCTTATAGGACTGAGGGAATTCCTTTTGTTCAGAGAATGACAATGAGGACGAATTCATAGTGTAAAAGACGATGACATTTTTCTATGTATGTGTAATGTTTTATAATTTTTCTATGAATGTATGATTTCTGTGATATCTTATGTATTTGCTGATATTTTATCTTATATATTTTATCTTATGTATTTGCTGATATTTTATCCTGTGTTACACTCTAATAAGTTTAGTTGGATGTATGCACGAGCCACCCTCCTAGATAATTTCTGTACAGGGATGTTTGTAGAATAAACTGAATATAATAATAATAATAATAATAAAATAATAATTGCTGCCAACCATTAGAGGCCATTTCAGCCTGCCAATATTAATGCATCTTTCAGGATGACTCTGCTCCTTGTCATCGGGCAAAAAGTGTAATTAGGCACTTCGGTCGTTACTTCAGCTCCATTTCTGCATTAGAGGTTCGACAGTAATGTGTTTACATTTGTTACAAGTGAAAAAATGGTGGGAAGAATGGTCCATTACAACTCTGAGCTGGCCAGGAAACAGCCCGGACCTGAATCCTGTTGGCATCGTGTGGAATTTGCAGTTGACAGAAAGAAGCCAAAGACCCTTTGTGAACTTCAGGAAGCCATAATTCGTGTTTTAACTATGTCTGAACCACGAACTATCAGTTGATTATCTTCAGAAATTGATCTTCTCAATGCCTCGAGGGTGTGCTGCTGTCATCGAGGCCAGGGGCAGTTCAACTAAATATTAATTTGAACCTGGTGAACTTTTCATTTTGTTTTCCATTTAAAATGATAAACTGGAGCAAATTGAAGGCTTCCGATAACATTTCAGCCATGATTGTTGTGTTTACCAAAACTGTTGTATAAAAGTTGACATTCGACATGCTCCTTGCCATTCTCTCCCTTATAGTGTTCAGTGAATTTTGGGTACAATGCCGTTGAAAAATATGCAACCCTGCTCGAGCTGCGAAAAACTTTCCGACTGCCTAATAAAATGTTCATCATCATCATCATCATGCCAGCTTCTTTCTTGCAATTTTTGCAGTGGCATTAAAGATCTAAAACGGATTGCGCAACTTAGGAAATCAAAATGAAGATGTGAACTCTGCCGCGAGCAAAATAGGGATTCGTCAGATATTGCTGACTTATTGGCTGCTCCGTTAGCACACTTGCCTCCATTCCCCACAGTCTCTCCCTCTAGAATGCTGAATGTTGTTAATGACGTCACCACACATAACAATTCCACTCTCAGTGAACCGGCTACGAACAGCAAGCTTTTGCCTGGGATTACTGATAATTTCACTCAAACGGAATCACAGGCTTCAGTCAGCTGCGCTTTTTGCGGGTGTAACACTGAGAAACTTGAAACTATTGAAGGCATTCTAAGAAAAGTGCATTCAGAAAATAGCTCGCTGAGGGAACGTCTGAACCAGCTTGAAGACTATCAACGAAAGTCCTTGAGCCTACTACAAGGTCTCTTGCCCGTGAACACTAGGCTCCCCTGTCCCATCCTACAGGAACGTCCATCTACCTCACCTGAGTTATCGCTACAACCTGAAACGGAAATAGTTGCACTCTCTAAAGACAGCGCCTAGCGTCATGCTAAAATCTACGAAACGGAACTCTGACATTGCAGACACGAATGGAGCACAGTAAGGCCAGATGCCCGGACCTGAATCGATGCAAGCATCCCCACGCCAACGGCATTCCAGAAACAGCAAGACCACATTGATTGTGGTCGTGATTGGCAGGAAAGTAGTTAATAGTAACCTCAGAATACGAGATCGCCAAGCGATCAGCAATACTCACGCAAATATTTTCATTAGTAGGCTGGGTCCCTTGACAAAAGTTGAAGAAATAGAGACACTATTGAAGGAACTAGGCATAGCCGGTAAGCCTTTCAAAATCAATACCAAGCATCCGTATTATGCTCCTTGCCATATCTCCTTCAGGATTCAGATTGATGGGCCTAATTACCAACAGTACCTCAATGCAGAATACTGGCCCAGAGGTCTGTTGGTAATGCCATATTATGGGACACCAAAGAACAAGAACTTATCAAGCCCGAACCCCATTCCACAACAATGTATAACTACACCAGCATAGATACCTGTCATCTCTAGCGGAGTCTCCCAAATTATATCTGGGAGCGAGTGCAATTCGTGGATGTCTAGCGTGGAGATGACGAGCGAACATCAGACTGGTCGTATTCCAGTTAGAATGTCCAGCAATAGGGCACATGGAGCGCGACATCAGTCCCTGGACGAGATTTCAGATCATTATATGAAAAGCAAATACTGTTCCGAGAGTAATCTCATCATATTACAACCTTCTGTCGAAGTAAATATTCGATGTTTCCTACAAAACAGGAGTGTCCAAAACAAACTAGATGGCCTACTTGATTTGCTTTCCTGCGCAGAGTACGACTTCGTCATTTTTATTGAAACCTAGTTCAGAGAGTAAATGGAAATTGCTACCTTCACCTCAAATCTTGGCTATCACACGCTGGCTGCTAATAGAATTGGGGAACGAGGTGGCGGCATAGCAATCTGTCAAAGGAGTTCACTCCCCCCTGATTAAGACATCCACTTATCCAGGAGGTGACACAGAAGCTGTTCTTGGAATCGACCGAATTGCTGCTTTGTCGATCTCTGTGTGTGTGCCGTTTATTTTCCTCCACCGGTTTCTGAGGGTTCCATCCTTAATCAGACAGCATGTCTGTCATCCACAATCAATCATTGGCAAAAGCTCATCACCCTTGGAGACTTTAACCTTCCAGATACAAAGCTCCTAGATACACTGTCATTGAACATGTCGGAAATGGGCATTAGTCTTATTCGTGTTCCTCCCTCACATGGCAATGCCACCCTGCAGCGCATTTTCTCAAACTGTTCCGAAAAGAAACTCTTACCATAACTGAGAACTTCCTCCCATCCGATCACGATCCGATCGCTGCTATGATATCTCTGCAGGCACCTAAGGATGAACGTATGCAAGTACAAACTACCAACACTATCAGGAGAGTATACAATCCAAATACACCAACGTTGGAAAAGTTATTACCCTTTTTCAACTTTACCTATGGAACATACTGGCTGAGCTTAACATAAATGAGGCTGCCTACTGGCTTTCGAGATGGATGGAATTCACTGCAACGTCTGCAATGTCCAAAACTTGCATCCTTAGTCCCCACTCAAAGCCATGGTGGAATGACCTCCTGACCAAGGCCTTTAGGGAAAAACAGGCAGCCCATCCTCCTACAAGGAGTCGCCTTCACAAGACTCATATGCCAAATTTTCCAAATTAAGGATGGATTTCCAGAAGAGTAAACAATTTGCAATTGACAATTTAATGAACGGCCGGTGATCCAGGGGAAAACGTGTGTGGTCCACAAGTCATACTTGCACCCCTCTATCTTTAGATGTCCAGGAATGGTGTGAGCATGTGCTGCGTTTTAAGCGAGATCACCGTGTGTCCGAAGTATATCCTTTGAACGAAGCGCTTAACGTTTCTTCACCTACTAGTAAACAAAGAAATTTCCCAGAAACAGCTAATAAAAATAATAAATTCATTACCTGACAAGTCCACCACAGGAATTGATGCAATACCTCTTTTTAGTCTAAAAATTGCTTCTTATTTCATCAGCAAAGAGCTCATTCAACTCTACAACAAAGTTCTTAAATATGCACAGGTGCCTTCAAGTTGATTGTCATGAGTAGTAGCAGTTCCAAAGAAGCCTCGTGCTAAAACACCGGCTAACTTCAGGCCAATATCAATTGCCTCTCCCTTCCTGAAATGCCTCGAGAAGTGCATCTATAATGATGTAGCACTCGAAATCTTTGCGCATAGGCCAGAACATACCCACTTTGCCATACCTAATAATCTACTGTAACCTGCCTACAGTCATTATCACAGAAAATACTTCAGGAGGCCTGGAATGACAACGAAGATCTTCACACCATTTTTCTGGACGTGAAATCTGCTTCCGACTCGGTCCAAATCACATCCCTTCTTGCTTTACTTAAACGATTCTACGGGATATCCAGAAATATGCTCGAGATCCTCAATAATCTGCTGTCTAGGAGAATGCTTCACTTCACAGGCATTGGCATGGAAAAACAAACCTAATCTGAATCTGTAAACAGCTACCTAAATACATTCTGTAATTATGCCGAATTTTTTGGGCTGTCAGTTAATACAGAGAAGTCAAACTATCTCATCTTTACGCTAAGTCGGTTGACTTCTGCTGATACTGCATCTTCTCTACTTCCGGAATTGGCAGGAGATGTTCTGACTCCCATGAACAGTGTCAAATTCCTAGGAGTAATCCTTGATGCCAACCTCACCTATAAAAAACAAATCCAAGCTCAGTATTCCAAAGCCCTAAGAGCGTTCTGGGGAATGAAAATTGATCTGTGCAAAACGCAAAATTAGCAAATAATCAAGAAATACCTCACAACTTACTTCTGTAGTGTACTCTCCTATGCCGTGGAAGTTTGGTCGACGGCGCCACCCACCAGCCTCAGGAAACTATGGGGCCTCGAATTCTGCGTGCTGAAGTGGGCCAACTTGTGGTCGCACTCGATCTACACAACATCTAAATCTACTCTCTGTTGCAACCTGCAATATACGCCCATAGTCCACAGAGCCCATGTGCTAAAAATAAAGTCATTCCTTCATCTGTGCTCAGCTAAGCAGGATCACATCAACATCTGGAACACGGTTGGTTGGTTTGCGTTTGCCAGGCAGACATCTCCGCAGTACCCCTACCTTGTGCTCAAGGCTCCAGCGGTTACAGAATTTCAAGAGACACTTCCCAAATGTGACTGTGGACACTCTCAACTCGCTCAACATGACATGGACCTGTGGACTATAGACAAGTCATATCGAGATGGCATCTCGGCGTATTTTGTTGTTTGTAAAGGACATCTATGTAAGTGCCTATCTTAGTTAGCCGATGTCATTTCATGTTCTGCTCAACTTGTAGCCCTTTTTCGTTTTAATTACTTCTTAATTTTTACAGTTTGATTATTATTTTTGTTTTTTATTTATTATTTTTTAGTTGGTTTTGTTTTCTATTAAAAAATCAGTTTCAGTTGTATAAACAACGTATTGTAAGATTCCTCTGGCCTTCTGTGTAAGAAATCACTATTGCATACAATTTATATTAATAAAGAATCTTATTATTATTATTATTAAATGGAAAGCAAGCTTACTAGGAGATAGGCGCTTTGCCCTAACCTTCTTCTAGAGTTTCAATACTGCATTCAGACCACAGTAAGAAGTTACTGGATTTATAGTATTTGAAGGGAAAAAATGCTAAATCAGCTAATCGAAGTGGAACAAATGTATTAAGGGGTGAGATAAATGTAGGGACAGGTGTAAGTGGGACTAGTGAGTTGAATTTAACTGCAAGTCTTAGTCAGTCAATTGAAAAGCAGACAGAATTTTGTGATCAGGGTGCACAAATACAAGAAATTAGTGGGGGGGATTGAAGATCTCCAAATATTTTCTGAAACAAAGCTATTGGAGGAGGTAGATTTTGAACAGGGGGGTTTGGAGGTTGAAATAGACAGTTTTTATAGTGATGTTAGTAGAAGGAGCAGAGGAACTAATTTGAGAGAGAATTACATTATTGTCAGTTACATTTATGAGCAAAAGTGTAGGTATGGAGATGTAAATTCAATTTATGAATTAATTACTAAGCTTAAAAAGGTATTGGTGGACTATACAACGAGTGAAAGTAAGAAGATAACAAAGGCCACATCCAATTTTGTGTTAGATAAGTGGATAGGCTTAGAAGTCGTTACTACAGCTTTATTAATAGATAATGAAAGATTAAAAGGTTGAGGAATTGCAGATAAGAGCTGCATTATTTGATGATTTAGTTAGAGGACAATCATTTTTGCCAGGGATAGTAGATAATCAACACCAGCAATATGCAGATAGAGTAAAGCAGCAAGATACTCAGGCTTTGACCCATTATGACGATGAAACCAATGTGATAAAGGAACTGCAGAGAGAGAATAGGGGTATAAAAAGTTAGAAACCTAGTCAAAGTAACATAGTTATTTTGAGAGCTCAAGATGATGCTAAATTTTCAACCAGTCAGGATGTAAAAGATGTTGTTGTTAACACTTTAAAACAGGATTTAAAAAGAAGTAAAGCTAAGGAATTTAAGAACAATTAGCAACAATGGATTATTGATTGAGGAAGATAATAAGGAAGATTTAAGTAAAATAATTGACGCAGAAGCTTTGAGTGAGAGGGGGATCAAGAAAGACAGAATTAAAGTGACTAATCCAAGTTTGTTAGTATATGATGTGCCGAAAGAGGCGATACAAGAAGAAATTGTGAATGATTTGTATTTTAAGAACTCGAGAGACTATGAATTTTCTGAGGAGGAAGTGAAAGAGGGGATAACATTTAGATTTAAAACTGGGAATAAAAGTAAGTTGACAAATTGGGTAATTGGGTTGATCCTCAGATGTACATGAGTATGTTTCAAGGGGTTAGGTTATTTTTAGGGTATTCATCATATAAATTTAGAAAGTTTATAGTGATAACTAAATGCTTTAAATGTAGGATATGGACATTCTGCCAATTATTGCTCACATAAAACTGTTTAATGTGGCCGTTGTGCCCAAGGAGGACATATGTTTGCTGACTGTATTCGTAAGGACAAGAGTCCAATGTGTGTTAATTGTAAGAGGAAAAGTAAAAACTGTGATCATTCAATATGGGACAATAATTGTCTAGAATACATTAGAGCTTTAGAAATAGCAAGTATAAAGGTAAATAATGGATAGTGGGTCTATATATGATCAGTATGGAGTAATTAGAAATAATTGTGAAGGTAGTTTTATAAGTTTTATTTAAATGCACAAAGGTGTAGGTCAGTAATGGATGAGGTAAGAGTTATGGCTTTTGAGTTGAATTTAGATATTGTGTGCTTACAAGAGCCATATGTTGGTTGTTTTGGTGGGTTATACAAAGTTACTGGATTCCCCATTATAGCTAAGACAGTACATGTATCTAATGAAAAATCTAAAACAGATATTATTACCTTTAGTAAGAGTCTTAATGTCACTGTTATTTCGGACATGTGCCCACAAAATGTTACTTGTGTGCACATATCAACTTTGGAGATATCATTTTATTTAGTCTCAGTTTACTGTTCCCCCCTCCAAAGATATTGACTATTCTTTACAATATTTAGTTATGAAAATTGTTGGTAGTGGAAACTTGTTGATCACTATTGATTCAAATGCCAAATCTCAATTGTGGCATAGTTCCACAGTAGCTCATAGAGGAATGAAAATGGAGGAATTTATTTTAAATTACAATTTGTGTGTTGTTAATGTGGAGGGGAACCCTCCACATTTGATAACGCACACATAGTAGTTCTAACATAGATATTACCATATCAAATTAACAATTAAGTAGGAGAATTTGTCATTGGGATGTGGTGCTTGGTGGAGTCAGTAGTGATCATGGAGCCATTTTGTTTCATGTATTGCTTAGTGATCTCCATACTGATGATTTGGCTATTGATCATGTAAGATTTAGTTATAAAATAATAAATTGGAATAAATTTAAGAATTCTCTAAAGATTTATTTTGATGACAATATTTTGGGTCAGATAAATAGATTGACTGGTGCTCAATTTGCATTTTATGTACAAAATAGCTTGTATAAAGCTTTACTCTTGGCATCTAAAAGAAAAAAAGAGAGATTAAAAAGTGTGTCCCATGGTGGTCCAATGCTTTGATGGTTTTAAAAAGAGAGGTTTTCTCCCTTAGGAAGAAATTTCAAAAGTATAGACGTAGAGATTTTACTGAGTCATTAATTTTCAAGGAATTATGCAGGGTGATTCACTACCAGTGCGACAAACTTGCAGGAGATGTAGGGGGCACAAAGACGAATCGGAATCACATAGCATTGCAGGATCCGAAATGCCTTCGTCATGCGGTAGTGGACGTTGAACGGGAGGTCGCGTGAACAGCGATCCCGCTGGAAGTCAGCATTTGCGAACCGATTCTGTTGAAGAAACCAAGTAGCAAAAGTCCTCCGGAGTGGATAATCCGCAGGCTCCAATGGTTGGACGCATTGCAGATGGTATGAACTCGTTTGGTTTGTTGATAGTATCCTCGATACAGTGGATTGGGAAATACACAATCGTTGGCCTATCGCTCGAATACTCGTACTCGTCTTGCCTTCTGCAAGACGTAGGACATTCTCCTCATTGTCTGGCGTCCTCGTCGTCGTTCGCTCTCGATTCATGATACCTCTCGTGAAACAACCAGTCTCACGTAACCTTCTGTGCACACGTGCGAAAATCGTATGATGAGGAGCACGCCTATGCGGGAAACGTTCCTGGTACAAGCGCAGAGCGGCGTCCCCGTTACAGTCCGCAGCTCGATACGCGAGGTGCATGTCGGCCAGTTCAACGTTTGAATACTCGTCCATCCTACTGCCTTGGGAACCGGTTCGCAAATGCTGACTTCCAGCGGGATCGCTGTTCACGCGACCTGCCGTTCAACGTCCTCTACCGCAAGACGAAGGCATTAGTAGTAAGATTAAGAAATTTACATCGGCAGTTATTAGAGTTACCAAAAGCGAATGGGGCCTTGGGAAAAGGATATTAGGTTTATATTATAAGGCGGTATTTCTGCCTATAGTAGTAAATGCAGCATCTGTATGGTTTGGACGTATTGACAACATTTAACTTTAGACAAAAATTATTATGTTTACAGAGAGTAATGATGTTGACTCCAATTAAAGCATGTAAGACCGTGTCAACAAATGCTTTACAGGTTATAGGAGGGGTACTGCCATTAGATCTAGTAGTTGTTTGTAGAGCATTTTGTTATTTCTTGAGGAAAAAGAAAAGGGTTAGTTTTTTGGGGATAAATGTGCATTCTGTTGAAAACGTTAAAAAATAAAAAGAAATGATTATTACAAAGTTATTGTAAATGTCGCAACATCGATAGGAAACAAGTGTTACTGGAGAAGTTAGTAGAACTTTTATTCCCAATGTGAAATTTAATTATAATGTTAAATATAACAAGTGGTTTTATCCACGTATGGAGACATTTGACTGGACATGGGTCACTAAATCAAAAATTGTTTTATTTTAGGTTAGTAGACCAACCTTACTGTACACGTTCACTGCCTGAGACATGGGATCATGTCATGTTTGATTGTCCCATTTATGATGACTACAGGAGGAATTTAATGCTCGCTAGACTACACCTTGTCAGAGGGCATGCTTAGATAATTTCAGGCCTTTCAAAATTTTGCTAGGTTGGCGTTTAGGAAAAGGGGGGCTTTGTCTACAGTTACTTACAGTTCATAAATGCTGTGCACTTTCTTTCTTTCTTTAATTTTTTTAAAGTTATTATCTCTCTCCCTGTCTTGGCATAATCAAAACGGGCAGAGAGAGGAAGAATTTTTTTTGTAAATTTACATTTTGATTTATTTATTTATTATTTTTTTATTTATTTTTTTCTCTTTTTTACCATTTTTTAAATTTATTTCTCTTTTTTTTTTTCGCGGGATGCTGTCACCAGGCATATTAATTTATTTTTTGGTGCGGGGTTGCCCTGTATTTATTCCCAAGTGGTGGCAGGGTTTGTTTTTTTTTGCAGGCACTCAGGTATGGGCAACCTGAGTGTGGGATGCTGGCACCCACCTGTTTATTACTACCTCAGGTGGGTGCGGGATTAGTGCTAATTTTCATAGTAAGGTCTATAGTAGACCCAGGTCCGGCTCTACTTGTCAGGGACAGTCACCAGAAATCAGCTGCCCAGTTGTTGGCTGCTTCATGGTGACAAAATGGCCGGAATACAACACACTAATATACACACACATACTAACATGTACACTACATAACATATATTCAGGCATAACACATAATATAATCTACATAACATATAATCTACTCAGTTTACTATAGTTAAAATTAAAAGGTGGATTTGGACGAGAGTCTTGGGGCCACTGAAAAACATACGCAGATAGATAGATAGATAGATACCTAAACATCATTGCTGACCAGGTACACCCTTTCGTGGCAACGGACTCCCCCCCGCCCTTGGTGGTGCCGTCTTTCAGCAAGATAATGCGCCATGCCACACCGCCCGGATTGTTCGAGACTGGTTTGCGGAACATGAAGACTTCCAGGTATTGTCTTGGCCTCCAAATTTTCCAGACATCAATCCCATCAAGCATGTGGTTTGTGTTGGAACAGCAACTACGATGATATTAGGTACGTGGTCATAATATTTTGGCTGATCAGTGTATTAGACGGAAACTTTGTTAGCAGAACTAACAAAGAGCAATTGCTGACCACCAAACTTTTCCATTTGAATTTGTCCGGAGATAAGTAACAAACCACTACATCACCATTGGACACTGACAGAATCCATACTGGTGATCATTGAACTGATGGAAGGTTTCAAGATCGTTTAGGAGCTGGTTAATGTATTGGCATTAGTCTTAATGTTAATAGTAGCAAATGATGCAAGAAAGCAAGCTGATAAAGCATCAGCAAAGAAAAAAAAAATCCCTACACACTTCTCCCATTCATATCCTTTAAAAATTTGTTTAGTTCTTTGAATTTGTGCAAACCACACTTTCATAACAACAGATGAAAGTTTGATTCGAAAATCAACTACTGGTTGAATCCAAATTTCCACACACATATCCTACAACTAAACTTCCTCTATTTGAATTTATATCCCTTCATGTGTATATTAGTTTAAGTTTAGGCATATGACGCAAGAAAGCAAGCTTATAGAGCGTCAGCTAACAAAAAAACCTTCCCATTTCACCCATCCGGTCACTCCAAATGTTTGTCTAGTTCAGTCTTGAATTGATTTAAGCTTTCAACTTCCACAACAACAGTGGAAAAACAGTGTAGTCCCAGCAAGAGAAGAGGGAGAATGGCATTAACATTTAGATTACTCAATCCATTCAAGGCCGTACTGCTGGTACTTAGGAACTAGACGATGCAATTTGCAAAAACGAAACCTTTATTGGTAAGTGCACCCTCATTAGCGTAAGTAGAGGCATATGATGCAAGAAAGCAAGCTTATGTAGCATCAGCCAAAAAAAACCTCCCATTTCACCCCTCCATTCGTTCCAAATGCCTGCCCAGCTCGACCTTAAATTTATTTAGGCTGTCAACTTCCACAACAAAAGATGGAAGTCTGTTCCACCAATCAACTACCCGCTGGCTAAAGGCAAATTTCCACACATCTATTCTACAAATGTCTTTCCTCAATTTAAATCTGTGCCCCTTCAGGTTCTTAATCTGAGCAAGAGGAAGAATCCCATCGGCATACAGCTTGCTCAAGCCATTCAAGGCCTTATACACCTTAATAAAATCACTTCGCCGGTGCCTACTCTCCAGGCGCTGCAATTTGCAGAACTTAAGCCTTTCTTGGTAAGAGCACCCCATTGTTCCCCTAACCAATCTTGCCTTCTTTATACTCGTTCTAGAAACTCTACATCCTTCCTAAAATGAGGCCTCCAGACCTGTATACACTACTCTAGGTGTGGCCTGACCATTGCCTTGTATACGGGATAACCACCTCCTTATCCCTGCTAGCAAAATTGCTATACAGAGTGTTTCAAAAATGGTGGTCAATAATTCAAAGGTGAAAAGTACAAAAAAAACTATTATATTTAGGCCACCCGAATAATTAAATTCATCTGACATGCCCTGTCTTATGTCTGTTAACTGCTTGTGTTCTTTGGTCGATTTGTCTGTTTGCTGGACGAAAAACCCCAGATTCTGGGAAAAAATCTTGCTATCTATGCCTGAGACCTATTAACTCAGTCACAGAGTGAAAAAAGCCCATTAAAGTTCCTCGCGTCAACGACGGGATTCAAACCCGGGCCTTTTCCACCCGGTATGGGGAGGACGGTGACGATACCACTGTGCTGCACGCGCAGACCAGTGAAACGTATAAACTAAAACAAGCAAAAAAAAAGTCCCAGTGAACATCAGGTCGCAATTGAACCGTTTTCGAGATAATGCTCCTTTTTTTGCTAATATCTGCCATGACTATAGGAGCACGAGTTTCGCAAAAATATAGAAACATGTACAAGTATACATGCACCTATTTCTACTCTTAGTTAATCTAATACAGCCCATGTATTTACTTGTTCCACTACGACTCCCAGCAGTCCTGGAAATCTCCATTGCCTTGCTTTCCAGGCTGCTGCTCGTTGTAATAGAAGTAGTGCAAGAATCACTTTTGCCTATGCCTGCGGCCACAGTTAATCTTTTAGTCTGTGTATTCTCCCAAGCTATCAGTTTTCTGACCCACCTAACACTGCCTCGATAGCATCAGCAAATATTCTTGCACCCTTTCTATTTAAGTTTCCGGGAAAATAATGGAATCACTCGTTAAAGAAGCATTGCAGGATCATATAGACAAGACTGCAGTAACAGTTAAGACACAACATGGGTTTGTTAAAGGGAGGTCTTGTCTGACCAATTTGATTGGATACTATGTTTGGTCATGAACTGAATGCCAAAAATAATTTTGATATCATATACTTGGATTTTAGGAAAGCTTTTGATACTGTTGTACATGGAAGACTGCTGTACAGATTGGAGAGATATGGCATTAAGTATGCCATATCTCTCCAATTTGTGATTTTCTACAATGGATAAAGGGATGGTTGGGTGGGAGACAACAGAGAGTGTTAATCAATGGACACTGATCTTCATTATTAGCAGAGTTCCCCAGGGTTCGGTGTTGGGGCCATTGTTGTTTTGTATATTTATCAATGATATTGATGAAGGTATATCAGGTTTAATGTCCAAGTTTGCAGATGATACAAAGGTTGGCAAGGTTGCTAATGACGGTAAAGACAGTATGCAACTCCAACTGGATCTAGATAAGTTGGGAAAATGGGCTGAGAAGTGGCAGCTGAAGTTTAACGTTGACAAATGCAAAGTACTGCACATCGGTAGCAATAACCGAAGAGAAACGTACCAACTGTGTGGTACTACTCTCAAGGAAGTGGAAAGTGAAAAAGACCTAGGGGTAATTGTGCAGTCGAATATGAAGTTCGCTGAGCAGTGCAGATGGGCTGCCAGGGCAGGTCATGGAGTCTTGTTCTTCTTCTTCTTCTTTGGTCCTTAGCTGGCAGCTGGGGGAGGCGGTTGGCCACGCAACCAGTATGCTGCTCTAGGTGCCGCAGCGTTTCGGACTTGCTCTGTGATGGAGTCTTGTTAATGATATATAGTAATTTTTTTAGCATGGACAGGGAAGTGATTATCCCATTATCAAGGCAATGGTCATGCCACACCTAGAGTACTGTGTACAGGTCTGGAGGCCTCATTTTTGGAAGGATGTAGAGTTGCTAGAACGAGTACAAAGAAGAGCAACAAGATTGGTGAGGCGAACAAAGGGGTGCTCTCACCAAGAAAGGAGGCTTAAGTTCTGCAAATTGCAGCGCCTGGAGAGTAGGCACCTACGAGGCTGCGAGGTGATCTGATTGAGGTGTATAAGGCCTTGATCGGCTTGAGCAAGCTGTATGCTGTTGGGATTCTTCCTCTTGCTCAGACGAAGAACCTGAGGGGACACAGTTTCAAATCGAGGAAAGATAGTTGTAGAATAGGTGTGTGGAAATTTGCCTTTAGCCAGCGGGTAGTTGATTGGTGGAACAGACTTCCATCTTTTGTTGTAGAAGTTTATAGCCTAAATAAATTTAAGACTGAGCTGGACAGGCATTTGTTTTTTGGTTTTTTTTTTTTTTTGCTGATTCTGCATAAGCTTGCTTTCTTGCACCGTATGCCTCTATTAATACTAATGTTAAGTGTACCCCATCCTGTCAACAAGCACAGACCAGGCTGAACAAAATTCTACCACTAGAGCCTTGCCCATGGCCGAATTAATCGACAAAGCTCTCATCATATACTCCCTCCTATCGTGTCTGAGCAGAATTGCAGACACTTTCACATTCAATCCTAACTCGCGACTTTTTTTCAACATTGACCTGTACTTGTTGAGCAACACACACCCTTCCCATTCACTCCAAATGGTTTGTCTCGTTCTGCCTTGAATATATTTTAGCTGTCAACTTCCATAACGACAGATGGAAGCTTGTTCCAGCAATTAAACGACGAAAGGACGAAGCTCCTTGAAGCTCTGGAACAGAGAAGTTTTTCCTGATTTATTTTCTGATTTATTAGCTTAAATTGTCATATTAACTTATTTTCTAGAGTAGCTTTATATTCCTAGTTACGATACTTAGTTTAAAGTTTAACTTAGACAGAGATTTCGTAGATATTACTTTGTATCGGTAACGGTATCAAATCCACGTGTTACAAATTGAACGAGAGGTCTTTTTTTTTTAACCAAATTTAGTCGATTTGCTAACCAATTGTTATATCAAATTATCTTCTATAAGTAGATTATAGACCTAGTCAGGATCCTTAGTTTATTCTAAATTGAGATAGCGAGATTTCGAAGCTAATCAATACTTACGAGTCCGTAGAAGTACCGTTCGAGAATTCCCGCCATTTTTACACGATAGCATAACCTTAGTGTAGTATAGTGCATAATATAATATTGTCAATTAATCAGTAAATCTATTAATCTTGATAAACTTTATTGTCAATTAAATTGTATTTTTAACTCTATATACAGGGTGTTTCAGTTAAACGTTTCAGAACTTCTAAGAGGGGTAGGGTACATCCTGACAACACGAAATCATATAGCAATGTGGGGTCGGAAATGCTTTTCTGAAGCGGTGTTGTACACAGAAGCACCATAAAGAAAAGAGACCGTAAGTGAGAAATCGTTTTAATAATACATGAAAAGAAGCAAAAGGTACATGGATTAAAGTAAGTGTTCGAAGTTTCTTCCACGGGCTACAATGCACGCCTCACATCTCCGACGCATGGACATCCGAACATTCTGGAATACTCCAGGCGAATTTCTTCGGCAGCTACTGCGATTCTTGCAACCAGCTCCTCAGCATTGTCAACAGGGGTGTCATAAACTAGCGATTTCATATGACCCCAGAAATAAAAATCAAGACATGATAGGTCGGGTGACCGAGCAGGCCAACGCACGGGACCACCACGTCCGATCCACTGTTGACCAAATGTGACATCCAGGTAGTTACGAACATCTCCGCTATAATGGGCAGGGGCTCCATCGTGTTGGAACCAGATTGTGTGTTGCGTCGATGCAGAAATCTGTTCATCTCTCAAAAGTTGTGGCAATACTTGCTGCAGAAAGATCAAGTAGATAGGTCCGGTTAGACGACACGGTAACAGGTAAGGTCCGATGAGGTGATCTCCCATAATACCGGCCCATACACTGACCGAAAATCGAATCTGTGCTGCACGACGTCGTATTGCATGCGGGTTCTCGACCGCCCAGATATGGTCGTTATGCGTTGTTGAAAATTCCTTCCCTTGTGAAGGATGCCTCATCGGAAAACAACACTTCAGCAGGAAAAAGGGGATTTATAGCACATTTTCCAAGGTACCACTGTGCGAAAGCAATACGAGGTGCATAATCCTCCAGTTGCTGTGTCTGGACACGCTGCACGTGAAACGGATGCATGTCTTGTTCTCGGAGAATCCTCCAGACGCTGCAATGGGAAACCCCTACTGCGTTTGCTAGACTTCGTGTACTCGTTCTTGGATTCCCCTGTACATGCTGCAGCACATTCTGTTCGATGGCTGGAGTCCGTGCTGTTCTTACCCTGTCCCTGTCAGCTCTTTCAAATGAACCTCTCTCAGTTAACCTCTGGTCCAGTCTTGCAAAGAAATTATGACTGGGAATACGCCTCGTCGGATATCGTTCCGCGTACAAACGCTGTGCGGCTGGCCCACTACAATTTGCAGCCCCGTACGCCAAATGCATATCGGCTAACTCTGCGTTCGTGTAATCATCCATCCTACTAATTTGGCGTTCTTGTTCAAGAAATTCGAAATTCGCCTGGAGTATTCCAGAATGTTCGGATGTCGATGCGTTGGAGATGTGAGGCGTGCATTGTAGCCCGTGGAAGAAACTTCGAACACTTACTTTAATCCATGTACCTTTTGCTTCTTTTCATGTATTATTAAAACGATTTCTCACTTACGGTCTCTTTTCTTTATGGTGCTTCTGTGTACAACACCGCTTCAGGAAAGCATTTCCGACCCCACATTGCTATATGTTTTCGAGTTGTCAGGATGTACCCTACCCCTCTTAGAAGTTCTGAAACGTTTAATTGAAACACCCTGTATATATAACGACTTAATCGTAACAAATAATTAATACATAACTATAGTCGTACGCGTGATCCGGAAGTTGTATAAAGGGAACTCGTAGAAAACACTACATACCGAAAAAAAAATATAACATAACTGTTTTGGGATATAACATAAGGATTTAATTTTTGTTTTGAAATTTAATTGAATTAAATCGGAATCATGACTCTGATCAGAGCAGCAAAGCAAAAGGCTCAAGCTAAAGGGAGTGCTGTGGTTCAGGGGAGAACTGAGGGGGGCAGTTGCCCTCTGAATCACAGTCTTTTAAAATGCACTGTTTGCTTGATGTTTGCGGAGCAGTCGGGTACGGGACATGATACTGCCAAGGGGGATGTCTTTGTGTGTGCAAGATGTAAGGAGTGCAAGGAAATCAGGCGACAACTCAGCGTTGTTATGGGCCTTTATGAGAGCTTGAAGGACAGGGTGGATGCCCTCGAAGGAAATAAATTGAGGGGCCCATCAAGCTCTCAGCTGCCCACATCAACGCCAGAGCTTGCACTTGGTCATCAGGCAACACAGAGGCAGCCCCCTAGGCAGAATGCGCTGGTCCCACAGGAACTAGTAGATGTTGGTGACTCTATTGTCAGGGAAACGGGGAACATGCTTTGTAAAAAGGATAGGTGGAATAGGACCAGGGTATGTCTGCCAGGGGCAAAGGTTGATGACGTTGTAGAGCAGATATCATCTTTTAAGGGCACAAAAGGTGATATAGGTGTACACGTTGGCACTAATGATGTTAAGAGTAGGAGACCAGCGGAATTACTTAGCAAGTACAGGTCACTGTTGAAAAAAAGCCGTGAATTAGGGTTGAATTTGAAAGTGTCTGCAATTCTGCCCAAACACGATAGGAGGGAGTATATGATGAGAGCCTTGTCGATCAATTCGGCCCTGGAGGAATTGTGCAAGGCTCAAGGGGTAGAATTTTTTTCAGCCTGGACTGTACTTGTTAACAGGAGAGATTGCTTCTACAGGGATGGGATACACTTAAATAGAAAGGGTGCAAGAATTTTTGCTGATGCTGTCGAGGCAGTGTTAGGTGGGTCGGAAAACTGCAAGTTGGGGGGGATACAAGGACTAATAGATTAACAGTAGCCACTGGCAGAGGTGGAAGTGATTCTTGCACTGCTTCTATTGAAATGAGCAGAAGCCTGAAAAACAAGATGCAGGATATTTCAGAGACTGCTGGGAGTCATTGCGGTACAAGTAAACACATGGGTTGTGTTAGGGTGGCTAAGAATAGAAACAGGTGCATGTATACCTGCGTGTACACCAACGCTAGGAGTTTGGTAAATAAATTTGATGAATTTGAGGTATTGCTCAAAACATCAAAGGCAGATATTGTTGGGATATCAGAGATGTGGTGTCACACAGATATAAGTAATGCGGAACTGGAATTTGGGGAATACAATGTGTATAGAAAGAATAGACAGGACAGGAGGGGAGGAGGGGTTATGCTATTAGTTAAGAAACACATAAAGTCCAAGGAAGTGAAGCCAGTCGACATCGATGGACAGGGCAGTGTCGAGTCAGTTTGGTGTGACATAAGCATAGGGAAATCAAAATTGAGAGTAGGAGTGTGCTATAGGCCTAATGACTCTGATGAGTATAATAAGAAACTGTACAGGGAAATAGAGTGGGCCAGTAAATCAGAGAGTCTTATAATGGGGGATTTTAATTTCCCAGATATTGACTGGAATTTGTGGGTTGGTCACTCGCACACTAGCAAGGCTTTTGTGGATTTATTGGATGATTGTTTTCTACATCAGCATGTTCGTGAGGCAACAAGAGGGAGCAATACTCTTGATCTGATTATCAGTAGTGATTCTTCATGCATTAAGAATCTGCAGATAAATGAACCACTAGGTGGCAGCGATCACAATGTGTTGAAGTGGGATTTACTCAAGGAGGTAACTACCATCAGAGGTAAAGGGAAGGGTTTTTGTTTTCGTAAAGGCGACTATGATGGTCTGAGACAGTATTTAAATTCTATACAGTGGGACCAACCGATGATGTTACCAACAGCAAACTCAAAATGGGAATCATTCAAGGAACTAATCTTGGAGGCTACCAGGCTTTACTTACCAACTAAGAAATATTGTTCAAGGTTTAGACCTAAATGGTTGTCAGATGAACTAATGAGACATGTGGCAGAGAAGAAAAATGCATGGGATACATACAAATTAATGGGTGACATGGAAGCCTATGATAGATATAAGTTGGTCTGTAACCAAGTCACAAAGGAGATTAGGCAGGCAAAGGCAGACTACGAAAAATCCTTGGCAAAGGATGCAAAGAAAAACAGAAAAGAGTTCTTTACATATTTAAACTCAAGAAGGAAAGGGATGAATCAGATTGGTCCACTGGATATTGATGGTTCAACAGTTGAGGATCCTGCTCAGGTGGCTAACAATCTAAACGAGTATTTTGCATCTACATTGACGCATGAGGAGTTATTGAGGAAGGAGAATGATGTAGGTAAAGTAAACATTGGCAGTGAGCTGGATGATTTTGTAATAACTGAGAGGAAAGTGGAGGAGAGATTGTTGAGGATAAACATAAAAAAGGCACCCGGGGTGGATGGGATCTATCCAGTTATATTAAAGGAGGCAGCAAAGGAAATAAGCAAACCCTTAGCCATAATTATGAGAGCTTCCTTGGACTCACGGGAGGTACCCATAGACTGGAAATGTGCAAATGTGACCCCAATTCACAAAGGAGGATCAAAGGCTGACACAAGTAATTATAGACCTGTGAGGTTAACTTCTGTTCCAGGTAAATTAATGGAGGCACTGGTTAAAGAAGCACTGCAGGATCATCTAGACAAGAATTCAGTTATAGCTCAGACGCAGCATGGTTTTGTTAAGGGCAGGTCTTGCCTGACCAATTTGATTGGATACTATGATGTAGTCACAAAAGAACTGGTTGCAGAGAATAACTTTGATTTATATATTTGGATCTTAGAAAGGCTTTTGATACTGTTGCACATGGAAGACTGCTGCACAAATTGGAGCAGTGTGGCATTGGAGGCAAATTGCTGCTATGGATAAGGGGATGGTTGAGTGGCAGAAGACAGAGAGTGGTAATCAATGGACATTGCTCAACATGGACTAATGTCATTAGTGGAGTTCCTCAGGGTTCAGTGTTGGGTCCGTTGTTGTTTTCGGTGTTTATGAATGATATTGATGATGGGATATCAAGTTTAATGTCCAAGTTTGCAGATGATACAAAGGTTGGCAGGGTTGTTAAGGACACTACTGACGCTATGCTGCTGCAACAGGATCTGGAAAGGTTGAACAGATGGGCTGAGAGGTGGAAAATGAAGTTTAACATTGACAAATGTAAAGTACTACATATGGGAAACAGTAACCCCAGAGCAACGTATCAACTCTGCGGTACTACACTGACAGTTGTGGAGAATGAGAAGGACCTGGGGGTAATTGTGCAGGCAGATATGAAGTTCTCTGAGCAGTGCAGACGAACTGCAAGAGTAGCTCATGGTGTCTTGTCAATGATATACAGGAATTTTTCTAGCAGGGATAAGGAGGTGATTATTCCCTTGTATAAGGCAATGGTTAGGCCACATCTTAAGTACTGTATACAGGTCTGGAGGCCTCATTTCAAGAAGGATGTAGAGCTGCTGGAACGGGTACAGAGAAGGGCAACAAGATTAGTGAATGGAACAAAGGGTTGCTCTTACGAAGAAAGGCTTAAGTATTGCAAATTACAGAGTCTGGAGAGTAGGCACCGGCGAGGTGATCTGATAGAGGTGTATAAGGCTTTGAATGGTTTGAGCATGCTCAATGCCAATGGGATTCTTCATCTTGCTCAGAATAATCACCTCAGAGGGCATAAATTCAGATTGAGGAAGGACGGATTTCGGATAGATGTGCGGAAATTTGCCTTTAGCCAGCTGGTGGTTGGTTGGTGGAACCGACTTCCAACACTTGTTGTAGTTGATAGCCTAAACAAATTTAAAGCTCAACTGGACAGGTATTTCGAACGAACGGAGGGGTGAAATGGGAATGGTGTGTGTTTTTTTTTTTTTTTTTTTGGCTGATGCTGAATAAGCTTGCTTTCTTGCATCGTATGCCTCTACTAATGCTAATGCTAATAATGCTAATGCTAATGCTAAACACTCGCTGGCTAAAGACAAACTTCCACACATCTATTCTACATCTGTCCTTCCTAATCCAAATTTGTGCCCCTTAGGTGGGCAATCCTAGCAAGAGGAAGAATCCCATGAGCATTGAGCCTGCTCAATGCTCATGGGATGTTCAAACTATTCATTCAAGGCCTTACATACCTCAGTCAGCAATCACCTCGCAGGCGCCTAGTCTTCAGACACTGAAATGTGCAGACTTAAGCCTTTCTAGGTAAGAGGCTTAAGTATTCAATCAGCCCCTTGTCCCTGCTAGCAAAGAAAAGTTTCTGTATATCATTGAAAAAATTCCATGAGTAATCCTGGCAGCCTGTTTTCACTGATCACAGAACTTCATATCTCACTGTACATAATCCTGGCAGCCTGTTTTCACTGCTCGCAGAACTTCATATCTCACTGTACAATTATCGCAGTTCTTTTTCAATTTCCACTTTCCTCAGCATAGTATCACACAGTTGATACGTTAATCTAGGATTATTACCATTTTCTCCATTTCTCTATAAGAGATTTCTCCTTTACTATGTAAAGACTTGAGGTAATGCAATGGAAAGAAAATCTGAAGGGAGGGATTTGTCCCTTTTCAGGAACTGGTTGGATGCGAACAAATTTCCAAGCAGAAGGAGAAGCACCAGTGGTATGAGAAAGTGTAAAATGCAATACAAGACAAGAGTAAGGAATGTAAAGAAGACTGGATCTTGCCACGATGCCCCTTATGAACTCAAAAGTCATACTGTATGACCGATGTATTTTTTTTTGGGGGGGGGTTGTCAGAGTTTGCAAGATCCAAGTTTGCATGACACTAAACGTGGATTTCATCATTTGAAGTCCCCAATGATTAAGGTGGTGGTATTATCGTTTGATAAGAGTCATCTACCACCAAGTATTGCCTGCTGATACAGAAGGCGGCATTTCTCTGTGTGGTGTGTACACCCACTTTGACCCTGCTTATGTTGGTTCACACTTGGGTCGTTGCCTCTGTTATGCTAGGTTAAGTCTTTCAGGGCTTCCATTGATAATAATAGTTATTACTATCGGTGAAGTTAATTTTTGAAGCGAAAACTTTCCTTAATAAAATATCTCAATTATACTAATCAAATATGTACATGACATTATCGATGTGTGTGTGTGTGTGTGTGTGTGTGTGTGTGTCTTACTGGAATGGCATACTGGCGCGTTCTGATTCTTGCTTTTGTTGTGTTTCAGTCTTGGTATGTCAAATGTCTTTCTTGAAACGTTAGTACAGATGCACTGTTCTGTAGTGGTTACTTTATGGTTTGAAAGGTCATTTTAATTTTTTTTTATCACAATTACTTTAGCCACACTACTCCAAAATAAAAAATAAATAAATAAAATAAAATGAATAAATACTGTATAAAATAGTTATTGGCTTATTTCACACAAAGATTTTGCCGATATCAAGACAGGTGGCACCACTTTCTCTCACGCCTTGTTTTGTGACCATGGCCGGAATGTTTATACGCGTAGTCGGGCAATCATTATTCCGAAGTAAAACGAATGTAATAAATTCTTTGAGGCCAACATTTAATTGTTATGCGCCACGGTTCGTCCCAGGAAATAACCTTATATTCAAATGTTACTTGTGTAGTATTAAAAGAGATTTATTTAAGTGTAGTTCTTATGTGGGACGAAAAGCAGTAAGTCTCTATTTTTTAATTTTTTTTTTTTTTATTGAACTAATTCTTCAGCATGGTATACTAATTTGGAGAGTTTTACAAATCAGTTACATATATCATAGTTTTTTTTTTATGGATTCAAGTACTTTATGATTGCGTAGTTAAGAAAAAAAAAAGAATGATATTAGATTGATGATGCACCTTATATGGTACAGTATTTGGAAATGAAATTTGACCTCTGAGTATTGGGGTACTTTATTCAGGCTGAATCGCATTGATTTGAATGCGCTCCAAACCCAAGTTGTGATTTGCAAGCACACAACTTTGGTTTGGTGTTGTTAGTATGCCATTAAATAAATTGCGACCATTCCAAAACCTTTAAGTATTTCACATGAAATCATTGAACGTCATGTTGTTCAGATTTGAGGAAGATGACGGTGAAAGCAGTTAATTACTGCTTTAGATGCCAGATCAAATTTATGTTAGGATGGTGAATGTCACAGAACCTTATTCCCGAAAGAAAAGTAACAGGGACCCAGAAAATTGTTAGTGGTGCATCATCAAAAAAAAGTTTGAAAAGCAATGTAGTAGATAATAAGTAGAAATTTCTTAGTAAGTTGTCCAGTTTTTTTTTTTTTTTCTGTTATCCAGAAAAAAAAAAAAAAAAAAAAAATATATATATATATATATATATATATATATATATATATATATATATAACATGACTACATAATTCCTTGGCAACACAACATATTGCAAGAGAACCTAAAGTCAAAACTGGATGTGAAAATAATACAAGAAGGTACATTTTGAGTTTTGTATTTGTTTGTGCCAAATCTTTTACATGGTTACAGCCAGTCTTGGTAATTTTACCTGCTATTGCTGCTGTAAAAGCAGTAAAAGCTCTGAAGAGTTTTCAGAGCTTTTACAGCAGCCAAGGACATTGCACTGCACTTGCACTACAGGACTTTCCCCACATATTTCTCTGGTGTTCCTATAATATCCATGATCCCCTTCATGTCCAAGATGCATATAAGTTTGTTTGAAAATATGTAATTTATTGCTAGTTTCATTTTTTATCGAATTTTCAGTTCTGATTATGTAAGTATTTTTTTGATGTCATTTATTATTAGATTGCTGAGTCGACACATTCCTTCTGTACAGAACCTCAGAAACTCACACTGGAAGGTATTACACAGAAGGTTATGAATGTTTGTAGATCTTTTGATAAAATTGAAGAAAGTAAGGTATGTGGTTATATATTTTTAAAGTAGCATTGTGTTTATATATTGAAAATTTAGATTTATTTGTACATACAGGCCACGCCTTGAGTACTGTGTACAGGTCTGGAGCCCTCATTTTAGGAAGGATGTAGATTTACTTGAGCGTGTACAGAGAAGGGCAACAAGATTCATGAGGGGAATGAAGGGATCCTCTTACCAAGAGAGGCTTAAGTTCTGCAAATTGCAGTGGCTGGAGACTAGGAACCTGCCCGGTGATTTGATTGAGGTGTATAAGGCCTTGAATGGGTTGATAACGCTGAATTCTGATGGGATCCTTCCACTTGTTGAGATTACGAACCTAAGGGGGCATAAATTCAAATTAAGAAAAGACAGATGTAGAATAGATGTGTGGAAATTTGCCTTTAGCCAGCGGGTGGTTAATTGCTGGAACAAACTTCCATCTGTCGTTGTGGAAGTTGAGGTTGAATAAACTTAAGGAAGAACTGGACAGGCATTTGGAGGGAATGGTGTAAATTTTTTTTTTTTTTTTTTTTTGACTGATGCTGCATAAGCTCATACACTTGCTTTCTTGCATCGCATGCCACTACTACTTGAAATGTTTCAAATGACCGGGTAGCTAATGCAAGGGAAGTGAGCTTAAATAACTTTAAGGGGTGTGTCAGGGTAGTTAACTATACAAGAACACTAAGTCTTAATTGTTTATACAGTAATTTCAGAAGAGTCGCCAGCGAAATGGGTGAATTCGAACTGCTGGTTAGGACAAGTAACGCTGCCATAATAGGGCTTATGGAAATGTGGTGCTCCTGGATATAGGGGATGATGAGTTTCAGTACTGTATGTACAATGTATTTAGGAAAGATAGGGCTGATGGAAGGGGTGGTAGGAGTCATGCTTCTTATCAAAAGCAGCCTGGGCGCAACAAAAGCTTTCCCTGATTAAGATGTTTCGCATGCTAGTATAGAATCTGTATGGTGTGAGATAGTTGGAAGCAAAGGTATAATGAGAGTGGAAGTAATCTACAGGCCAGGTGATTGTGAAGATTATAATGAGAATCTCTACATACAGACGGAATGGGCAAGTAAGCATGAATGTCTTATTATGGGTGATTTTATTTGCCTCTAATTCATTGGAGGAAATGGGAAGGAAACTCCACACGGTGGACAAAATTTTTAAATCAACTAGATAATTTTTATTTGTGCCAAGAAATAAAATGAATGTGTATGCCTTGAATGCATATATATCATTAAAAAAATACTCCACAAGAATAATGAAGTTACTTCAGCAGAAAATGATGGCATGGAAAAGTTAGAGCAATAAAAAGTACTGAAGCCATTGACAGCTACAAAGTTATCTGTAATAGTACCACAGAGAAGGTTAGAATGGCAAAGGCAGATTATGAGAAATCCATGACAGAGAGTGTGGGGATGAGGAATTCTTCACATATATGAATGCAAAGAAGATAAGGACAAACCAGATCAGACCCTTATATAAAGGACGTGGAATAGTATTAGATACCCCAGCTGATGTTGCAGATGTTTATACAGAAGAAATCTCTATTTACAGAAGAAAAACCCTTTATGCCAAAGAGAAATTATGGAATTAAAGTTGAAAGATATGTAATTAATGATATTGAAATTTCACATGATTATTTAATGAAAAAAACTTTTGAGTCTATAGGCCAGTAAGGCTCTTGGGGTTCATGGCATTTACCTTATAATCTTAAGGGAGGCTGCAAGTGAGTGCATTGAACCATTGAGTACTTAGGAGTAGCTCCATTGGATTGGAAAAGTGCCAGTGTATCTCTAATACAATAAGGGCAGTTCTAAAAGTGAAGTGGGAAATTACTGACCAGTCAGTCTAACTTCAGTAGTAGGGAAAATCATGGTGGCACTGATCAAGGGTAAAATTCAGGATCATTTAGATAGAAATGAAATTCTGAAGGATACTCAGCATGGGTTTGTAAAGGGAAAATCATGTGTAACAAATCTGGTTAGCTATTTTGACAGAGTCACTTATGAGCTGGATTTAGGAAATAATTTTGACATTGTTTATTTGGATTTCAGCAAAGCATTGGACTCAGTCCCACATGGTTACTTTATAAGCTGGAACAGGTTGGAATCACAGGGAAAATCCTTAGATGGATAGCAGGATGGCTTTAGGGCAGGAGGCAGAGGGTTGTGATAAATGGTTATTCCTCTGATTGGGTTGATGTAAGAAATGGGGTTCCCCAAGGATCAGTATTAGGACCATTATTGTTTTTGATTTTCATAAATGACATCGATGAAGGGATAGAGGGCGTGATGTCTAAATTTGCAGATGATATAAAGATTGGTAAAGTAGTTAATGAACACTGCCAAGCAGAGCTTCTTCAGAGTGACCAAGATAGACTTCTGGGATGGTCAGAAAAATGACAGCTATGCTTTAATCCAGCAAAGTGTAAGGTATTGCACATAAGGAACAGTAACCCTAAAATAACATACACTTTGTGGAGTTGAACTAAGCCACTAGTGGAGGAAAGGGACTTGGCTGTTACAATGTGGTCCAACATGAAGTTCTCTGAGCATTGTAGACAGGCTGCAAGGAAGGCCCATGGTGTCCTATTGATGATTTATTGAATATTTGCTATTAGAGATAAGGACGTCATAATTTCATTATATAAGGAGACCACACTTGGAATACTGTTTTCAAGTATGCAGAATGCACTGAAAGAAAGACATTGAGCTTCTTGAAAGGGTCCAAAGATGGGTAACTCACCCAGTGAGATTGACAAAAGAGTGTCTATATGAGGAAAGACTTCGAATACATGGGTTGCAGAGCTTGGAAACTTGGCAGCTTAGAGGAGACTTGAGTGAGGCATTTAAGGCTCTGAGAGGCATAAGTAAAATGAATGAGGACAAAATTTTCATGGTTATAAATGATTCTAGAATCATTTCAATGGCAAGCAGCATTTTATAATTTGAGATCAGTAATCCCTACATCAGGAACAAAGAAAAGGCCATAAATTCTAGATAATTTAGGATCTAGATAATTTGGGCAGATGGGCTAAGAAGTGGCAACTGAAGTTTAACCTTGACAAATGCAAAGTACTGCATATGGGTAGAAGTAACCTCAGAGAAACGTACCAACTGTGTACTACACTTAAGGTGGTAGAAAATGAAAAAGACCTGGGAGTAATTGTGCAGTCAGATATGAAGTTTTCTGAGCAATGCAGACAGGCTGCCAGGGCAGGTCATGGGGTTTTGTCAATGATATATAGGAATTTTGCTAGCAGGAGGTGATTATCCCTCTGTATTAGGCAATGGTCAGGCCACGCCTTGAGTACTGCGTACAGGTCTGGAGGCCTCATTTTAGGAAGGATGTAGATTTACTTGAGCGTGTACAGAGAAGGGCAACAAGATTGGTGAGGGGAATGAAGGGATCCTCTTACCAAGAGAGGCTTAAGTTCTGCAAATTGTAGTGGCTGGAGACTAGGCACCTGTCAGTGATCTGATTGAGGTGTATAAGGCCTTGAATGGGTTGAGCACGCTGAATTCTGATGGGATCCTTCCACTTGTTCAGATTACGAACCTAAGGGGCATAAATTCAAATTAAGAAAAGACAGATGTAGATTAGCTGTGTGGAAATTTGCCTTTAGCCAGCGGGTGGTTAATTTGTGGAACAAACTTCCATCTGTCGTTGTGGAAGTTGATAGGTTGAATAAATTTAAGGAGGAACTGGACAGGCATTTGGTGGCAATGGTGGACAGGCAATGGTGTGATTTTTTTTTTTTTTTTTTTTTTTTTTTGGCTGATGCGGCATAAGCTCATACACTTGCTTTCTTGCATCAAATGCCACTACTACTACTAATTCAAGTTAAGGGAGAGGGGGAGAAGTTAACCGGATTGCAGGAAGTTTTATTTTTCAGCGAGTTATAAATTACTGGAATAAGTTGCCTATATGGGTGGTAGAGGCTGACAGTTGCAGAAATTCAAAGGTCAGCTGGAGTTACGTAACTATGGGAGGAGGGAAATACATAGGTTTGTCTATTTCCTTTTATTTTATTAATTATTTATTTTTTAAAAATTTCTTCTTATTATTATTTTATTTTTTTGGCTGGTGCTGCATAAGCCATAGGCTTCCTTGCACCATGTGTGTATTGCTAATACTAACTTCTGTGCTGGTATATCCTACAGCAGTGGTTTTCAACCAGGGTGCCGCAACAACATTCTTGGGGTGCCGTGTAATTTGGGTTTAAGTTACTTAAAGTTATTATTTTTTTTTAATTTGTATATTTATTTCATTATAAAAAGGTGTACGGCATCCATTGTACCATATCTTTTTAATTTTGTGGTGATCTATAATTGATCTTTATTTAGTACCTCTATATAAAGAATAAAATTATTATATAGGTGTATATATTAAAAGGTCGAAAACCACTGTGTTAGGTATTTCTTTGGCCTAGGGTTGCTGTGAAAAAAAATTACTGGGACACTTAAGGGTGCCGTGAACCGAGAAAGTTTGGATACCTCTGTCCTACAGGAAGCAAAATAGCTTCCTGTAGATTTCATAGGTTGCATAGCCTGTGATATGTTCAGAGGTTGATCTATTTGATAATCATAGCTTAACTGATGATTATTTTCTTTGTTCCTGATGTAAGGATTACTGATCTCAAATTATAAAATGCTGCTTGTCAGAGACCCAGTTATGCCCAGTAACGAGTAACATGGCAGGTGATGCAACCCATGATTTGGGCCCCAGAACAGTCAAGTGCATACTGTTCTCATTCGAGGGCATTTAGTTTTATTGGAAGATTCTCTTGTCAGTGAAACAGATAACATTTTTTATAATAAGGATGAGTGGACTATTTTAAATATAAGAAGGCTGTTCTTATATTTAAAATAGTCCACTAAATACTGCTTGTAGAAAATATAGAAAAACTGCATGAATTTTAGTACACAGGTGACAAGTTACATCCCATGCTCATATACAGAACAGTATGCATCCATCCACCACAAATATGAGAATATAGAAGTCAACTACAGATTTCTAATGAGATGCCACAAAAATAGTGACAACAGATTATAGTAGCTTGTCTTTCAGCATCCTGCTAGAAATTTGTAGTGCATTTCCATATTCTCATATTTGTAGTGGACGAGTGCTCTTTCATTGTTTTGAATGGCAGTATGGGAGTAACTTGTTTCCTCAGTGCTAAATTTCCCAATTGTAATTAATGTATTTTCTACACGCAGTACATTTTTAAAAAATGAAGGAGGTGTCTTTTTATATTTAAAATTATCAAATTCAGGATACATTGGGTCCTTTAGTCCTTTTATTAAATATTGGTTGGGTGAACTTGAACCAGAGTGTCTTGGAGCAATAATTAATGACTTTACCAATAGATTGCAGATTTTATGGGGGGATAAAGAATGCACTATTATTCATGTAGGGATTAATGATATTATGTACACATGAACTGGTGATTAGTTGGATAAATATAAGACCATGCTGGGAAAAAAAAATTCTCTGAATTAGCTCAAAATGTCTGTGTTCTCAATTTTGCCCAAGAGGAACTATGTGCTGAAAGCCTTGTGGATTAACCAAAGACTTGAGAGACGCTGCAAGTCTTTTGGAAGGGGTAATAGTAGTAGTAGTGGAGGAATGTGATGCAAGAAAGCAAGCGTATGAGCTTATACAGCATCAGCCAAAAAAAAAAAAAAATTACAAAACAATCCCTTCTAAATATTTGTCCAGTTCCTCCTTAAATTTATTTAACCTATCAACTTCCACGACAGATGGAAGTTTGTTCCAGCAATTAACCACCCGCTGGCTAAAGACAAATTTCCGCACATCTATTCTACATCAGTCCTTCCTCAATTTCAATTTATGCCCCCTTAGGTTTGTAATCTGAACAAATGGAAGAATCCCATCAGAATTCAGTGTGCTCAACCCATTCAAGGCCTTATACACCTCAAACAGATCACCGCACAGGTGCCTAGTCTCCAGCCACTGCAATTTGCAGAACTTAAGCCTCTCTTGGTAAAAGGATCCCTTCATTCCCCTCAACAATCTTGTTGCCCTTCTCTGTACACGCTCGAGCAAATCTGCATCCTTTCTAAAATAGGACCTCCAGATCTGCACGCAGTACTCAAGGCGTGGCCTGACCATTGCCTTATACAGAGGGACAATCACCTCCTTTTCCCTGCTAACAAAATTCCTGTATATCATTGACAACACCCCATGACCTGCCCTGGCAGCCTGTCTGCATTGCTCAGAAAACTTCATATCTGACTGTACAATTACAGTATTACAGGGTGGGGAGTTATTGTTATCAGATTGGCCTGTACTTGTAGCACATAATATTTTGTGCAGGGCATAGTCAAGTGCTTTGCTAAAGTCTAAATTAATAATATTAGAATTTCCTATTTCCATCTCATGAGTGTCTTTCAATATAGCTAAACAGATTATTAAGTAATATTTTCCATTTACAAAACCATGCTATGTTTCATTAAAAATACCATTTCAATTTAGATGTCCTTGTATTTTGAGGGCAGTGCAGTACATTCTCTTGCCACTTCCCTCAAAATTACGCTGTTGTGGATAGTTGGTAGAATCACTACCCTCCCCACACTGGGTGGAAAAGATCTCATTTCGAATCCCTGTCAACAATGTGAGGAATTTTTATGTGGCTGAGTTAGTTTATCAGGCAAGGGTAGCATGATTTTTTCTTCCAGTAACTAGGGGTTTTTCATCTAGCAAACAGGCAAATCGACCACAGAACACATGCGATTTACAGACATAACAATATCATAATCATTATCTTAAGCCATTATTGATCCACTGCAGGACAAAGCCCCCCATCCCCCCATATATTTCAGCAACTGCAGAAACATGCTGAGGAGGTGCTTTCTGTTGCCAATGTACACCAGCAAATTTCACAATTTCATTTATCTGCCTCATACTTGAAATCGTTGAACAAGGTGGCAGGTTCTCGCGCAAGGGTAGCTTGCACGAGACTGAATAAGAGTCATGGTGTGGGAGAAAAAAGCCTATAAAAATTCCTTGCATCATTGACAGGTTTTGGACTCAGCCATGTCACTGTCCTCCTGACACAACCGGTTGTGTCAGGTTTTAGGAGCATCGGTGACTAAAGCCATGTTTCTCCTTGTATATTGTCTGTAAATTGTGTGTGTGTTCTGCGGTCGCTTTTCTGTTTGCTGTACGAAAAACCAGAGTTTCCAAGAGAAAAGACCATTCTACTCTCGGCCTTCTTGTTGGGTATTTAGAGTCAAGTGGAATTCATTTGATCTATCTGTTGAGAGTTCTTTTTGATTTGTGAATTGACCATTTCCATTTTAAGTGCTTTGTTCTCTCATTGATGCCGCAGACCTTGGTTTGTTGGCAGATCCATGCACATGTTTTTTGGTCTCTTTTGGTTATGTTCAAAATTTGGCATTCAGTGTCCATATTTCATAACCATATTTTAGGACAGGGAGGTATATTGAACAAAAACTTTTCATTTGAGACAGAGTGGCAAGTTTTGTCTTGAAGACTTAAGCTCTCCAAATGCTTGCCATCCCAATTTTATGTGCCTTTCAATTTTCATTATGATATTTCTGTCTGTTGAAATTTCTTGTCCTTGGCTGTGCTTTTCTTTGGTCTGGTAAATTTGTTGAACATAACCTGTGTTTTCTTTATTTTCATCTTCAAACTGAACTTCTTGCTTTCATACTGTGTTCTTTAATATTTTGCTTCAATTCTTCTGGTTCATTGGCAAAGAGAATAATAATATCTGAAAACTGTAAATGATTCAGGTAATCTCCTTTTATCTTGAGTCCTTTATTATCCCAATTCAGCTTGCAAAAAATTTCTTCTAAACAGGCAGAAAATAGTTTTGTGGAGATTGTCACCTTGTCAGATGCCTTTTTCTATGTTGACCCAAACTTAATCATTGTTGACCCATATTGATGCAGTTGCCTTTTTGTATATTGATTGGAGAATATTGATGTAAGCTCTGGCTGCACCTTGGTTAATTGGAGTGTTAATTATTGCTTGTTTTCTGACCAAGTCAAATGTTTTTTTTCATAGTCGATGAAAGCTATACATAATGGAAGGTTGTATTCATTGTGCTGCTGTATAATTTGCTGCACTGTTTGTACCACTCTACAACTTTGCTGCACAAACATAATATATACAGTGCAATATGGCCAAAGTTGCTGATGTGCCTAAAACCCAACACCAACCTCAAAATTTCTAAGTATATGCCATCAACTTACTTGTCTTTAGTTTCTCAAATTTTTCTAATAGTCTTCTACAATTTCAATAATGTGATACTGTCTGTGTATCTCATACAGTTTCTGTTCTCCACGAAGGTTTTCATGTGTAAAGATTGAAGTACTGATCAGTTCATCAGCCAAGTTATATGCATTAAATAACATTAAAGTAACATTTGCAGACATGGCTTTCAGCATGTAATCTCTGCTATCATGATTGGTTTGGTTTGGTTTGGTTTTGTGTTTACTGGCACAACACTGCTATCATGAGCATATCTATATTACCCTTAGGTCCACCTTCTACTAGCAGTTTCTCTGAACCCTTAAGGCTCTTCCCAATTGGCAAAGACCTTTGTACCATGCCACCTGTGTTCAAATGTATTCCATCTTTACAAAATAAATTCTACCCACACTTGTTGGTAGTATATAGGATTAAAAACTTTTCCCCATAATCATGTTTTGTGTCCTAGGAGATTGAAGTTTGGTGTGACGTAAGCACTGCGAAAGCAAAATAAGAGTAGGAGTGTGCTATAGGCCTAATGATTCGAATGAGTACAATGAACAGTTGTACAGAGAAATAGAGTGGGCTAATAAATCAGAATGTCTTATAATGGGGTTTTTAACTTCCCAGATATAGACTGGAACTTATGGTTGGTCACTCGCACACTAATAAGACTTTTGTGGATTTATTGGGTGATTGTTTTCTGCAGCAGCATGTTCGAGAGGCAACCAGAGGGTGTAATTCTCTTGATCTGGTTATCAGCAGTGATCATTCGTGTATTAAGAATTTGCAGATAAAGGAACCATTAGGTGGCAGTGATCACAGTGTACTCATTCGAGTGGGATTTACTAAAAGATATAATTACTATCAGGGGTAAAGGAAGGGGTTTTTGCTTCCGTTAAGGTGACTATAGTGGTCTCAGACAGTTTTTAAATTCTGTACAGTGAGACCAACTGATGATGTTACCAACAACAAATTCTAAGTGGGAAGCATTCAAGGAATTAATAGTGAAGCTACTAAACGTTTCATACCTATTAAGGCCTAAACCTTGAACAAGGTTTAGGCCTAAATGGTTGTCAAATGAACTAATGACACTCGTGGCAGAGAAGAAAAATGCATGGGATGCATATAAATTATCAGGCGACACAGAAGTCTATCTAGGTCTCTCTGAAGACGCTCAGCTTGACAGTGATCATTAACTACTCTACCAATTTTAACATCATCTACAAATGTAGACATCACACGCTATCCCTTCATCGATGTCGTTTATGAAAATTAAAAAACAACAGTGGTCCTAATACTGATCCTTGGGGAACCCCACATCTTAAATCAACTAAATCTGAGGAATAGTCATTTATCAAAACCCTCTGCCTCCTGCCCTGAAGCCATCCTGCTATCCATCTAAGGATTTTCCCAGTGATTCCAACCTGTTCCTGCTTATAAAGCAACTGCTCATGTGGGACTGAGTCAAAAGCTTTGCTGAAATCTAAATAAACAATGTCGAAATTATTCCCTAAATCCAGCTCGTGAGTGACCCTTTCAAAATAGCGAACCAGATTTATTAAACATGATTTTCCCTTCACAAAACCATGCTGAGTATCCTTGAGAATTTCAGTTCGATCCAAATGATCCTGAATTCCACCCTCGATAATTGCCTCCATGATTTTCCCTACCACTGAAGTCAGACTGATAGGTCGATAATTTCCCACTTCACTCTTAGGGCCACCCTTATGTATGGGAGATACATTGGCACTTTTCCAATCCAACGGAATCTCCCCAGAGTCTAGTGATGCTCGCATAATTAGCCTCATTGGTTCAGTGCACTCACTTGCCACCTCCCTTAAGATTATAGGGTATATTCCGTCAACTCCAGGAGCCTTACTGGCCTGTAGGCTCGAAAGTTTTTTTTCATTAAATAATCTTGTGAAATTTCAATATCATTAATTACATATTTTTCAACTTCGCTCCCACAATTTTCCATCGCCACAAAAGGTTTTTCATTTGGTAAATATCGATGCAAAATAACTGCTGAGTTCATCTGCAACAGCAGCTGGTGTATTTATTAATATCCCCTTTCCCTTACGTAAAGGTCCGATCTGGTTTGTCCTGCTCTTCTTGGCATTTATATATGTGAAGAATTCCTTATCCCCCTCTTTGCTCTGTTTGCTAGTGATTTCTCATAAACTGCCTTTGCCTGTCGAACCTTTACTGTGGCTCTATTACAGATCACCTTGTAGCTGTTATAGGCTTCAGTACTCTTTATTGCTCTGTAACTTTTCCATGCTACCTTTTTCTGCTCAAGTAATGTGGCAACTTCACTATTCATCCAACTTGGAACCCTCCTCATGGAGTATTTTTTTTTAATGGTATATACACATTCAAGGCATCTGTGATTAATGTTTTCAAAGCATACCACAGTTCAAATGTATTCATTCTCTGCGCGATATCTACCCAGTTTATAGAGGCCATGTATTACCTTAAGGCATCATAATTTCCTTTTCTGAAATTAAAACCAATACCTTTGCCTTTTACTGCTGCTACCTCTGTCATCAGCATCCACCGTAGAACTCCGTGATCACTTCCTGCTACTGGTTCCTCTACTGTCAGCCCTGTTATGTCATCTGATTCATGGGTGATGATGAGGTATAGGATATTTTTTTCTCTAGTACTTTCCCTGACATGTTGATACAAATAACAGTCATCTAGTTACCTCTCTATTGAGGATACCTCTCTAAGGTATCCTCAATAATACTGGCAAAAACTTTTGCACCACATTTGTTTAAGTGTATCCCATCTTTACAAAACAAATTCCTTCTACCTACAAGTGTGGGCCAAGCTAATAGAAATTTCCCCCCTAAAACCTTGCAGAGTTCTTCAAGTCTTGAGTTAATTCACAAGGCTTTTAACGTATAATCCCTCCTATCGTGTCTGGGCAGAATTGTAGACACATAGACATTGTGGCCTAGCTCGCGGCATTTCCTCAGCATGGTCCTGTATTTTTCCAACAAATCGTCAGATCGTGTACGTTTAATGTCATTAGGCCCCACATGAATAATAATATTCTCTTTACCCCCCTTAAAATATGACAACCTGTTGGTGACATCATTAATAGTTGCTCCCGGCAGACATACCCTGGTTCTACTCCACCTATCCTTATTACAAAAAATATTTCCCGTTTCCCTGACAATGGAGTCTCCTAATAAAACAATGTCCTTCTTAACCAGAGTAGTTTGCATTTGGTTTTTCTGTTTTGAGGCCCGAATCAGGTGTGTATCACTTTGGTTACAAAGGAACTGGATGCAAAAAATAATTTTGATATCATATACTTGGATTTCAGGAAAGCTTTTGAAACTGTTGCGCATGTAATAATTGGAGCAGAATGGTATTAAGGGTAAGTTGCTACAATGTATAAAAGGATGGGTGAGTGGGAAAAGACAAGAGGGTGGTAATCAATGGGTGCTGCTCTTCGTGGACTAATGTTATTAGTGGAGTCCCACGGGGTTCGGTGTTGGATCCACTGTTGTTTTATATACTGTATTTAGCAATGATATTGATGAAGGTATATCAGGCTTAGTATCGAAGTTTGCAGATGATACAAAGGTTGGCAGGGGTTGTTAATGACAGTGTGGCAGTGTGTTACTGCAACAAGATCTAGAAAATTTGGGCAGATGGGCTGAGAAGTGGCAACTGAAGTTTAACATTGACAAATGCAAAGTACTGCATGTGGGTAGAAGTAACCCCAGAGAAAACGTACCAACTGTGTGGTACTACACTTAAGGAGGTAAAAAATGAAAAAGACCTGGGAGTAATTATGCAGTCAGATATGAAGTTTTCTGAGCAATGTAGACAGGCTGCCAGGGCAGGTCATGGGGTGTTGTCAATGATATACAGAAATTTTGTTAGCAGGGAAAAGGAGGTGATTGTCCCTCTGTATAAGGCAATGGTCAGGCCACACCTTGAGTACTGCGTGCAGGTCTGGAGGCCTCATTTTAGGAAGGATGTAGATTTGCTAGAGTGTGTACAGAGAAGGGCAACAAGATTGATGAGGGGAATGAAGGGATCCTCTTACCAGGAGAGGCTTAAGTTCCGCAAATTGCAGCAGCTGGAGACTAGGCACCTGCGAGGTGATCTCATTGAGGTGTATAAGGCCTTGAATGGGTTGAGTACTCTGATTTCTGATGGGCTTCTTCCACTTGTTAAGATTACGAACCTAAGGGGACATAAATTGAAATTGACGAAGGATAGATGTAGAATAGACGTGCGGAAATTTGCCTTTAGCCAGCGGGGATGGTTAATTGCTGGAACAAACTTCCATCTGTCGTTGTGGCAGTTGATAGGTTAAATAATTTAAGGAGGAACTGGACAAATATTTAGAGGGGATTGTTTTGTAATTTTTTTTTTTTTTTGTTTTGGATGATGCTGCATAAGCTCATATGCTTGCTTTCTTGCATCAAATGCCACTACTACTTCTATATATATTACCCCTTCTGTGTAGTCACTCCAAAGTTGCATATTTCTCCCAACTTTTAACATTAGCATTAGTAGAGGCATATGATGCAAGAAAGCAAGATTATGCAGCATCAGCCAAAAAAAAAAAAAAAAAAACCCACTTCATTTCACCGCTGGCTAAAGGCAAATTTCCGCACATCTATCCTACATCTGTCTTTCCTCAATTTGAATTTATGCCCTTTCGTGATTATTCTGAGCAAGAGAACGAATTCCATCGGCATTGAGCATACTGAAACCATTCAAGGCTTTATACACCTTTATAAGATCACCTCGCCGGTGCCTAGACTATAGACACTGTAATTTGGAAAACTTAAGCCTTTCTTTGTAAGAGCAACTTTGTAAGAATAAGGAGGTGATTATTCCCTTATACAAGGGAATAATCACCTCCTTATTCCTGCTAGAAAAATTCCTGTATATCATTGACAAGACACGATGAGCTACTCTTGCAGCCCATCTGCACTGCTCAGAAAACTTCATATCTGCCTGCACAATTACCCCCAGGTCCTTTTCATTCTCTACCACTGTTAGTGTAGTACCACAGAGTTGATACGTTGCTCTGGGGTTACTGTTTCCTATATGTAGTACTTTACATTTGTTAATGTTAAACTTCATTTTCCACCTCTCAGCCCATCTGCTCAACCTTTCCAATTCCTGTTGCAGCAGCATTGCATCAGTAGTGTCCTTAACAACCCTCCAACCATTGTATCTTCTGCAAACTTGGACATTAAGCTTGATATACCATCATCAATATCATTTATAAATACAGAAAACAACAATGGATCCAACTCTGAACTCTGAGGGACTCCACTAATAATATTAGTCCACGATGAGCAGTGTCCATTGATTACCACTCTGTCTTCTCCCCCTCAACCATCCCTTTATCCATAGCAGCAATTTGCCTCTAATGCCACACTGCTCCAATTTGTGCAGCAGTCTTCCATGTGCAACAGTATCAAAAGCCTTTCTAAGATCGAAATATATAATATCAAAGTTATTCCCTGCATCCAGTTCTTTTGTGACTGCATCATAGTATCAAATCAAATTGGTCCGGCAAGACTTTCCCTTAACAAAACCATGCTGTGTCCGAGCTATAACCGAAGTCTTGTCTAGATGGTCCAGCAGTGCTTCTTTAACCAGTGCCTCCATTAATTTTCCTGGAACAGATGTTAAACTCACAGGTCTATAATTTACTTGTGGCAGCCTTTGATCCTCCTTTGTGAATTGGGGTCACATTTGCACATCTCCAGTCTATGGATACCTCCCCTGAGTCCAAAGAAACTCTCATAATTATGGCTAAGGGTTTGCTTACTTCCTTTGCTGCCTCCTTTAATATAACTGGATAGATCCCATCCACCCAAAGTGCATTTTTTATGTTTATCCTCAACAATTTCTCCTCCACTTTCCTCTCAGTTATTACAAAATCATCTAGCTCACTGCCAGAGTTTTCTTTATCTCTGGCATTCCCCTTCCTGAATAACTCCTCATGTGTGAATGTAAATGCAAAATACTCGTTTAGTTTGTTAGCCACTTGAGCAGGATCCTTAACTGTTGAACCATCAATGTCCAGTGGACAAATCTTATTCATCCCTTTCCTTCTAGAGTTTACATAGGTAAAGAACTCTTTTCTGTTTTTCTATGCATCCTTTGCCAAGGATTTCTCATAATCTACCTTTGCCTGCCTAATCTCCTTTGTGACTTGGTTACAGACCAGCTTAAATCTATCATAGGCTTCCATGTCACCCATTAATTTATATGTATCCCATGCATTTTTCTTCTCTGCCATATGTCTCATTAATTCATCTGACATCCATATAGGCCTAAACCTTGAACAATATTTCTTAGTTGGTATATAAAGCCTAGGAGCTTCCAAGATAAGTTCTTTGAATGCTTCCTATTTTGAATTTGTTCTTGGAAACATCATCAGTTAGCCCACTGTATAGAATTTAAATACTGTCTCAGACCATCGTAGTTGCCTCTACGAAAGCAAAAACCCTTCCCTTTACCCCTGATGGTAGTTACATCTTTGAGTAAATCCCACTTCAGCACACTGTGATCATTGCCACCTAGCGGTTCCTTTATCTGCAGATTTTTAATGCATGAAGAATCACTTCTGATAATCAGATCAAGAGTATTACTTCCTCTAGTTGCCTCCTGAACATGCTGATGTAGAAAAAGATCTGATGTACAGGAACCACGAGGTGGCAGTGATCACAGTGTTCTGAAATGGGATTAACTCAAGGAGGTGACTGCCGTCAGGGGTAAAGGGAAGGGTTATTCTTTCGTAAAGCCGACTACAATGGTCTGAGACAGTATTTAAATTCTATACAGTGGGACCAACTGATGATGTTACCATCAGTTGTTACCAATAGCAAACTCAAAATGGGAAGCATTCAAAGAACTTATCTTGGAAGCTATTAGGCTTTATATACCAACTAAGAAATATTGTTCAAGGTTCAGGCCTAAATGGATGTGAGATGAACTAATGAGACATATGGCAGAGAAGAAAAATGCATGGGATACATATAAATTAACATGTGACACAGAAGCCTATGATAGATATAGGTTGATCTGTAACCAAGTTACAAAGGAGGTTAGGCAGGCGAAGGCAGATTACGAGAAATCTTTGGCAAGGGATGCAAAGAAAAACAGCAAGGAGTTCTCTAGAAGGAAGGGGATGAATCAGATTGGTCCACTTGATATCGATGGTTCAACTGTTCATGATCCTGCTCAGGTAGCTAACAAACAAAATCAGTATTTTGCATCTACATTCACACATGACGAGTTATTCAGGAAGGGGAATGCCATAGGTGAACTAAACACTGGCAGTGAGCTAGATGATCTTGTAATAATTGAGAGTAAAGTGAAGGAGAAATTGTTGAAGATAAATACAAGAAATGCACCTGGGGTGGATGGGATCTATCCAGTTATATTAAAGGAGGCAGCAAACGAAGTAAGCAATCTGTTAGCCATAATTATGAGAGCTACCTTGGACTCAGGGGAGGTATCCACAGACTGGAGATGTGCAAATGTAACCCCAATTCACAAAGGAGGATCAAAGGCTGACACAAGTAATTATAGACCTGTGAGTTTAACTTCTGTTCCAGGAAAATTAATGGAAGCACTGGTTGAAGAAGTACTGCAGGATCATCTTGACAAGAATTCAGTTAAAGCTCAGACACAGCATGGTTTTGTTAAGGGAAGGTCTTGCCTGACCAATTTGATTGGATACTATGATGTAGTCACAAAAGAATTGAATGCAGGGAATAACTTTCATATTATTTATTTGGATCTTAGAAAGGCTTTTGATACTGTTGCACATGGAAGACTGCTGCACACATTGGAGCAGTGTGGCATTGGTGGCAAATTGTTGCTATAGATAAAGGGATGGTTGAGTGGCAGAAGACAGAGAGTGGTAATTAATGGACACTTCTCATCATGGACTAATGTTATTAGTGGAGTCCATCAGGATTCAGTGTTGGGTCCATTGTTGTTTTCTGTATTTATAAATAATATTGATGATGGTATATCAAGCTTAATGTCCAAGTTTGCAGACGACAATGGTTGGCAAGGTTGTTAAGGACGCTACTGACGCTATGCTGCTGGATCTGGAATGGTTGAGTAGATGGGCTGAGAGGTGGCAAATGAAGTTTAACATTGACAAATGTAAAGTACTACATATGGGAAACAGCAACCCCAGAGCAACGTATCAACTCTGTGGTACCACACTGACCGTGGTAGAGAATGAAAAGGACCTGGGAGTAACTGTGCAGGCAGATATGAAGTTCTCTGAGCAGTGCAGACGGGCTGCAAGAGTAACTCATGGTGTCTTATCAATGATATACAGGAATTTTTCTAGCAGGGATAGGGAGGTGATTATTCCCTTGTATAAGGCAATGGTCAGGCCGCACCTTGAGTACTGTATACAGGTCTGGAGGCCTCATTTCAAGAAGGATGTAGAGCTACTGGAATGAGTACAGAGAAGGGCAACAAGGTTAGTGAACGGAACGAAGGGTTGCTGTTACGAAGAAAGGCTTAAGTTTTGCAAATTACAGTGTCTGGAGACTAGGCACCGGTGAGGTGATCTGATAGAGGTGTACAAAGTCTTGAATGGTTTGAGCATGCTCAATGCTGATGGGATACTGCCTCTTGCTCAGAATAATCACCTGAGAGGGCATAAATTCAAATTGAGGAAAGACAGATGTAGGATAGATGTGCGGAAATTTGCCTTTAGCCAGCGGGTAGTTGGTTGGTGGAACAGACTTCCATCCCTTGTTGTGGAAGTTGATAGCTTAAATAAATTTAAGGATCAGCTGGACACGTATTTCAAACGAACGGAGGGGTGAAGTTGAAGGTTTTTTTTTTTTTTTTTTTTTTTTTTTGGCTGATGCTGCATAAGCTTGTTTTCTTGCATCATATGCCTCTACTAATGCTAAAACAATCATCCAATAAATCCACAAATGCCTTGCTAGTGTGTGAGTGACCAACCCACAAATTCCAGTCAATCCCCCAGTATAAGACTCTGATTTACTGGCCCACTCTATTTCCCTGTGCAATTTCTTATTATACTCATCAGAGTCATTAGGCCTATAGCACACTCCTACTCTCAATTTTGATCTCCCAGTGCTTATGTTACACCAAACTGCTCGACATTGCACTGTCCAGTGATGTCGTCTGGCTTCACTTCCTTGGATTTTATGTGTTTCTTAACTAATAGAATAACTCCTCCTCCCTTCCTATCCTGTCTATACTTTCTGTACACATTGTACTCCCCAAATTCCAGTTCTGCATTCTTTATATCTGTGTGACACCACATCTCTGATATCCCAACAATATCTGCCTTTGATGTTTTGAGCAATACCTCAAATTCATCAAATTTATTTACCAAACTCCTAGCATTGGTGTGCACAGAAGTATACATGCACCTGTTCCTATTCTTAGCTACCCTAGCACAACCCATGTGTTTACTTGTACTGCAATGACTCCCGGCAGTCTCTGAAATACCCTGCATCTTGTTTTCCAGGCTGCTGCTCATTTGACTAGAAGCAGTGCAAGAATCACTTTCACCTCTGCCAATTGGCTTCTGTTAATCTATTGGTCTTTGTCTCCCCCCAAGCTAGCAGTTTTCCGACCCACCTAACACTGCGTCGATAGTATCAACAAATATTCTTGCACCCTTTCTATTTAAGTGTATGTCATCCCTGTAGAAGCAGTCTCCCCTTTTAACAAGTACAGACCATGCTGAAAAAAATTCTACCCCTTGAGCCTTGCACAATCTTTCCAGGGCCGAATTGATCGACAGGGCTCTCATCATATACTCCCTCCTATCGTGTCTGGGCAGAATTGCAATTACTTTCAAATTCAACCCTAATTCGTGCCTTTTTTTCAACAGTGACCTGTACTTGTTAAGTAATTCCGTCGGTAGCACTCCTTTATGCCATTTTTTAAAAGGTCTTGCTTTCCTCTTGAAACCATGCTTCTGCCACAGAGATTACTACTACATCGTGAAAAAAAAAAATACACACAAAAATGATTTCAGCTGTGGAAAGAAGAAAAGGTCAAAATGTGCCAAGTCAAGAGAATAAGGTAAATGTGGTAAGATAATAAAGATAGCAAAAACAGGAATTTGTTAATGAATGGATATTGAACTTTATCCATGATGATACTCTTTCATATTCAGATATTTAAAAAAAAGGAAATATAAGAGTTCATAGAATGCACAGAAGAAGGTCAAGGGAAAAACTTTTTGATACCTCCTTGCAAGTTCCTTCTACCTACAATTTACCCTTAAATGCCTTGTAGAGTTCCTCTAGTCTTGAGTTAATCCACAAGGTTTTCAGCATCTAACCTCTGCTATCATGTGCAGAATTACAGATATAAATACATTTTGACATAACTTGTGGCATTTTTTCAGCATGATACTATATTTCTCAAATGTTTGTGTGCAATTAACGTCATTAGTTCCCACAAGATAATTCTTCTTTACATTTCTCCTCTCTTCCTTTAAAAACTGTTTTAAAGGAAGGGAGGAGAAAGTGATGTTTTAACTCTTGGCAGATAATGAAAAGAATGGAAATCTAAAATACCAGAACTAACCTCCCAGCTACTTATGTCTTAATGAATGATTTCGGGATAAAAGGATTTAGAATGTGGTCTTCTGTGGAAGCTAAATAGATTTTCGAAAGTGGGGCTGAGATACCAGACCCATTGGAAGCCTGTATATCTGTTGGTAAATATGAGTCAAACCTAAAATGCTTGGTATGAATAAGGAAAGATGTAAATATGATAATATTGTATGTGGAGAGTGTGGTACATTATTTTAAATTAATATTTCATGTAAGCCACTTTTTTAATTTAGCTGATGTGTAATCTACATCTCTGTTAATGTGTAATGATACAACATTGAATCCAGGTGGGCAGGAGCAGCAGTGCGTAGCACAAGCTTCTTGATTAGACCGGGGTTCAAGCCTGTGATCACCAAATACAGAGGATGTGGAAAAGTCAGAGAATGACCACCACATATCTCCAGAGCAATATGGCCTTAGTTGCTAATGCTCCTAAAATCCAAATAACAATAACAACATCGAACGATGCTAGGTTGTCTGTGTCTATTTCAATATTACTAATTAAAGATTGGACGTGGGCTAGGTTCTGTACTTTATGGGTTTAATGACTAATGTTGTTTAAGTGTGCAGATGATAGCAAGGTTGGCAGGGTGATTAATGACAGTAATGACAGTATGCTACTGCAATAAGACCCAGAAAAATTTTGATTGATGGGCTGAGAAATGGCAGTTGAAGTTTAACGTTGACAAATGAAAGTACTGCATATGGGTAGCAGTAATCCTAGAGTAGCTTATTAACTGTGGTACTACACTCAGGGTAGTGGAAAATCAAAAAGACCTGGGGGTAATTGTGCATCCAGATATGAAATTCTCTGAGCAGGGCAGACATGCGGCTAGAAAAGCAAATGGGGTTTTGTCGATGATATACAGAAACATTGCTAGCACGGATTAATCCTTTGTACAAAGCCATGGTTAAGCTCCATCTCAAGTACTGTATACAGGTCTAGTGGCCTCATTTTAGCAAGGATGTAAATCTTCTGCAACAGGTACAGAGAAGGGCAACCAGATTGTTGAAGGGAACAAAAGGGTACTCTTACCTAGAAAGGTTTCAGTTCTGCAGATTGCATCATCTGGAGACTAGGCATCTGTGGGGAGATCTGATTGAGGTATTTAAGGCTTTGAATAGATTGAGTAAACTAAATGTTAATGGCATTCTTGCTCTTGCTGAGACTACATACCTGAGGGGGCATAAATTCCATTAGCATTAGCATTAGTATAGGCATTTGATGCAAGAAAGCAAGCTTATGCAGCATCAGCCAAAAAAAAAAAAAAAAAAAAAAAAACCATTTCCACTTCACCCCTCTGTTCGTTCGAAGTACCTGTCCAGCTGAGCCTTAAACTTATTTAGGCTATCAACTTCCACGACAAGGGACGGAAGTCTGTTCCACCAACCAACCATCCGCTGGCTAAAGGCAAATTTCTGCACATCTATCCTACATCTGTCTTTCCTCAATTTGAATTTATGCCCTCTCAGGTGATTATTCTGAGCAAAAAAAAAAAAAAAAAAAAACCCATTTCCACTTCACCCCTCTGTTCGTTCGAAGTACCTGTCCAGCTGAGCCTTAAACTTATTTAGGCTATCAACTTCCACGACAAGGGACGGAAGTCTGTTCCACCAACTAACCATCCGCTGGCTAAAGGCAAATTTCTGCACATCTATCCTACATCTGTCTTTCCTCAATTTGAATTTATGCCCTCTCAGGTGATTATTCTGAGCAAGAGGAAGAATCCCATCAGCATTGAGCATGCTCAAACCATTCAAGGCTTTATACACCTCTATCAGATCACCTCGCTGGTGCCTAGTCTCCAGACACTGTAATTTGCAAAACTTAAGCCTTTCTTCGTAAGAGCACCCCTTTGTTCCATTCACTAATCTTGTTGAGGAAGGATGAGGAAATCTAATTTGAGGAAGGATGGTTGTAGGATAGATGTACAGAAGTTTTCCTTCAGCCAATAGGTGGTTAATTGTTTAGAACAAGCTTCCATCCATTGTTTTCGAAGTGGGTTTGAATAAATTCAAAAGGGGTACTAGACAAATTGTTGTAGCGTGTGGATTGGTGAAGTGTGTGGGTGTTTTTTTTTTGTTTTTTTTTGGCTGATGTTACATAATCTTGCTTTCTTGCATCATTTTTTACTATTATTACTGCTTTAAGCTTCAAATTTTTATGATGCACGGCAGAAAACATCTGTACTAAACGATAGGTCGAATTGGTTTATCTGGTTTATATAGTTTGATAGTACCGAAGATATGTGGTATTGGAAGATGTGTAGATTAATTTTTGTTTTGCTACACAAAAGGTATAAACTACTTGTCTATTTTGCTTTTTATTTTAGGCTAAGGTAAAGAAAGCCAACACATGAATCATGGGAAACTTCGGGAACTTTACCGGCAAACTCGTTTCCCGCAACCGTAGTTTCTCCCTGCATTCTCGGTAAACAATGGTCCATGTTATCGGTAGTGGCAGTAGAAGTTGATAACAATGTATTGATTAGTTTTTTCTCATTATTAAAAGCAGATTATTGGAGTTCACGATTGGGCTAAAATTTACATCCTCCAGACTGCCTCAGTCGTAGGGTGTTTATCCCCCCCTTCCCGATGTTTTAACCCAATAAGAAAATGACTTCTACTGCAACTACCAATAACATGCACCGTCTGTAGAATTCGTTTTCTTATTTTAAAACATCAGGAAGGGGGATAAACACCCTAAGAATGAGGCAGTCTGGAGAGTGTACTCATAAGTAAATTTCAGCCATGAAGGCATTACACTCATTGGAGTTCTCCAATAATCTGCTTTTAATAATGAAAAAAACTAATCAATACATCGTTATCGTCTTCTACTGCCACTACCGATAACACACATCATTTATTTACTGAGAATGCAGGGAGAAACTGCAGTAGTGGGAAACGAGTTTGCCCGTTAAGTTTTCTAGAAATTTCCATTTGGTTCTCGCATTGGCTTTCTTTACCTTTGCCTTTTTTATGGTATAAAATTATTATCGATTATGTACGGGTCTTGGTCTTGTAATTTTTTTAAAATTTTCTCTTTATATTCATATTCTGGCATATCTAGAGTTACTGTAGTATCAGCTTTCTGTATTTTGATGTCTGTTTGTTGTCATAATACTTTCAGGCTATTTAGTTGTAAAAAAGTGACTCTTGATTACATACGATCTAGTTGTAAAAACTTGTTTAGCCACTGTAATTATCTTCTTATTTATAATTGTGTTTGTGGCATGCATTATTTTGTTTTTATTGAATGATTATTTAATTTTATTTGTACTTCAGCTATACAGTTTTTTATAAGTTATTGATTGCTTTTTAGGACAAAATTGAACACGTATTCCAATACTGAAAGCTGTTGGTAAACTTTTTGAATGACAGATTCATTACTGATGTAGTGGTAGTGTAAACTTCTCGAACTTAGATTTTTAAAGATAATAGCCAATTAAAAATTGTATTTACAGGAAAGAACACACACATGGAAATTTTTGCATTTTTTATTCGCATCATCCATATATAATGTTAAAAAATCTGTTTTCTTTACACTAATCTACAATGCAATAAAATAGTGTCATTATGAGAATCACTTAAACACAATTCCAATACTTTAATGCTTTCTTATAAAGGAAATATCCATGTAATATCATTCCAAATACCATATAAAAAAATAAGAAATAGATTAGAAAATCACCAGCAATAAAAAAACATTCTGCTAAAAATGCAAAAATAATCCTTCCATATCATAGTAAATTAGCTAGACTACTCAAATACATATTTTCCAACACTGACCTCACTTTAGTATTTTCACCTTATAATAAAATCAGCACATATTTTAACAATTATGAAGACTCTTTCAAGTATAATATTTCAGACATCAGTAACATAGTACAGTCAGTCCTCGTATAACATGATAGTTGTGTTCCTAGAAACCCTTGTGTAATGCAAAATTGTGCAATATAAATAACAGGCCTTATGGGAAAAATAGGGTTAGGTGCTGACCACCCAAGATTGAACACATTTTGTAATCAAAACATTACCAAACACAATAAATAATCGTAATAAAACACTTACATAGTTGAAAAATATTTAAAAATAACTAAATGCACAAGAACGGCCTCCGTAGCCGAGTGGTCATGAGCGGGAGTGCAGTAGCACCCGCTCTTTGAGTAGACTGGGGTTCAAGCCCCTTACTGCTAAATACGGTCGATCTGCCAACCCACACTGGACCAGTGTAGCAGATTATGGTCCATTTCCCTCAGCATGAATTGTTGAGGTGGTTTCCATCCTGCAGTGGGTTGATAATTGCTGCAGTTTACCTTTTTTTTAAATGCACAAGGCATAGTTTAAGAGTGTCATCATCATCAACCATTTTCAATCCACTGCAGGATGAAAGCTTCTCCAGCAACTTTCCAGTTCCTTCTGTTTTGAGCACTGGCTATCCATCTCCGCCTTTGTCTTCCAGGTTTTCTTCTAGCTCCTCTTGGATACCATTCTGTTATTTTCTTAGTCCATCTGTCATCATGTCTTCGAGCTATGTGTCCTGCCCAAGACCATTTTAGTTCTTTTGTTTTGATAAGAATGTCCTTTACTTGAGTTTGCTGCCTAATCCATGTGTTTCCCTTCTTATCTAACAGTCTGATTCCCAATATAATTCGTTCCATTCTTCGCTGTGTAGTTCTCAGCTTCTCTTTCATTCTTTTGTTGAGTGCCCAAGTTTCACTTCCATAAGTCATGGTGGGGAGTATACATTGGTTCATTGTTTTACGTTTCAGACAAACTGGGATATTGCTCTTCAGTATGTGACAATATTTCTCGAATGCTATCAATCCAAAATTTATTCTTCTCTTGACTTCCAGCCATTTATCATTATTACAGCTAATAACTTGTCCCAGATAAGTAAATGACTCCACCTTTTCAATTACTGCTCCTTCAATCATTATTTCCCTTTCTGTGGCATACTTGTTCATCATTACTTTTGTTTTAGCCATATTCATCTTTAGTCCAAAATCCTTACTAACTGTGCGTAACTGATTAAGATTTTCCTCTAATTCTTTGGGATCGTGGCTTATGACCACAATGTCATCTGCAAATCGTAAATGGTTTAGGTACTCTCCGTTCACATTGACTCCTTTCTGCGACCAGTCTAATCTTCTGAAAGCTTCCCCAAGGCAGCAGTAAACAGCTTCGGAGATATTGTCTCCCCTTGTCGAACTCCTTTCTCGATTTTAAATTTCCTACTGTCTTTGTCTAGTCTAATAAAGGAGGTAGCATTCTCATATATTTTCTTCAAAATCATAATATATGGGGTATCTATGCCTTGTCTTTCCAGTGCCCGAAACATTGCCTTATGCTGTATGGAGTCAAATGCCTTTTCATAATCCACAAATGCCAGGCATAACGGTGTTTTATATTCATTTGCTTTCTCCATTAGCTGTGATATTACGTGAAGATGATCCATAGTTGAGAATCCTGTCCTAAAGCCAGCTTGTTCTTTCGGTTGATTCTCATCAAGTATTCTTTCTAATCTGTTAGTAATGACCCTTGTGAACAACTTGTAGATGTGGGATAACAAGCTAATTGGTCTATAATTTCCAATTTCTGATTTATCTCCTTTCTTATGCAGCAAAACTATGATTGCATTATTCCACTGCTTAGGCGTCACACCTTTTCTAATGCACTTTGTGAAGAGCCTTGCCAGTTTTTGTGTTATGTCTCTTCCTCCCAATTTTAACAACTCTACAGTAACTTCATCTTCCCCTGGGGCTTTCTGATTCTTCATTTTTTTCAATGCATGTTCTACCTCATCAGGAAGAATATTGGGTATGTCGTATGTGTTGCTACTTTGCAATCCACTTACCCACTGCTGGCATCATTCCCTCGCTCCTTGTATAATTCTCTATAGTAGTCTTCTGCTATTTGAATTATGCCTTCTCTGCTGTTTATAAGTACACCATCGCTAGGCCCCGGGTGCCAAGCGTTCCGTGGCCAAGCGATTAAAGTGCGTTCATTGAAGCGATCTTTTCAAAAAGCTTTTGCTATATATAGAGTTTCTTTTTGTTGTGATTACCGTTTCTTTCATTTTATACTAGAGTAGCTCTTTGACACTACAGGAAGTAGGCAAAGGCCCAGAAAGGGAAGTTACCTTTCTGTTTCTTTTTTATATCTCTCACTAACACAACTAACAGCCGCTTGGTCACCTCGTGGCACTGCTCCTGCCTCCCCGTGGCGGGGCCGGAAACCTGGAAGGAAAAGTTATCCTTCCAGGGCTAAAAGGAGCAATCATGGAAAACGAAAATTTCCCTCCTCTAAAGGCTGCAAATCCTATGGATTTGCAACAAAATTGTGACAATCAAAACCGTAAAAGGATGAAAACTGATGTACCTGAAATGGAATACCCATCTTTCCTCATAATGCATTCTTTAACGAATCAATCATTAGGTACACTATCTCCCTTCTACATACAAAAATGTTTAGAAAGTGTAGCCGGATCACCAAAAATGGTACGCAGACTGAAATCTGGTGACTTATTAGTTGAAACCACCAACCGCAAACATTCTGAGTCTCTCCTCAAACTAATTTCATTTGGTGGAGTCCCCACTAAGGTCTCTCCTCATGCCACCCTTAATACCTCTAAAGGAGTCATATCCGAATGGGACCTATTGAACGTCAAAGAGGAAGAGATTGTTCAAGAACTCCAAGACCAGAAAGTGATTCAAGCGAGACGAATAATGTTAAAGAAGGATGGAGAATTTGTACCCACTCGCAGCATTATTCTTACTTTTTCTACACCGAACCTACCTTCATCAGTAAAAGCTGGATACCTAAACTGCCACATCCGCCCTTATATCCCCAATCCTATTCGATGCTACAAGTGTCAGAAGTTTGGGCATTCCCAAACTGTCTGCCGAGGAAATTCAGTATGTTCAAACTGCGGATCAAAGGAGCATATTCATACCGATTGCAATGCTGAATCATCGCTATGCCCAAACTGCAAAGGCAATCATTCAGCATTCTCTAAATCCTGTGAGCAATGGAAGCTGGAGAAAACAATCCAGAAATACAAAGTAATTAACAAAGTCACGTATCTCGAAGCGAGAAAACACCTTCTACAAAGCATACCTAAACGTTCATATGCTGAGGCATCCAAAAGATACCAAACGGTTTCAACTCAGACGGATACAACTGTTCCACCAAAAGTGTCAATTTCTGACTGGGCTCGGTCACTCTTATCATCTGCACCACAATCCACAAAACAAACTGTCGATAGGACTAATAATACACCAATCTCAATACCACCTACTACTCAAGCTCCAGCTATTTCAGGACAAATGGAAAACTCAGATTATGCCAGAAAGAAATCATCTGATACCACAAATATGGATGTTGCAGAGAATAATACCTATGATGAACCCATTCTAGATCTATATGCTGAAGACGACATGGACACACGTCCATTCTTCCCAAAAAAGGAAAAAATAAAATTTGACCGTCAAAAACAGAGCACGTCTAAAAAACAGACGGATTCGACTGCTAACTCTAAACCTAAACAATGAATAACATAATCCAATGGAATTGCAGAGGGTTTCGTAGCAACATAGATGACATATACGAGTTAATCGACCGTTATCATCCTGTGGGTATATGCCTACAAGAGACAAATTTAACACATCAAGTATCTGTATCAATTAAAAATTATACTCTTTTTCGTCAAGACAGGTCCACTACAAAAAATGCTCATGGAGGAGTAGCCATACTGATAGACTCAACAGTTCCTTGTAAGAAAATTGTTCTCCAAACTTCCTTAGAAGCCGTCGCAGCTCGTATAGTGGTTGGCACTGCTTTAACGATCGTCTCAATCTATCTTCCACCCAATAAACCATGTTCAATTCAGGAACTGGAAAACCTTATTCTGCAATTACCTTCTCCCATCTTCCTGTTAGGAGACTTTAACGGTCACAATCCATTATGGGGATCTCCTGTCTCAGATAGACGTGGAGAGCTCATTGAAATGTTACTAGACAGACAGAATTTAACATTACTGAACACTGGCTTATCCACTTACATTCATTTTCCTACTGGTTCAACCTCGGCAATAGATCTTTCGCTATGCTCTCCTATCCTCTTCCCAAGTGTCGAGTGGACAATACATGACAATCCTCTGAACAGCGACCACTATCCTGTCATATGCCGAATTCAAACCACCCATTCTAAAACAACTGAAACCCAAACGAAATGGAAATTTTCCAAAGCAGAATGGGCAAAATATAAAAATTATGTCTCTTTTAATGATAACATCATTGAGTCTTCTCCCGTCGATACCGTCACAGAGCATATAACAGCACAGATACTTAGAGCTGCAACAGTCGCCATTCCGCAGTCTCAACTAGGAAACCGCAAGCAGATCAATCATTGGTGGAACAAAGACTGTTACACGGTTAAAAGAGAAAAAAATGCAGCATGGAACCAATTCCGCAAATACCCAACCACTGTCAACCTTATTAATTATAAAAGACTTAGAGCCAAAGCACGATACATCCACCGAAAAGCCAAAAAAGACTCTTGGATAAAATTCGCTTCAACAATTAACAAAGATACAGACTCCAGAATAATTTGGAAAAAAATAAGGCAGTTGAATGGCAAATATCTTAAATCACCTTCAGCTATTCTTAACTGGAATGGGAAGGAGATCTCTGATCACACAGAGATTGCAAACACTTTAGGAACTGCGTTCTCTGAGTTGTCCGCCTCAATAGCTTATCAGCCATCATTCCAAAAAATTAAAGCCGAAGCTGAGAAATTCAAAATAAATTTCAAAACTTCCTATTCTTTGCCTTATAATCAACCACTCACACTATCTGAACTGAAAGAATCCATAAATACCTCTAGAAACAGCGCCCCTGGCCCTGATGGTATTTACTATATAATGCTGAAACATCTACATGAGAAATCTCTATCCTCACTCCTAAAATTCTACAATAGGGTCTATTCTGAACACACATTCCCCTGTTCCTGGCAACATTCTTACGTAATAGCTGTCCCTAAACCAGGAAAAGATCACTCGGCTCCATACAACTATAGACCGATATGTCTAACCAGCTGCTTGAGTAAAACTTTGAAAAAATGGTGCACCGCCGATTAACATGGTACCCGGAGAAAAGAAACATAATCAGCAGCAATCAATTTGGCTTTCGGAGGAATAGATCATCTTTAGATCTTATGGTAAAGGCGGAATCAAACATAAGAAATGCGTTTATTAGAAATCAACATCTGGTCATGGTTTGTCTTGACATAGAAAAAGCTTTCGATACCACATGGCGTTATGGAATCCTAAAGGATCTCTATACTATTGATATGAGAGGCCATTTACCATCTTTTATTGAAAACTTCCTTCGCCACAGGTCTTTCCAAGTCCGATACCATCAGGCTCTGTCACAAACATACATACAAGAAGAAGGAATCCCACAAGGCTCTGTACTCAGTGCCACTCTATTTGCAATTCGAATCAACAATATCACAAACAGAATTCCAAACACTGTCGACTCATATCTCTACGCTGATGACCTTACCTTATCCTGTCATTCCCAGAATATGAATTATATCGAGAGGCACTTACAAATATCAATAAATAATATTGAACTGTGGATGACTCAAAATGGATACAAGCTATCAAAGCAAAAGTCTACAGCTATCCACTTCTGCAACAAGCGCAAAATCCATCCAGAACCTGAGCTACTCTTGGACAGTCATCCTATTCCAATCATGAACAATATTCGTCTCCTAGGACTAATTTTCGATAAGAAGCTAAATTTCCAAGACCACATCAAAAACCTACGAACTACTTGCATCAAGAAAATGAACGTACTCAGGGTAATCTCCAGTACATCATGGGGTGCAGACCGTTACACTTTGCTCCGTCTATACAGATCCATAATTAGATCTCGGCTGGATTATGGAGCACCTGTTTATAGCTCTGCTAGAGAGAGTACCTTAGCTCGTCTTGCTCCCATCCAACACACTGCTCTTAGGATTGCTCTAGGTGCATACAGAACATCGCCAGTTCAAAGTCTGTATGTTGAGGCCCACGAACCTCCACTGAATATCAGAAGAAAGATGTTATTGATGACATACTCTGTTAAAATTAAAAGTCACCCCACACATCCTATTTGGCCACTACTACATGATCCTCAGTACATAATCCACTATGCAAACAAACCAAGAACAATTCGGCCTACTGGTATCAGATTCCAAAATCTAACAGAATGCTGGAATATTCAACTTCATAATGTTCTCAGTGAGTTAAGAGTTCCAGACCCTCCGTGGATTACCTTCACGCCTTCTTGTGATGATTACTTTGAGCAGTGGGGAAAAGGTGCTATACCAGATATCAACATCCAACAGCTACATCTTGCCCATACACAGAATTATTCCCTCTTTACTAAGATCTATACTGATGGCTCTAAGTCTGGTAATAAAGTGGGTGCAGCTGCTGTCTTCCCTAACAGAACTATTTCAATTACACTTCCTGCAGAATGCAGCAGTTATACTGCTGAACTTCATGCCATTAAGCTTGCTTTGGAACATATTTCACTCCTGTCAATCAATAAAAGCATCATATATACGGATTCCAAAAGTGCTCTCTCAGCTCTCAAAAACACGACACCTCACAATCCTTTGCTAAAAATCTTAAGACATGCGCTGATACGTCTTCACGAACATCAGCAAACTGTTGTCTTCTCTTGGATTCCAGGTCACAGCGGTATTAAAGGAAATGAATGCGCAGATAATGCTGCAAAACATCCCTCCTGCATAAATTCAACAAATGGCCTTGTCCCATATACTGATTGTAGATGCAATATCCAAAAAAAATGTATGGAGCAGTGGGCACTTATGTGGAGAAACCAAACACAGAACAAGCTGTTTCAGCTGAAACCTGAACCACAATTATGGAATTCCAGCCTGCGTAAAAATAGAAAAGAAGAAGTAATTCTAGCCAGAAGCCGAATAGGCCATACCCACCTCACTCATCTTTCTTTGCTCACAGGAAACGATCCTCCGCAGTGTACGCACTGCTTGAAACCACTGACAGTAAAGCATATACTCATTGAATGTAGCTTGTTTAATAATGTCCGACAGTGTATTTTCAGCTCCTTGTCAAATTTACAAGAACCGTTGTCACTCAGCCGCATAATAGGTAATAATGCAAACCTCTCCGAATTCTTTTTGTACTTGAAACGAATTCAAATGTATGATAAATTTTAACTGCTCCCAGAGCAGTCATCACATACAGCTTCACTACCTTTGGTAGGCGCAATATGGCCAAAGTAGCCCTTGCGCCAGAAACTCCCATAACAACAACAACAACAACACCATCGCTATTCTTCAGTTTCAGTATCATTTGTCTTTCTGTATTACTGCTCTTGGCTGCTGATTTAAATCCTTTGTCTTCCCTTAATGTTTGTTCTACTTTTCTTTTGTTAAATCTCATGTCCTCTCTGAGTCTCTTTCTAATGGCTTTGCATAACTCAGTATACTCAATTTTCTCCCTGCCAGTGTTTTTCTTGCTCTTCATTTGTCGTCTTCGGTTCATCATGACAAGTGTTTCTTGACTAATTTTTTCTTCTTTGGATTTCTTTTTCCCTATAGGTTTCTTGGGCTTTATCACTTTCAGAAAGTTGTAGTATTCCTCATCGATACCTTGGTCCTGGGCAGTCTGCAGAAGCTCAAACTTGTTCTTAAGTTCCAGTACATACTGCTTTTTCTCCTCCTCTGTTATCCCAAAGACCTTTGTATTATTTACTCGAGTCAGTTTTTTCCTTTCCTTTCCTACATCTATATCAAGTGTACATCTTACCATTCTGTGATCACTTCCAACATTTACCTTATTCAGGAGGGTAACATCATTCACAATATATCTTCTGTTAGCAAGGATGAAGTCGATTTCATTAGTTGTTAATCCATTTGGACTCTTCCATGTCCACTTTCTGTTCACCCTTTTCTTGAAAAAAGTGTTCATTACTGACAGTCCTTGAGATTCTGCAAATTCCACAAGTCTTTCACCTCTTTTATTTCTTTCACCAATTCCAAAATTTCATATAGTTCCTCTTTCTGCACTGTTTTGCCTTTTTCCAACCTTAGCATTGAAGTCCCCCATAATAATAGTGTAGTGGGTTTTCTGCTCATCTAGAAGACTCTCAATTTTGGTGAACATTTCTTCAACCTCTTCATCATCGTGGCTCGATGTTGGTGCATAAATCATTATAATCTTTAGCTTGTACCTCTTTGAAATCTTGAGTATTAGTCTTAGTCTTAGTTAAGAGTGTAATATCTATATAATATCGGTGTATCTACACCGATATTATATAGACAATTGAAAAATATAAAATTAATCTAATCATTTAAATTTAGATTTTTACCTTAAAAATAAATGAAGACAGCTTGTGGGAAAGGGCGTGAGAAAGGGCTGAAGCAGCGAAATTATGGGGAAAGTGGCGGCAGGTTGTCATCATTATCGGAACTGGAAGGTGGAGGAGATACAGAAGAGGGCTTTGGAAAAAACGTTTCCTGCTCCCTGATGGAGTGCCCCAGTAAAACACTTGGGTCATTCTCCCCTGTGGACTGAATTGCCAATTTAATACTTGCAATGCTGCAAGTATTAAATTGGCACACAGAAGATAATCGTCAGTTGAACTACGATTACCTACAGGATGACTTTGGAATACACGTTATAGACTGTCTCCCCAGAAAATTTTTCCAGCCGAGTGGCATTATGAAGTAGCCAGTTGGGGAAGTGTATTACTTCGCATAGTATGTCCGAATTAATATTGATCGAGATCAGTGAGCAGTACCATAGGGTACTGCGAGAATCGTTTAAATTTTAGTCGGGTGGTTAGTTAAATTCACTGGGCGGTGCACCCATTCGATGAGTCCTGGGGAAAACACTGAGACTGTACAAGTAATGAACCCATGACTCATACCTGAATTAGCTAATCCCCTTTGAGTCATGATATCTTAGGACAAAGAATTCAAAGCAGATTTTGTGGCAATCATTATTAAAGTAAAAATTTAGCTTAGGTTTTACAAAATAATGCAGTAATTAAATTAATATAATATTAAGAAATTAAGTAGATAAAAGAGATTAATCAGCTACTGAAACTTTAAGAATGTTAAATTTACAAGGAAATAATTCTTGTAAATTTAACGAAAAGAAAATAATTTTGAAGAATTATATTAAATACTGTAATGAAATGCCCTTATATCACGTGAATAATTCAAAGTTAGTTTATTAAACACTTGTGATGTCATTACTCTAAATATGAACCTTCATATCAAATTTAGGGTAATTGGATCACAAGTGCTTAATAAACGATAGGAGTGTGTAAGAACATTTCATTACATTATTTAATCTATGGATAATCACTATGTATCGTCATTCCCAAATTACAATTCAATAATAGAATATTAAAAAATTAGAAATGAAATTTGTGATATTATAAAAATTGAGCAAATAAAAATTAAGATATACCTTGACTCCTTGCTGGGCTCAGAATAGTTGTGTGATCTGTGGCTTCCAGTTACTGAATTTACGGAATGGCCTTTTTTTTTTTTTTAAGTGATATATAGGTTAGCATCACACAGCCTACGAGGACAGTGATAAGATAACTTTTATTCTGCAAGATTTGCAAGGATAAATATCATATTATGGGATTTATACTACTCCCTTAGTTAATTGTTTTACCATTTTTTTTCTTGTTAGTTGTTCCTGTCTTGTAAAGAAAAATACTTCAGAGAATAAAAATGAGAATAAAAATTAGTTGATTAAGGAAACATTGATACTTATATAGTCAATATAAAAAAGTCTACTGCATTTAATTTAATTGTACATTTTTGTATTAAATAACAGAGCAATGTGTCTTTTTTTTTTGCAGGTTACCATGGAATCACATTTTCTAAAAGATTTAGGCTTGGACAGCCTTGATCATGTTGAACTTATAATGGCCATTGAAGATGAGTTTGGTATTACTGTTTTATTTTTGCTATTTTTATTTACTTATTTTTAAATTAAGGAAAAATGATTTCAAAGGGTTGACGATATTTTCTTGTATGTGGCATTAGCGAACATTCTCCTTTCAAGGCTAACTGCTTATGATTAGCAATTTGGATATTAGCCTTGTGATTAGCTTGTACTTATAACAGGTTTTTTTTTTTTTTTTTTCTTTTTGCTTTTCTACAATCATGCCTTACACTCAGTATTTAGATACCCTTCCACAAATATTGTGTAATTTGTCAAATGTCCCCATGCATGTGTTTGGGTCGAAGAATTTAGAGCTCATGGGAATGGATAAGTTTATTGGAAATTTTTGATTAATTAACATATTAAATTGTGTTTGACAAATAGTTTAATATGTCTTAGTCATGTTCATTAGCTTATTTTTAAATTTAGCTAGTGATTTTGTAAATTTCTACTTAATCGTACCACTATTGCATTGGTGTTTTGGTGTGAATATCATAACATGTAACTAGTAGTGCAGTGGAATAGTAGGATTCAGTTGTGATAAATAAGTAGCATGACGGTTCTAATCACTTGTTAGGTGTATATGTATATATATACACACACAGTCGATTCCGGTTATTTGGGACACATCGGGACTAGTGCATTTTGGCCTGATTAAGCGGCTGCCCCAATTATCCAAAGTTTTCACGTAAATAGTTAAAAATACAATCAACCCTCGCTTTACAGTTGGTTCACTGTACAATCAAATTATGTTATGATGGACTTGCCATAGTAAAGTACCATTCACTATATGATGTGTAGTAAGCTCCGGTCATTGTGATCATGTTTGTGAATTGAATTTTAATTCTATTAAACAGCGATTCTAATCAGCGAAAATAGGAGGAATATTATCCACAGGCTATAAAAGTAAAGATATATTAAGCACAAATTTACCCATTATTACCTTACCAATTAAATGATACGTGAAAATCGGAAGAATATACGTGATAATCGGAATAATTAATATGTACTGTAATATGTACATACTAACTGGTTGATATTTCTGTTCACTGACATTTGCGGGTGGAGGTTAAAATTTAAAACAGTAAAAAGATAAGCAATCAGTAACAAAGAACACAGCACACACAAATTGCAAGTAACACAATACACGCAAGTGAGAACGGAGTAACAAGTTACGAAGCTTTAAAAATAGGAATGAAGAGAAGATTCTGAAAATTAATTTTTTTATATGATTGAAGATTCCATGAAAGTGTAAGCACATTTCACCATAATAATCCACAGAATTCCAGCTGTCAGTATTATCGCAGATTCAATAAGATTGAGTTTACTCTCCCTTTATGATAGATTGCACTAACAGAAAAGCACAATAAACAGGTGACTGCTAATTGTTTTTATTGTTTTATGGTTGTGACCTCCAGAAATCGGACTGAACCATGTGGTACAGCCGGAGACAATCGTAGGGTAATCTCCAGTGTTGCGTTCTCCTGCCCCGATTAAACGGCATCTTGTCCCAATTAAGCAAAGTAAACCCTGGCTATTTTTTCGATTGGGTTCTGTTTTTTAAGATTTTCCGCAAATAACCGAATCCACTGTATTTGTTTTTATATTCTAGAAATAAAAAATATTTCCCATGTTATTTGTAATATGGGAAATATTTTTTATTATTTTTTTATTCACAATATTAAAATTTTATCATGAAAAAAATGTATCCATTATATTTTCCTAGTTGTAAAAAAAAAAAAAAATAAATAAATAAGTAGCACGTCTGCCGAGCATGTGCGGTAGATGGTTTTATGTGAAACAGCCTTCATGTTTCTTTTAGATATTTTGATTTGTATATATTGATTACGAAATAAAAGAGCTTTTATATTGTAAATATTTTATTGATCATTCACAAATTTCCATAATTTCTGGAAGGCAACATACAATGGAAAGCTATGTTTACCTCATTTTCCATGACAAACACATCTTTCGGCATTTCTGACCTCCTATCAGATTTGCCACATGCGACCAAAATTTTTAGTTTCCTCAAACAGATAAAACTGTACAAAGCATGTAAACTTGAATAGCATCTACACAGATATAACTATGTATTTAACATCACCATAGTTAGGTGCATTATGGCCTTGCTACCCTTGGGCCGTAAAGTCTACAAACAAACAAACAAACAACAAACATCTCCCACTCAACCATCCTTTTTATCTATTTTAGCAACTTGCCCTTAATGCCATGCTGCTCCAGTTTGTATAGTAGTCTTCCATGTGAAAAAGTCTTCCAAGTATCAAAAGCTTTCCTGAAATCCAAGTATATGATATCAAAATTATTTTTTGCATCCAGTTCCTTTGTGACACACATGATAGTATCCAATAAAATTGGTCAGACAAGACTTCCCATTAACAAACCCATGCCGTGTCTGAATTACGGCAATTTTGTCTAGATGATCCTGCAATGCTTCTTTAACCAATGACTCCATTATTTTCCCCTGAACAGAAGTTAAACTAAGGTCTGTAATTACTCATGTCACCCTTTGTGAATTGGGTATACATTTGCCCATCTCCAGTCTGTGGCGACTGAATCCAAAGATGCTCCCATAATTATGGCTAAGGGTTTGCTTACTTCCTTTGCCACCTCCTTTAATATAACTGGATAGATCCCATCCACCCTGGGTGCCTTTCTTATGCTTAACTTCAACAATTTCTCTATCACTTTGCTCTCAGGCATTACAAAATCATTAAGATCTCTGTTAAAACTTTAATAAGCTTCTATCCTCCACTTCTTTACAGAATTCCTCATGCATGAATGTAGATGCAAAATACTCATTCAGTTTGTTAGCTGTCTGAGCAGGATCATCAACAAGCGAAGCATCAATAACAAGTGGTCCAATCTGATTCATCCCTTTCCGTATAGAGTTTACACAAGTAAAGGACTCTTTGCTGGTATGTAATCAAGTGACTTGATTATATACCAGCTTATATCTACCATAAGCTTCTGTGTCACCTGATAATTTAAGTTCATCCCATGCATTTTTCTTCTCTGCCATGAGTCTCATTAGTTCATCTGACATCCATTTAAGCCTGAACCTTGAATAGTATTTCTTAGTTGGTATGAAAAGCCTAGTAGCTTCCAAGATTAATTCCTTGAATGCTTCCCATTTAGAATTTGCTGCTGATAACATCATCAGTTGATCCCACTGTATAGAATTTAAAAACTGTCTGAGACCACTGTAGTCACCTTTATGAAAGCAAAAACCCTTCCCTTTACCCCTAATGGTAGCTACATCTTTAAGTAAATCCCACATCAGTATACTGTGATCACTGCCACCTAGTGGTTCCTTTATCTGCAAATTTTTAATGCATGAATAATCACTGCTGATAATCAGATCAAGAGTCACTCTGGTTCCCTCTTGAACATGCTGCTATAGAACACAATCATCCATTTAATTCACAAAAGTCTTGCTAGTGTGTGAGTGACTGATGCACAAGTTCCAGTCAATATCTGGAAAGTTAAAATCCCCTATTATTAGACATTCTGATTTTCTGGCCTACTCTGTTTCTCTGTACAGTTGTTGGTTGTACTCATCAGATTTATTAGGCCTATAACACCCTCCTACCCTCATATTTGGTTTTCCAGTGCTTATGGCGCACCAAACTGACTCAACATTGCACTGTCTAGCAATGTCAACTGGATGCACTGCCTTAGATTTTGTTTCTTAACTAATAGCATAATCCCTCCCTCCCTCCTTCCTTTCTATCCTGTCTATCCGATTTGAGGAGTGTAATGTGTACACCTTGTACTCCCCAAATTCCAATTTTGCATTCCTTATCTCTGTGACACCACGTCTCTGATTATCCCAACAATATCTACCTTTGGTGTCTTCACCAGCACCTCAAATTCATCTAATTTATTTCTATACTCCTAGCATTGGCATGCATGCAAGTATACATGCTCTTTTTCTTACTTTCACTTACTTCTTTTATGATGATTGCAAGCAGCTTGCTTTCCAGGTTACTGCTCATTCCAATAGAAGCAGTACAAGAATCACTCCCACATCTGCTTGTGGCTACTGTTAAACTATTAGTCTATGTATTCCCAAGCTAGTAGTTTTCCAACCCACTTATCACTGCCTCGATAGCATTGGCAAATATTCTCACGCCCTTTCTATTTAAGTGTATCCCATCCCTGTAGAAGCAGTCTCTCCTGTTAACAAGCACAGACCACATTGAGAAAAATTCTATCCCAATAAGCCTTGTGCAATCTCTCCAGGGACGAATTGATTGAAAAGGCTCTCATCATATACTCTCTCCTATCGTGTCTGTGCAGAATTTCAGACACTTTCAAATTTTACCCTAACTCGTGAATTTTTTTTTTTTTTTTTTCAACATTGACTTTTTTTTTTTCCAATCATATAAAAAACAAATTTTCAGAATTTGCTCTTCCTATATCAAAATTTGGTAAACTGTTTACTCCATATTTCACTTTCACTGATGTGTCAGTTCAAGTTTGTGCGTGCCGTGTCCTTTATTATTGATTGATGCTTATCTTTTTTACTGTGTTTTAAATTTTACTACCCCATAAAAATGTCAGTGAACAGAAAGAGATTGAATTTCAGTGTAAAAGAAAAGTTACAAATTATAGAAACATACGACAAATTAAACTTAAGTAATATGTCTCAAAGGATATCAGTAAAATTGGAATGCCTCAGTCATCTTTATCAAAATTATTAAAATCATGTTGCATATTAAACACTAATGTGTTTAGTAAAACCAGAAAAAGGAAGCATGAAAAAAATGCCAAACAGTAGATGAAGCTCTGTTTGGTTCAAACAGTCCAGCTCGTTTAATGTACCAATCAATTATAGCATACTTTTCAAAAAGCTATTGATTTTACTGAAAAACTACACAACGAGTTTAACACATTGACTGTCACGTCGGCCGTATATGTCTGACACCATTAGGTTTTTCAGGCGCTGTGTCTGACATATTGCCGACACTCACTGTTTCAGTGGGAGCTACGTTGGCTGTGTAGTGCTTGCGACTGTTGGAAATTTATATTATGTAGTTTTTGAAAAGCACGGCCCCTGGTGATACATGTGATGAAATTTGCATGGCGCTCTGAGAAAAAATAAGTGAATAACTGCTCATCGTTTAAAAATTCTTTATTATACGAATTTTACAATTGCAAAATTATGTAGATTTATAGTGTTGTCCAAAACTCTCTAAACACATGGAAGGCTGATGAATACAGTTTCACCAAATACGGAGGATGCGGAAAGGTCAGGGAATGACCACTACATATCCCAGAGCAATATGGCCTTAGTTGCTAATGCTCCTAAAAAAAACCAAATAACAAATAATAATAAATGAATAGTCTGGGCAATAAGTAGAAACACTTTTCCCCTTTCTGCTAGCAACTGATCTTCCCTCAGACCCTTTCAATTTTGCATAACAAAAAATGCACATTCTTCTAACTTTCTTGTTGTTTGCATCTAATTTTGTAGTTAGTATATGAGTATTACCACATTTTAGCTTTTCACGTTTCTCTTTCCATTCTATATTTAGTAAATCTGTAACTATATCTTCCCGAAAGCTTCTTATCTGGCGCCTCCATAGCCAGGTGGGAAGGAGCAGCAGTGCGTAGCACACGCTTCTTGATTAGACCGGGGTTCGAGCCCATCACCACCAAATACGGAAGATACGGAAAGGTCAGGGAATGACCACCGCATATCCCGGAGCAATATGGCCTTAGTTGCTAATGCTCCTAAAACACCAAATAACAACAACAACAGCTTCTTATCTTTATATTTTTTCGCTTGGCACTCTTGTACACCATGTAAGCATTGACATGCGATATACCAAGTATATATTCTATCGCTAATTTGTGGTACCACTTTATCCCCTTTCTTAGCGTTGTGGCATATGAACCCATTTATCCTGACAGATCGTTAGCATTAGTAGAAGCATATGATGCAAGAAAGCAAGCTTATGCAGCATCAGCCAAAAAAAAAAAATCAGTGCCTGCTTTTCCTTTATTATGCATATGCAAAAAAAGGAAGTGGTTTTTGTTTTGGCTTCTTTTCATCTTCCTTTACTGGTGGAGGGTCCGTCAACCATTTCTGGGACATGCTTTGTTGTCAGTAGTCTCACATCTCGAGCATCTTGCCACTTTAGAACAATAATTCTATTTTTTCTTCCTTGGCAATCATCTTCCCTTTATTTAGCTTTGAGTACATACCATCTTTAGGCATAAATTTTTTTTTATGCCTAAAGAAGGCATGCATATAAACCGAGCTAGTATAAAAATTGTCTCCATACAAGGTGCGACCTTCATTTAGAAATCCTTGTGATAATTCTTCAGACCTTTGCAGCTAAACCTACGGATTTTCTATAATTTTCAGATTTACCTGAATAAATCTTACTCGACCAGGTATATCCTTCAGTGGAACATAACTTAAACAGCTTGATTCCATATCTGTGACCTTTATTTGGTATATATTGTTGGAATATCAGCCCACCCATCTAAGGAATTAGAGTTTCGTCAATGATGTAATCTTGGCCGTGGAAAAATATTTTCTGATATTTGAGCTGAAAAACATCTATCAGATGTTGTATCCTACTGAGTCTGTTCCCTGGAATGGCGGTTTTGTTGTCTGAAAAGTGAATGAGGCACAACAATTCAAATCTGTTGCAAGACAATTTTTGTTACTAAGTTATTTTTATAGATAGGTTTGGTTGACCAGTAAGATGCAATACTGCCCAATCTTACTAGTCTCATCCACATAAGAAGCCTGAAAAACTTTCTTATCTTATCAGCAGTTGTTGGAACCCACTTTTTTAGATGACTCTGCTGCAAAGCTTGGGTACTCTGAATTTTTGGAACCCTAATTGCAAAACTTAAATTACAAGTCATCTTGTCGAAGCAGCAAAAAGGTTGGAACTCTGAGAAAATTATTGTAGAGTTAGTGGGCAAATCCTCAGAAGCAGATTTTACTGACATGTGACAAGGGTACATAAAGTAGGCTCATGCTGTTAATGTTTTTCTTATAATTTTTATCTACTGTACATTGTAGAAGTCACCATTCGGTGAGTGTATGTAGCCTAGCATTTGCATCAGTTTGATAACTTTAGCTGGTTCGGGTTGGTCCTAAACCTTGGAACTGGGATCATGCAGCTGCAGTAAGTGCAGAAGTTGGGTTGAGAGATGAACCTAACCTCACCTTGACATTCTTTTTTTGTATTCAGCTCCAATCACATGCAAAATTTGAGACCTCTTTTGAATGTTGGCTAGATGATGTTTGGTATTAAGAGTTGCCAACATCTGAGTTAGTGATGGAAAAAGCCAAATTTCTGAATGGTCCACTTCAACAGCTCAAATACGCCTGCAGAAATATTTCTGGGATGTGTTGTAGCAGTTAATATAGTATTTGCCATTAGTGCAAGAAAGCAACAAGTTTTTGCTGCACTGGCCAACAAAAAAAAAAACCCCAAGTAAATAAGAAATTATATGCTTGCTTCTTCATATAGATAACTATCCAGTTGATCTTCAAATTTATTCAACCTCTCAGCCTCAGCTACCTGTGAGGGCAACTGGTTAGAGCAATCAGTGATTTACTGATTTACTAGCTAAAAGAAAACTTCCTACAATGTAGTCTAAACCTCTTCCTCTGTAATTTGAATTTAGGGGCCCCTAGTTCTGGAATTCTTTATAACTGAAAATTCCACCTTCATTCAATTTACTAGCCCCTCTCAGAGCCTTATAAACCTATCAGGTCAACTCTGAGGTTGCTAAGCTCTGTAGCCCACATAATTATTCTTTCTTCATACAGTCACCATTTTGCTGATCTCGCCGTGTGAGTTGGCTGTCTTTGGACCATTTCAAGAAGCTCAATGTGTTTATATGAAGTTTCCATACTTGAACTCAGTATTCCAAATGTGGCCTTATAATTCCTTATACAGTGGGATTATGACCTTACTATCTCTACAGGATAATGTTCGATAAATCATTGGTAGGACGCCGTGGGCTTTCCTGGTTGTCTGCTTACACTCCTCGGAAAATTTCATACCTGCCCATAACTCCCTAGTCCCTTTCTTCCTCTACTGTTTTTAATTCAACCCCACCAAGAATGTAATTTATTTTGGAGTTTCTATTTCCCCAAGTGTAAGACCTCACATTTTGTTGCATTAAAACATAGCTACCACTTTACTCTTTTTAGTCTGTTCAAGTCATCCTGAAGGATTCACTGCTTGGCACTTATCATTAACGATTCTGACATCACTCCTTCTTTCACTTTGATGCTATTTCTGATTTTCAGAAACAACAGTTATCCAACCGATCCTTGGGGACCCCCACTCCTAATGTTATGCTAATCTGAGGAATGTCCATTAATCACAGCTCTCTGCCTTCTGCCCTACAGCCACCCAACAATCATCTTAGAATCTTTACAATAATCTCAACATGTTTCAGCTTATACAGTAACTTTTTACGAGGTACCGAGTCAAATGCTTCGTTAAAATCCAAATAAACCATGTTGAAGTTGTTCCCTACATCTAGCTCATGAGTAATTGTGTCAAATTAGCCTACTAAGTTGACACAATTATTATTTCCCATTTAATTAAGTTAGTTAAACATGATTTTTCCTTAACAAAATCATGTTGTGTCTTTCAGAGTGTCATATCTGTCGAAATGTCCCTGGGATTGCACTCTTAATCATTGCCTCTAAGATTTTTCCATACCAGTGAAGTCAGACTAGCCGGTCTGTAGTTAATGACTAACCAATCTAAAGGAATCTCTCCTGAGTCTAGAGATGCCCTCATAACCTCACAGGTTTTGTATATTCCCTGTCTGCTAACCTCAGAATTACTGGGTATATGCCATCAACCGTGGAACTCTTACATTCCTCTGTGCTTGAAAGATTTTTTCTAATATGCAGTCACCTGTAATTCCGAAATCACTCATTTCTAATTGCTCACATAGCCTCTTCTCAGCAAGAACACATGTCCTCTTCTCAGCAAGAAAACATAGCCTCTTCTCAGCAAGAACAACTAACTTCTCACATAGCCTCTTCTCGGTTGATTCAACTACTGCTCATCTCAGATGCCCAAATTATTCGCTGTATGATTCCTTTTGCCTCAAAGGTGGCACTTGTGCATATGTCCGTTCTGATATTCCCTGTCAGAGACTTGGAAATTTGGAATCTCCTCTCTTTGATCTTCTCTGGCTTAAAATCTCTCTACCTCATTGTGTCAAATTCATCTGTTGTTTCTACCGTTCTCCCAACTCCACTAATCACTTGGAGCTCTTTGACTTTCTCCAGTCGAACTTTCCTAACAGTGAGGTAATTTTCCTTGGTGATTTTAATGTTCACAACTCCAGCTGGCTTCCGTTTTCTAGTCACACCGACCCAGCAGGTCGAGATGCTGAGGCTTTTGCAATTACTAATGACCTAGCACAGATTGTTCATTTACCTACAAGAATTCCGGACAATCCTAATCATACAGCCAATACGCTTGATCCTTTTCTCACAAACAACCCTTCTAAGTACACGGTTGAAGTGAGAGGTCCTTTAGGCACTTCAGATCACAACTTGGTGATTGTCTTCTCCAATGGAACCTTTATCTCATGGCTATTCCCAACCTTGTGTTGTTTGGCATTACAAGAATGCAAAATGGGATGACCTGCGAGACTTCTTTTCTTCTTTTCCTTGGTCGGATTACTGTTTCAAAACTTCTGATGTCAATGTTTGTTCAGATCGTGTCAGTGAAATTATTCTTGCAGGAATGGAATCCTTTATCCCACACTCCACTTTAAAATCTCGTCCTTTATCTAAACCTTGGTTTTCCAATAAATGTGCTAAGGCTGTTCAAGAGAAGAATGTTGCATATCATAATTGGCTTGTTTCTAATTCTTCAGTTTCATTTTCTGCCCACACCAAAGCTCGCAACAATTGTAAAGCAGTTATTAATCAGTCCAAACTAGAGTTTGAACAGGCTAAGAGTAGAAAACTTGCTTCTTGCCCTAATGGTAGCCGAGCATTCTGGTCTTTTGCCAAAGCTATTGGCCGCAAGTTTTGCCCATCTCTGCACCCACCTCTGTCCAAACCAGATGGTTCTGTTGTCACTTCAGCCAAAGGTAAAGCTGACCTGCTAGCATCCCATTTTTCTTCCAGCTCATGTATTAATGATCTTGGTAAAACACCTCCCACCATTCCCAACATGTTCCATTCAATGCCTCCTGTGGTCTTCTGTCAAAAGGATATCAGAAGGATTTTGATGAATCTTGATGCTAAGAAAGCTCCAGGTCCTGATGGTATTTCTCCACTTGTTCTCAAAACCTGTGCTCCTGAACTTACTCCTATTCTTTGCTGCCTTTTTTCACTTTCTTATTACAAAGGTGTTTTTCCTTTTGCTTGGAAATTTGCTCATATCCAGCCAGTTCCTAAAAAGGGTGACAAATCCCTCCCATCCAATTATCGTCCCATTGCAATTACTTCTACTATTTCTAAAGTAATGGAGAAATCAATTAACCGCCAACTCTTAAACTACCTAGAAACCTTCCGTCTGATCAACGATCGCCAGTATGGATTCCGTCAGTGTCGATCCACTGGTGATATTCTGGCTTATGTTACCCATTTATGGACTAATTCAATGCAAAGGTTCGGTGAAACACAGGTAGTTGCCTTTGACATCTCAAAGGCTTTTGATCGTGTTTGGCATAAAGGTCTTCTAAACAAGCTTCCATCTTATGGTTTGCCAACTGTTTTTGGTAATTGGTTATCCAGTTTTCTCTCTGATCGCTCACTGAGGGTGATGGTAGATGGCTCTCTGTCTTCTAACTTCTCCACTAATGCTGGTGTCCCCCAAGGTTCAGTTCTTTCCCCCACTCTTTTCGTCTTGTATATTAATGACTTTCTTCCATTAACTGGAAATCCTATCCATAGTTTTGCCGATGATAGCACATTGCATTCCACTTTCCATTTTGAGAAACCCTGTCCTGCTCAATCAGCTTCAACTTCTCGAAAATCTGCTACCAATTCCTTAAATGCCGATCTTCAGGTAATTCTCCAATGGGGCAAAGACAACTTAGTTGATTTCAACCCTTCTAAAACTCAGTAGTAGTAGTAGTAGTAGTAGTAGTGGCATGTGATGCAAGAAAGCAAATGTATGAGCTTATGCAGCATCAGCCAAAAAAAAAAAAAAAAAAAATCACACCATTCCCTCCAAATGCCTGTCCAGTTCCTCCTTAAATTTATTCAATCTATCAACTTCCACAACGACAGATGGAAGTTTGTTCCAGCAATTAACCACCCGCTGGCTAAAGGCAAATTTCCGCACATCTATTCTACATCTGTCTTTTCTTAATTTGAATTTATGCCCCCTTAGATTCGTAATCTGAACAAGTGGAAGGATCCCATCAGAATTCAGCATGCTCAACCCATTCAAGGCCTTATATACCTCAATCAGATCACTGCGCAGGTGCCTAGTCTCCAGCCACTGCAATTTGCAGAACTTAAGCCTATCTTGGTAAGAACATCCCTTCATTCCCCTCACCAATCTTGTTGCTCTTCTCTGTACACGCTCAAGTAAATCTACATCCTTCCTAAAATGAGGCCTCCAGACCTGTACGCAGTACTCAAGCTGTGGCCTGACCATTGCCTTATACAGAGGGATAATCACCTCCTTTTCCCTGCTAGCAAAATTCCTATATATCATTGACAAAACCCCATGACCTGCCCTGGCAGCCTGTCTGCATTGCTCAGAAAACTTCATATCTGCCTGCACAATTACTCCCAGGTCTTTTTCATTTTCTACCACCTTAAGTGTAGTACCACACAATTGGTACGTTTCTCTGGGGTTACTTCTACCCATATGTAGTACTTTGCATTTGTCAAGGTTAAACTTCAGTTGCCACTTCTTAGCCCATATGCCCAAATTATCTAGATCCTGTTGCAATAGGACACTGTCATTACTGTCATTAACAACCCTGCCAACCTTTGTATCATCTTCAAACTTTGACATTAAGCCTGATATACCTTCATCAATATCATTTAAATATACAAAACAACAGTGGACCTAACACTGAACCCTGTGGGACTCCACTAATAACATTAGTCCAAGAAGAGCAGCACCCATTGATTACCACCCTCTGTCTTCTAGCACTTAACCATCCTTTTATCCATTGTAGCAACTTACCCTTAATACCATTCTGCTCCAATTTGTACAATAGTCTTCCATGCGCAACAGTGTCAAAAGCTTTCCTGAAATCCAAATATATGATATCAAAATTATTTTTCGCATCCAGTTCCTTTGTAACCAAATCATAATATCCTATGAAATTTGTCAGACAAGACTTTCCCTTAACAAACCCATGCTGTGTCTGAATTATTGCTGCAGTCTTGTCTAGATGATCCTGCAATGCATATTTAACCAGCGACTCCATTATTTTACCCGGAACAGAAGTTAAACTAACTGGTCTGTAATTACTCGTGTCACCCTTCGATCCCCCTTTGTGAATTGGGGATCATTTGCACATCTCCAGTCCAAGGTGAACCTCCCCTGAGTCCAAGGATGCTCTCAGTCTTGTCTTATATCTCGCAAAAAGGATTCTTCTGCTCCTATGCTTATCTTTAGTGACACTCCGATTTCTAGGCAAAATGATATATCTCTTTTGGGGATTACCCTGACTTCTAATCTCTCTTGGCACAAGCATATTACAAACATTGCTTTCTCTGCATCTAAAAAAACTTGGTTTTCTCTTTCGCTCTCGCCGTTACTTTTCTTCCAAACAGCAGGCGCCTCCGTAGCCAGGTGGGCAGAAGCAGCAGTGCGTAGCACACACTTCTTGATTAGACCGGGGTTCGAGCCCGTCACCACCAAATACCGAGGATGCGGAAAGGTCAGGAATGACCGCCGCATATTCACGGAGCAATATGGCCTTAGTTGCTAATGCTCCTAAAAACCAAATAATAACAACATAACAACATCTTCCAAACAGCTGCTCTCACTCTGTATAAATCGCAAATCCGCCCTGCCGTGGAATATTGTTCCCACATCTAGGGTAGTGTCCCCAAAATCTCTCTCAAGCTTCTTGATTCCATTCAGAAGAGGGCAGTTAGGTTAATTAATGATTCATCTCTAACAGAGTCTCTCCACTCGCTTTCTCATAGACGTATTGTTTCTGCTGCATGCCTCTTCTACAGATACTTCCATGGGCACTGTTCTTCTGAATTGGCTTCTATAATTCCTGCTCTCTCTTTCAAAACAGTCCGAACACGTGCCGCCACCAGCCAACATCCATTTACTGTCCAACTTCAAACCCACAGAACCAACTTTTCATCTTCCTCATTTATTCATTCAACTGTTGTTTACTGGAACAACCTTGCTTCATATGTATTTCCTGAAAATTACAATCTACAGAAGTTCAGGTCCAATGTCAACAAATATCTTTCGTCTTCTCAACCTCCAACCCAAGCACGGTACTAAGTACTATAGGTTCTAATACCTTTCGTGTTTGGGGTTCACATAAAAAAAAAAAAAAAAAAAAAAGAAGGGTCTTTCATCAGTAAAAGAAAATGTGAAGTACCTATTCAAGTTATCTGCAACATCAGCTGGGTTATTAAGAGTTTACTACACTCACTGCACAAGGGTCTGATCTGATTTGCTTTCTTCTTTGTTGTATTCACATACATGAAAAATTCCTTTCTTTGTAGTTAAGAGCAAAGAATGTCTCCATTCTTTGCTCTCGTAGCTTTTTTTCACATGCAGCCTTGGCCTCCCTAACTTATTTGTGGTACTATTACAGATCAACTTGTACCTGTTGTGGCTTTAGTACTTTTCATTGCTCTGTAACTAACCAATGTTGTCTTTTCTATTTGACCTACCAGCTCTGCATTCATCCATTTCTGCATCCTCCTGCAATATTTTTGTAATGGTATGTATGCTTTCATGGCTTTTGTAATTTTTGTTTTAAAAGTATTCCATAATTCAAATGTTTTACCCTAATTTTGCAATCTGTCCAATTAATGGATGACATCTAGTGCATTAAACTGTCAAAGCCCCCTTTTCTGAAATTAAAACCGTTACTTTTAACTACAACAACATCTTCCAACAGACAATTGCATGATCACTACCTGACAATGGTTCTTGTACTTTAAGCCCTATGATGTCATCTGATTTGTGAGTAATGATGAGGTTGAGGATATTTTCAGCCCTAGTATTTTCTCTCATATGCTGGTACAAATAATATTGATCTAGTTTATTTTAAAAATATTTTGACCATGGTGAATTCCCCTCTTACTTAATCCAGTCAGTCTGGGGCAGATTGAAGGACATATAGGTAAAAAGCATTAGAAATTGGTTTTACATTGCAGACTAAGCTGTCCAGGTTAGAAAATATTCCCAAAATTATTCATATGGGGGTGGGGGATGAAGAAACATCTCTATACTTATTCCTTTTTTATACAATTTTCTATTTTATAAGAAATATAAATTTATTTTTTATAATTAATATAATTCGCTAATATTATTACTGAAAATTATATTTTTTATATAATTTTCACTAATAATTGTAATTATTGCTGGTAATTGGTTGCTATATAGGAATGATATCTCTTCAGGATGCCATATCATTTCACTATTTCAATGAATTTAATATTCATTATAGTATTTAAATTCATTGTGGTTATGAAATGATAATTGATGGGATAACAAAGAAATAAATAAAAAAATATATAAAGACATATTAGTGGCTATAATGCATACAAGTAAATTACAGATCTAAATTAAATTAATAAATGTTTTACAGAAGGAATGTATCTGATAATTTCGAATCAAATAAAAGAATAATTCAACAAGTTCTAATGATAAAATATAAGAATAGCAGCAAGCTGTTCCTATATTACTCTCCTTAAGTAATATAAGAAATAATATGTAATATGTTCTACCGGTGTAAGGAGAGAAAAAAAAAAAAAGCTGACTAAAGACAACATGTATGTGTGTGTGTGGGGGGGGGACAATTTTCGGAGTTGCTGGAAGAATTGACAATGGACACAGACGAAAGCAGTTTTTTGAGGCCCTGGGTGATGATTTGGATAATGTGCTGAGTGTATGTTTATTATTATTATTAGTATTAGTAACGGCCACATGGTGCAAGAAAGCCTATGGCTTATGCTGCACCAGCCAAAAAAAAAAAAAAAAAAAAATCCGAACAAAACAATGATAAAAACAAAAAATAAAATAAAATAAATAACTAAATAATAATAATTAATAAAAAAAAAAAAAAAAGGAAATTAAACCTATCATCCTATGCACTTCCCTTACCCAAAAGTACTATCCAGATGACCTTTGAATTCCCCAAACTGTCGGCCTCTACCACCCATGAAGGCAACTTATTCCAGTAATTTATAACTCGCTGGCTAAAATAAAACTTCCTGCAGTCCAATCTAAACATTTCCCCCTGTAACTTGAATTTATGTCCCCTAGTTCTAGCATCATTTATAATCTTGAAAATTTTGTCCTCGTTCATTTTACTGATGCCTCTCAGAGCCTTAAACATCTCAATCAAATCTCCTCTAAGGTGTCTAGTTTCCAAACTCTGCAACCCACATATTCGAAGTCTTTCTTCATAAGGACACCCTTTTGCCGATCTCACCAGGCGAGTTACCCTTCTTTGCACCCTTTCAAGAAGCTCGATGTCTTTCTTTAGGTGCGGTCTCCATACTTGAACACAGTATTCCAAGTGTGGTCTAACATAAGCCTTATATAATGGGATTATCACGTCCCTATCTCTACTTGCAAAAGTTCGATAGATCATCGATAGAACACCATGGGCCTTCCTTGCAACCTGTTTACAATGCTCAGAGAATTTCATGTCTGACCGTATCGTAACACCCAAGTCCCTTTCCTCCAGTACTGGGTTTAGTTGAACTCCACCAAGTGAATAAGTTTTTTTGGGATTACTGTTTCCCAGGTGTAATACTTTACACTTTGTTGGATTAAAGCACAGCTGCCATTTTTCTGACCATTCCTGAAGTCTATCTACGTCTCTCTGAAGAAGCTCAGCTTGACAGTGATCATTAACTACTCTACCAATTTTAACATCATCTGCAAATTTAGACATCACCCCCTCTATCCCTTCAGCAATGTCGTTTATGAAAATTAAAAACAACAGTGGTCCTAATACTGATCCTTGGGGAACCCCACTTCTTACATCAACCCAATCTGAGGAATAGCCATTTATCACAACCCTCTGCCTCCTGCCCCGAAGCCATCCTGCTATCCATCTAAGGATTTTCCCAGTGATTCCAACGTGTTCCAGCTTATAAAGCAATCGCTCATGTGGGACTGAGTCAAAATCTTTGCTGAAATCTAAATAAACAATGTCGAAATTATTCCCTAAATCCAGCTCGTGAGTGACCCTTTCGAAATAGCGAACCAGATTTGTTAAACATGATTTTCCCTTTACAAAACCATGTTGAGTATCCTTGAGAATTTCAATTCGATCCAAATGATCCTGAATTCCACCCTTGATCATTGCCTCCATGATTTTCCCTACTACTGAAGTCAGGCTGACAGGTCGATAATTTCCAACTTCACTTTTAGAGCCACTCTTATGTATAGGAGATACATTTGCACTTTTCCAATCCAAGGGAATATCCCCAGAGTCTAGTAATGCTTGCATAATTAGCCTCAATGGTTCAATGCACTCGCTTGCCGCCTCTTAAGATTATAGGGTATTTTCCATCAACTTCAGGAGCCTTACTGGTCTGTAGGCTCGAAAGTTTTTTCATTAAATAATCTTGCGAAATTTCAATATCATTAATTACATATTTTTTAACTTCGCTCCCACAATTTCCCATTGCCGCAAAAGGCTTTTCATTTGTAACTATTGCAAAATAACTGTTGAGTTCATCTGCAACGGCAGCTGGTGTATTTATTACTATCCCCTTTCCCTTACGTAAAGGTCCGATCTGGTTTGTCCTGCTCTTCTTGGCATTTATATATGTGAAGAATTCTTTATCCCCCCCCTCTTTGCTCTGTTTGCTAGTGATTTCTCATAAACTGCCTTTGCCTGTCGAACCTTTTCTGTGGCTCTATTACACATCACCTTGTAGCTGTTATAGGCTTCAGTACTTTTTATTGCTCTGTAACCTTTCCATGCCACCTTTTTCTGCTCAGGTAATGTGGCAACGTCACTATTCATCCAACTTGGAACCCTTCTTGTGGAGTATTTTTTTTTAATGGTATATACGCATTCAAGGCATCTGTGATTAATGTTTTAAAAGCGTACCACAGTTCAAATGTATTCATTCTCTGCGCGATATCTACCCAGTTAATAGAGGCCATGTAGTTCCCTAAGGCATCGTAATTTCCTTTTCTGAAATTAAAACCCATTCCTTTGCCTTTTACTTCTGCTAACTCTCTCGTCATCATCCACCGTAGAACTCTGTGATCACTTCCTGCTACTGGTTCCTCTACTGTCAGCCCTGTTATGTCATCTGATTCATGTGTGATGATGAGATCTATTATATTCTTTTCTCTAGTACTTTCCCTGACATGCTGATACAAATAACAGTCATCTAGTTGATTTAAAAATTTTATTCCCCATGTCGAGTTTCCTTCCCATTTACTCCAATCAATTAGAGGCAAATTGAAATCACCCATAATAACATAATAAGGCATTGACGTTTACTTGCCCATTCCATTTGCATGTAGAGGCTTTTGTCATAATCTTCACAATCACCTGGTCTGTAGATTACTCCTACTCACATTATACCTTTGTTTCCAACTATCTCACACCATACAGACTATACTAGCATGTGAAATGTCTGAATCCGGGAAAGCTATCGTCGTACTCAGGCTGCTTCTGATAAGAAGCATTACCCTACCACCCCTTCTATCTAACCTATCCTTCCTAAATACATTATACAAGCCGTACTGAAACTCATCATCCCCAATTTCTGGGTGGCACCACGTCTCTGTAAGCCCTATTATGTCTGCTTTACTTGTTTTAACCAGCAGTTCAAATTCGCTCATTTTATTGATGACACTTCTAATGTTACTGTATAAACAATTAAGATTTACTGTTCTTGTATATTTAACAACCCTAACACAACCTTTGAAGTTTTTTAGGCTCTCTTCCCTGATATTAGCTACCCGTTCACGTGAAACGTTTCTTCCCCCAGAACATCTAGATAATACATCCAGTTGGGATAACAGATAAGAACTCTTAAGGTATGTGCAAGAGTTACTTTGACCAATATTATCAGATAAATGCATGTCAGTATTACCTACATCCCCCCTAACTAGCAGTTTCCCTGAACCTTTAAGGTATCCTCAATAATACTGGCAAAAACTTTTGCACCACCTTTGTTTAAGTGTATCCCATCTTTAGAAAACAAATTCCTTCTATCTACAAGTGTGGGCCATGCTGATAGAAATTTACCTCCTAAAGCCTTGCAGATTCCTTCAAGCCTTGAGTTAATCCACAAGGCTCTTAACATATAATCCCTCCTATCGTGTCTGGGCAGAATTGCAGACACATAGACATTATGGCCTAGCTCGCGACATTTCCTCAGCATGGTCCTGTATTTTTCCAACAAATCGTCAGATCGTGTACGTTTAATATCATTTGTCCCCACATGAATAATATTTTCTTTACCCCCTTTAAAATCTGACAATCTGTTGGTGACATCATCAATAGTTGTTCCCGGCAGACATACCCTGGTTCTGCCCCACCTATTATTATTGAAGAGTTATTTTTTAATTTTATAGGTACTGCAATTTATTTTAAGAAAAAACTGTTTCCATCTATTGTACTCATTTTGCTTTTAGGGTTTGAAATTCCTGATACCGATGCTGAGAAACTTCTGCGGCCAGAGGAAATTGTAAAATATGTTGCAGATAAAGAAGAAGTTAGTCAATGAGGCAAGTTTATAGTGAGACAAGTAAGTTCCTATAGATGATAATACTTGTAGAATTGGGAGCTTTGAGGGAATATTTCATACATATAAATTTGGGATGGTTAGTACTGGATGATTCAAGGCTATTTTTCTCTCCAAACAGATACAGATTATTCAGAATATAAGTAATTTGAAGATCTTTACATAGTGGAAACTTATGTAAAAATAATGGTTGTGATGAATTAATTTCTAGACAGAAATGGAACTTTGCCATTACCCAGCTTGTTTATGTAGGGATTAGGTCTATAACTAAAATGAATGTGTGAGGCTTTACAATAGTATAAATAAAAAATGTTTACAATTGTTTATTTAAAAGGGAAAGAAGAAATGTATATGTTTTTTCTTTCCCATTTAATTTAAATAGCGGATGATATAGAATATCAAAAAATTGATTCAAGTCTTTTAGTATTGGAAAAAAAGATGTAAGAAACCAATCTTCCATCCCACTATCAGGCAAAACAAAAAAATAACACTTCCAATTCATTTGCCAATCACCCTAATAACACTGTATAACAAATTTTTCAAGGAATGCACATGAACAGAAAATTTTCTGTTTTCTTCTCATCAATGCATTTCTGGTTTGTCATCCAGAAATGCAAGTCAATATGCAATATAATATATCAGATTTATTAACAATGTCTAACTCTCTATACACAGCCCAAGCTTTAATCTTTACTATGAGAAGAGGTTAAAAAAAAATTAAAGCATGTGTAGCCTTGTATGCACAAATGATGTTTTATGGGAAAACATCCTTGGCTTGGAAGAGGTTAGTGAAATCCATTTGTAGAATAATATGATGTCACAATCATAAGGAAGTATGTTGTGCTCACGCCTGCTACTTACTGTACCGAATCAGCTAGCACACGCTTCTTGATTAGACCGGGGTTCGAGCCCGTCACCACCAAATACGGAGGATGCGGAAAGGTCAGGGAATGACCACCGCACCGGAGCAATATGGCCTTAGTTGCTAATGCTCCTAAAAACCAAATAACAACAACAACAACCGAATCAGCGTTAGTGACTGAGTTAGTGTCATTTCCGTTACACTTCCATTACATTCTATTGTTAGGTGGTGCTATAGATCCTTACACATCAAAAAACTTGTGAATTAAACAGTAGAAACACTCTTTAAGTTAATTGGAAAAAAGTTCCTTAAAAATGTACATTTGAATGTTCTTTGTGGTCAAGGTGATCATCCTGAACCGAGAAACAGATGTAGTTTCTTATCATAGCTTCGTCGTACCTCCTTTGATACATCTTTTCCATTGACTGTATGCCTTGGTAGAAACTCTCCCTGCTGTTCACTAACTTTGCTCAGATTTGGTCTGAAAAAAAAAAAAAAAAAGCTTGGTAAGAGCGCAAGTAATGGAGCTTAACTGGCATTCTGTATCCTATTTTTCTATAATTTTTGATCAACTTGTTAACCAGTTATTTGTAAATTTTTGCTCTTAATGTTACCAAAAAAGTATTCTTTACAAAGCAGAATGACCGTTAGGCATTTTGTTCAGCGTCAGGTATTTTGTTTTCCAGTTCGCATGAAGCCAACATCTGCTTAACTTGCAGACCTTGCAGGGTTGTTAATGACAGTAATGTCAGTGTGCTACTGCAACAGGATCTAGAAAATTTGGGAAGATGGGCTGAGAAGTGGCAACTGAAGTTTAACATTGACAAATGCAAAGTACTGCATATGGGTAGAAGTAACTCCAGAGGAACGTACCAACTGTGTGGTACTACACTTAAGGTGATAGAAAATGAAAAAGACCTGGGAGTAATTGTGCAGTCAGATAAGAAGTTTTCTGAGCGATGCAGACACGCTGCCAGGGCATTTATGGGGTTTTGGCAATGATATAAAGGGATTTTGCTAGCAGGGAAAAGGAGGTGATTGTCCCTCTGTATAAGTAATGGTCTGGCCACGCCTTGAGTACTGCGTACAGGTCTGGAGGCCTCATTTTAGGAAGGATGTAGATTTTCTTGAACGTGTACAAGATTTCTGAGTCGACATCTATCACAACAGAATGATTTACGACGACTTTTATTTATTTTTTTCAGGTAAGATTGTATGCAGTCATTGCATATTAATTGCTTACACTCAATACATTGGATAATTGGGTCAGAGCTGGTCCCACAGATGGTGCAGACACTAGACTTTTGACAGATAGTAGTATTTGTCATATTGAATTCAGATACTGTAGTGTTACTAGACAATTTAATATTACCACCAGTTTTGGTTTTGCAAGCAATTGGCGCTCTGACCAGCCTGTCTCTTAGTTGTCCCGCAGTGAAATCCACAGGTAGCAGGGGTGTGAGTGGGTGGGGAGGAGAGCAGAGTGGCTATGCAAAACTCTAATGCCGGGTCAAAGTCAAGTGTCTGTTGGACACATGTATAAGTTGAACTACAAGATAATGGCTGAAAGCGCTTGTATAAAGAAGCAGGATGAACATGCAGAAATTCATTTAATACTTATCTGTTATCTGCTCAAATAATTTTTTGGCTGTACCCTTGAAGCATAAGGAAGATTGGATCTCACCATGATGTCTATCATAACCAACATGATGGAAGAGATGATGGGGTTGCTAGAGCTTTGCTCTGGATACTAAATTGGTTTCTCCATGTCAAGCCTTCAGTAAGCAAAGTGGTGGTAATGCACCTGTTGAGAGTCTTTTACCATCTAGTATTGCCTGGTGACAAAGAGGGGTGACATTTCTCTTGGGATATAAGTTTAGGATTTTAATTTTGTACTGAAATTGAAATTTTATTGAAATTAAATCGAAATCATGACTCAGATCAGAGCAGCAAAGCAAAAGGCTCAAGCCAATGGGAGTGCTGTGGCTCAGGGGAGAACTGAGGGGGGCAGTTTCCCTCTGAATCACAGCCTATTAAAATGCACTACTTGCTTGATGTTTGTGGAGCAGTCGGGTACGGGACATGATACTGCCATGGGGGATGTCTTTTTGTGTGCACGATGCAAGGAGTGTAAGGAAATCAGGCGACAACTCAGTGTTGTTATGGGTCTATATGAAAGCTTGAAGCACAGGGTGGATGCCCTCGAAGGATTAAAAGTGAGGGCCCATCAAGCTCTCAGTTGCCCACACCAATGCCAGAGCTTGCACTTGGTCATCACGCGACACAACGGCAGCCCCAAGGCAGAATGCGCTGGTCCCAAAGGAACTAGTAGTTGTTGGTGACTCAATTGTCGGGGAAACGGGAAACATGCTTTGTAAAAAGGATAGGTGGAACAGGACCAGGGTATGTCTGCCAGGGGCAAAGGTTGATGACGTTGTAGAGCGGATATCATCTTTTAAGGGCACAAAAGGTGATATAGTTGTACACGTTGGCACTAATGATATTAAGAGTAGGAGACCAGCGGAATTACTTAACAAGTACAGGTCACTGTTGAAAAAAAGCCGTGAATTAGGGTTGAATTTGAAAGTGTCTGCAATTCTGCCCAGACACGATAGGAGGGAGTATATGATGAGAGCCCTGTCGATCAATTCGGCCCTGGAAGCATTGTGCAAGGCTCAAGGGGTAGAATTTTTTTCAGCCTGGTCTGTACTTGTTAACAGGAGAGACTGCTTCTACAGGGATGGGATACACTTAAATAGAAAGGGTGCAAGAATGTTTGCTGATGCTATCGAGGCAGTGTTAGGTGGGTCGGAAAACTGCTAGATTGGGGGAATACAAGGACTAAAAGATTAACAGTAGCCACTGCCAGAGGTGAAAGTGATTCTTGCACTGCTTCTATTGGAATGAGCCGTAGCCTGGAAAATAAGATGCAGGATATTTCAGAGACTGCTGGGAATCATTGGGGTACAAGTAAACACATCGGTTGTGTTAGGGTAGCTAAGAAAAAGAACAGGTGCATGTATAATTGCGTGTACACCAATGCCAGGAGTTTATTAAATAAATTTGATGAATTTGAGGTATTGCTCAAAACATCAAAGGCAGATATTGTGGGGATTTCAGAGACATGGTGTCACACAGATATAAGGAATGCAGAACTGGAATTTGGCGAGTACAATGTCTACAGAAAGGATAGGAAGGGAGGAGGGGTTATGCTATTAGTTAAGAAATACATAAAATCCAAGGAAGTGAAGCCAGTCGATATTGCTGGACAGTGCAGTGTTGAGTCAGTTTGGTGTGACATAAGCATTGGGAGATCAAAATTGAGAGTAGGAGTGTGCTATAGGCCTAATGACTCTGATGAGTATAATGAGAAACTGTACAGGGAAATAGTGGGCCAGTAAATCAGAGAGTCTTATAATGGGGGATTTTAATTTCCCAGATATTGACTGGAATTTGGGGGCTGGTCACTCACACACTAGCAAGGCTTTTGTGGATTTATTGGATGATTGTTTTCTACATCAGCATGTTCGGGAGGCAATTAGAGGGAGTAATACTCTTGATTTGATTATCAGTAGTGATTTTTCATGCATTAAGAATCTGCAGGTAAATGAACCACTAGGTGGCAGTGATCACAGTGTTCTGAAGTGGGATTTACTCAGAGGTAACTACCATTAGGGGTAAAGGGAAGGGTTATTGCTTTCGTAATGGCGACTATGATGGACTGAGACAGTATTTAAATTCTATACAGTGGGACCAACTGATGATGTTACCAACAGCAAATTCAAAATGGGAAGCATTCAAAGAACTTATCTTGGAAGCTACTAGGCTTTACATACCAACTAAGAAATATTGTTCAAGGTTTAGGCCTAAGTGGATGTCAGATGAACTAATGAGACATGGCAGAGAAGAAAAATGCATGGGATACATACAAATTCACACGTGACACAGAAGCCTATGGTAGATACAAGTTGATCTGTAACCAAGTTACAAAAGGAGGTTAGGCAGGCGAAGGCAGATTACGAGAAATCTTTGGCAAGGGATGCAAAGAAAAACAGCAGAGAGTTCTTTACTTATGTAAACTCTAGAAGGAAGGGGATGAATCAGATTGGTCCACTTGATATCGATGGGTCAACTGTTGATGATCCTGCTCAGGTAGCTAACAAACTAAATGAATATTTTGCATTGACATTCACACATGAGGAGTTATTCAGCGAGGGGAATGCCAGAGGTGTATTCAACTCTGGCAGTAATCTAGAGAATCTTGTAATAACTGAGAGTAAAGTGGAGGAGAAATTGTTGAAGATAAATACAAGAAAGGTACCTGGGGTGGATGGTATCTATCCAGTTATATTAAAAGAGGCAGCAAAGGAAGTAACCAAACCCTTAGCCATAATTATGAGAGCTTCCTTGGACTCAGGGGAAGTACCCATGGACTGGAGATGTGCAAATGTGACCCCAATTAACAAAGGAGCATCAAAGGGCGGCACAAGTAATTATAGACCTGTTAGTTTAACTTCTTTTCCTGGAAAATTAATGGAAGCACTGGTTAAAGAAGCACTGCAGGATCATCTTGACAAGAATTGAGTTAAAGCTCAGACACAGCATGGTTTTGTTAAGGGAAGGTCTTGCCTGACTAATTTGATTGGATACTATGATGTAGTCACAAAAGAATTGGATGTAGGGAATAACTTTGATATTATATATTTGGATCTTAGAAATTCTTTTGATACTGTTGCACATGGAAGACTGCTGCACAAATTGGAGCAGTGTGGCATTGGAGGCAAATTGCTGCTATGGATAAAGGGGTGGTTGAAGGGGAGAAGACAGAGAGTGGTAATCAATGGACACTGCTCATCGTGGACTAATGTTATTAGTGGAGTCCCTCAGGGTTCAGTATTGGGTCCATTATTGTTTTCTGTATATATAAATGATATTGATGATGGTATATCAAGCTTAATGTCCAAGTTTTCAGACAATACGAAGGTTGGCAGGGTTGTCAAGGACACTACTGACGCTATGCTACTGCAACAGGATCTGGAATGGTTGAGCAGATGGGCTGAGAGGTGGCAAGTGAAGTTTAACATTGACAAATGTAAAGTACTACATATGGGAAACAGCAACCCCAGAGCAACGTATCAACTCTGTGGTGCTACACTGACAGTGGTAAAGAATGAAAGGGACCTGAGGGTGGTTGTGCAGGCAGATATGAAGTTTTCTGAGCAGTGCAGATGGGCTGCAAGAGTAGCTCATGGTGTCTTATCAATGATATACAGGAATTTTGCTAGCAGTGATAGGGAGGTGATTATTCCCTTGTATAAGGCAATGTTCAAGCCGCACCTTGAGTACTGTATACAGGTCTGGAGGCCTCATTTCAAGAAGGATGTAGAGATGCTGGAACGAGTACAGAGAAGGGCAAGAAGATTAGTGAATGGAACAAAGGGGTGCTCTTATGAAGAAAGGCTTAAGTTTTGCAAATTACAGTGTCTGGAGACTAGGCACCAGCGAGGTGATATGATAGAGGTGTATAAAGCTTTGAATGGTTTGAGCATGCACAATGCTGATGGGATTGTTCCTCTATCTCAGAATAATCACCTGAGAGGGCATAAATTCAAATTGAGGAAAGATGGATGTAGGATAGACGTGAGGAAATTTGCCTTTAGCCAGCGGGTGGTTGGTTGGTGGAACAGACTTCCATCGCTTGTCGTGGAAGTTGATAACCTAAATAAGTTTAAGGCTCAGCTGGACAGGTATTTCGAACGAACAGAGGGGTGAAGTGGAAGTGGTTATTTTTTATTTATTTACTTTTTTTTTTTTTTTTTTTTTTTGGCTGATGCTGCATAAGCTTGCTTTCTTGCATCAAATGCCTCTACTAAAGCTAATGCTAATATCTGAGAGAATGTCTGTGACAGCCTCAAGGACCAAACAGGGAAATATAGAATATAGGATTTTACACTAATCTAAAGAATATCCATTAATCACAGCCCTCTGGTAATGCTGACATTTTCAAGTTTATACTGCAACCTCCCGAGGGACTGAGTCAAATGCCTTTCTAAAATCCAAATAAACTATATAAAATCTGTTCCCTACATCTAGCTCATGAGTTACTAAGTCAAAATAGCTTACCAGGTTAGTTAAATATGATTTGCCCTTAATAAAACCATGTTATATGCTCTTTACAATGCCATTTCTATCTAAATGCCCCTGGATTGCACTCTTAATCATTGCCTTTAAGATTTTTCCCCTACCACTGAAGTTAGAATAAGATGGATCTGTAGTTACAAACTTCACTCTTAGAATCATTTTTATATATTGGTGATACATTGGCACTTCTGTAATCCAAAGGACTATCTCCCAAGTCCAAAAGTTCTGTCATTGGTACTGTGAGCCCTATTTCATCACCAGGTTTGCTAGTAATGATAAGATTTAGAATATTCTTCTCCCTAACATTTTCTCTAATATGCTATTGCAAATAATAATAAGGCCTGTACAGGCAACTCTCGGTTTATGAATGTTCAATTTACGAACATTCGCTATAACGAACGTCACAGTTCATTCAAAATTTCTTAAAGTCGTTATAAAACGAAATGCCAAACGTATAGTGAACATAATTATAAGATTTAAATAAATAAACTCTCGGTTTATGAATGTTCAATTTACGAACATTCGCTATAACGAACGTCACAGTTCATTCAAAATTTCTTAAAGTCGTTATAAAACGAAATGCCAAACGTATAGTGAACATAATTATAAGATTTAAATAAATAAACTTATTACAATAATTATCAGAAAATTATTATTGATAATTATACTGAACTGTTCTTAGTTAATAAAAACTAATCTAGCCAGTAAAAAAACGGTTACATACCATGCCACATAGAATGTTTTTTTGTGGGAAAGAAATCGGTAATTCCCCCTACTATAATATAATAGGATGATTATTTGCTTTGCCGAGGTTATCTTAGATGGTCAACTGTTGGTTCACTTAGGGTCTGGGAAAGGAAAGCTTCCCCATTCCTTTCTGTTATAATCGTAAAGATACCTGAAATGGAAAATAGCAGCGCTGCAAACAGCAAAAAATGCTCCTGACAGATCTTTCACGTTGCACAACAACAAACGTGGTCAGTTGTTTTATAGACACTGTTACAGACTCATCTAAATTCTGAAGTAACAGAAGACCCTGATATTCCATGGCCTCCCAGAACATTTGCAAGGCAGAAAATGGCCGCAGCTTTTAAATCAATTTCTGAGGGATTGGCAATCTTTGAAAAAGACGCAAATATGGAATGAATTGCAAAAATGATGAGGCATTTATGAAACAGCTGGAAAACCCAGCTGCTTCTTCATTATCAGACTCCCGTCCATCTTCCTCATCTGCACCTAGTGTCACTTATGTGGAAAACTCTGATGAAGATATTGATGAGTAAAAGTTGAATACATATGTATGTACAGTACATATTTATTCTTTTCTTATTTTATTTTACATTATGTATCATATAAGATAAACCATAACGTATACATACATTATAATAAAATGTATTGTATAGACCATTCGATGTTTAGTACATGGTTTTAATGCTTTAAAATGGCTGCTAACATGTACGATATGTATCATAAAAGCTCAGGAATGAAAGATACATATGACGAACAACGTCTTGGAATGGAACTCTTTCATTAACCGAGGTTTGTCTGTATATTTCTTTAATATATAGGCCATCTTATGCAATCTCATCCCCCCACCATATGATAAAGACAGCCATTCCTGTGATGGCCATAGAATCAAAATGCAAGTTGAGGTAGTGTTTACCTGTGTCAACAGGCAAAGTCAGCTAAAGGTTAGCCCATTGTTTGCCTATTACCAGATTTTATGGTATCATTCCTTGACTTTTGGAAACTACCGTATCCCAATCTGCTTGGTAACTATGATCCGTATTTATCCATCTGGTTATATCTGCTGTTTTCAGATCTACTGGGGATTGGAGGAATATTTAAATGTTAGCAATCAGGGCTGTAGTTAGCCAATATCAGGCAGAGGGAATAGAGCATTTCCCCATGAGGTATTCCAAGTTTTTCAGTGTACCCAACATATATATTTATGTGTAAACAGATGTTTCTGCAGACATGATATACTAGTGCAGTAAGGCCTATTTTATAACAAAATAGGTCTTACTGACACATTATGCACAATATGTTGCTTAATGTGTCAGTAAGGCCTATTCACAAATCAGTAAGGTCTGATGTCACAAAAACAAATTTATTTGTTTTTATGACACACAGTTCAACTGCTTGAGACTGATAAATGACTGAATTCCAAAGTTTTTAAAACCAGTATATATGTCATTTGCTTTTGATCTGATTAGAAATTGGTAACATAAAAATTTAATTTTAATTTCATTTCAGAGAAACTATCCAGTCTGGATTATGATTTCCTGCAGTTCTAGGCAGTAGAAGTAGCCTTCATTTGCTATCCAAGCTTTCATTATTCACTTCAGTCTGGTGTGTATAGAATCAATTCAGTTCAGTTTATACAGTGTAAGATCATATTCTTTCAAGAATAAAGAGGTCACTTTCAAATATTTCTTTTAAATTTCAGACTTTATCAAGTAACAAATTCCGTTAACAATAACAGCTCTGTTGTTTGAGTTGCACATTATAAATTCTGCAACACTGGTTACATTTATATTGAAAACCACAAGCCTGCTAGATTTTTTGGTTGCAGAATTGTTTTATATTAATTGAATTAAATATAGGAGAATTCCCAGTTCCTTCTCACATGCATTCCAATACATAAGTAAAAGAACCATGATTAAAATACAAAAAAAAAAGTGTTGAGAAAATTGGTTGAATTTCATACATTATTCAAATCCAGTTTATGGAAATAAAGTCAACATTAGAGCTAATTAATTTTTACAGGCATTGTTATGAAAGTTGCAGTTATATAGTAGTAGTATGCTTGTTTATTTGGGATGCGCAAAAACACAAGCAACTCCATATCTGACAAAGGTAGAAACAATGTAATTTGCAGGGCACCTTCCTAACTATTTGTTAAATAATCTTTATTGATAAGATAGTCTGTGTTATCTGTACGAGGGCTGTTCAATATAGAATGATCATAATTTTTCACAAACAACCATATTGCTTGCTGTTTCGCTGAGTTGTGGTATTTAAGACCAAATCAAGCTGCATCATAACAACTGTGCAGTTGACCTATGTGCATGGTGTGAACTTAGCTGTCGGTTTATGTTCAATTATATACAAAATGGACATGTCACTTGAGGAACAGTATGCTTGCTGCTCAAATTTTGTTTCCCTATCAAGAAAACATCAGCTGAAGCATATGAAATGTTAAGAGGATTGTATTCACAGCAAATGACCATGACTGCACCCAGACGAGTAGATGCTGCATCATGACAGTGCAATATCTCACATTGCTCATATGGTCATTGAGTGTACTTAGCCAGCATTAATGTCAAATTCACAGCATATGGCTGTGTATTTCTAAAGATTTTCATGTGCAGGTTAGTTTTTGAAATAATTTTAAGGTTTTTGTTTATTCAGTATACCAAACTGTATACTGGATATATTCGAATAGAAATTCAAATTACTATTTAAAGTTAATAGTAATTTGAATTTCTAATGGTCACGTAGGTTATTTTATTTTTGTATTTAGATAAGTATTTGGAAAGCTATAGCTTAATATTCAGATAGCCTTTGCTGTCGATATCTTGGTAGAAACTTCATAACTTTCATTGGGTATCTCAAATTTAATTTCACTAGTGGTTAAAAGCTTTTTCAGCAGTATAATTTCTGTAATGCTCTGTTAATTTAAATTCCATAGTATACTGCAAGGTTAAATTTGTAAAGTTAAATTTTTTTTTTAATTTTGGAAAGCTACAGCTTAATATTCAGTTAGCCTTTGTTATCGATGTTTTGGTGAGAGTTTCATAACTTTTGTTCAGTAGCTTAAATTTAACTTTAGTAATTTTAAGTTTTTTCAACAGTTTAATTTCTGCAATATAGTGAAAATTTAAATTTTGTAATTACAAAGTTCATGGACATTGGAACTCACACGGAAATGCCTGCGAACATTTCCGTGTGAGTTGTGACTTCATTGTTTGTACAGCCTGTGGCATTCTTGCCTGACCAATTTGATTGGATACTATGATGCAGTCACAAAAGAACTGAATGCAGGGAATAACTTTGATATTATATACTTGGATCTTAGAAAGGATTTTGATACTGTTGCACATGGAAGACTGCTGCACAAATTGGAGCAGTGTGGCATTGGAGGCAAATTGCTGCTACGGATAAAGGGGTGGTTGAGGGGGAGAAGGCAGAGAGTGGTAATCAATGGACACTGCTCATCGTGGACTAATGTTATTAGTGGAGTCCTTCAGGGTTCAGTGTTGGGTCCATTATTGTTTTCTGTATTTATAAATAATATTGATGATGGTATATCAAGCTTAATGTCCAAGTTTGCAGACGATACAAAAGTTGGCAGGGTTGTTAAGGACACTACTGACGCTATGCTGCTGCAACAGGATCTGGAAAGGTTGAGCAGATGGGCTGAGAGGTGGCAAATGAAGTTTAACATTGACAAATGTAAAGTACTACATATGGGAAACAGCAACCCCAGAGCAACGTATCAACTCTGTGGTACTACACTGACAGTGGTAGAGAATGAAAAGGACTTTGGGGGTAATTGTGCAGGCAGATATGAAGTTCACTGAGCAGTGCAGACGGGCTGCAAGAGTAGCTCATGGTGTCTTATCAATGATATACATGAATTTTTCTAGCAGGGATAAGGAGGTGATTATTCCCTTCTATAAGGCAATGGTCAGGCCACACCTTGAGTACTGTATACAGGTCTGGAGGCCTCACTTCAAGAAGGATGTAGAGCTGCTGGAACGAGTACAGAGAAGGGCAACAAGGTTCTAAGGCAGATCTAGTAGACAGCCCTGGCTCATCTAGTGATTCTTTTCTTTGCAACTGTTGTAAGGAGTGTACCGATCTCAAATTACAACTTGTGCATTACGAGAAGGGGTTGCCATTGGTTGGCTGGGACCGCTTTAACTAATAAATATCAATGTGCATTACAAGAATAATTTGAGTTTCATTTAAGAAACAAGTGCTTGCTCTAGAAACAAATGTAACTGGGAGCTCATCAGGGCCTCAAGTATCTCCTAACCTTTCAAGTGATGCACCCCCGATTCGAGACCCAGAAAAGAATAGTCTAGGGCAGACTGCTCTGTTTGAAGGTGATCTTTTTTTTTTATTGGGTGACTCTGTTGTCAGGGAAATGGGTAACATTTTTTGTAATAAAGATAGGTGATCCAGAACCAGAGTGTGTTGCTAAGAGCTACAATTGATGATGTTACCAAAAGATTGTCAGATTTTAAGGTGGGTAAAGAGAGAATTATTATTCATGTGGAGACTAATGATATTAAGCGTACACGACCTGACCGTTGGAGACATATAGCACTATGCTGAGAAGATGCCGCAAGTTAGGTCTCATTGTGCATGTGTCTGCAATTCTGCTTCGACACAGTAGGAGGGACTATATGCTGAAAGCCTTGTCCATTAACTCAAGATTTTAGAGAATCTGCATGGCTCTTGGGGGAGGGGGGAATTTTATCATTGTGGCCTGCATTTGTAGAGATGGTGTTCATTTGAACAAATGCAGTGCAAAGATTTTTGCTGGTATCATTGAGGATACCCTAAGGGTTTGTGGAACTACTAGTTAGGGGGAGAAGGGTACTTTAGAAATTGCATTTATCTGATGATATGGGCCAAAGTAACGCTTGCACTGACTGCAAGAAGTCTTGTTTGTTGCCACAACAGCCAATGTTGATAGGATGTTCTGAGGATGGCAATATTTCTAATGAGAGGGAAGATTAATCACAACCCTCTATTAAAATAATTAAAGGCATTTTAATTATTTTGTCTCATAGTATTTTAATAGTAATTTATTGATATTCCAGTGAGGAATTTTTAATTGCATGGTTTTATTGTACTTTCATCTTATTTTAATAGCATTTTATTTGTATTGTAATTTTGCGTTTACGACAAAATGTCTTCCTTCACTAGAGGTTGCATGGGGGGTTTAATATTTCTGGGGTCGGGGTGGGGTTTCCACTGTGATCCTGGGGTGTTGGACTGTCCGTGTGTCAATAGTGAGATGTACATTGAGTTTTAAATTATTTTAATTATGTAAATTTGTTTTAAGTATCATTTCGTAATTTATTCGTATAAAGAGATTTGGGAAAGAAGAAATCCTACGCACTGAATAAAAGGTAACTCCTTGTTTATTTCCAAAATATTAATAGAACGTAGGAAAAATTGAGCATATGTAAGGCTCTCATTTATGTAGTATATACATACCTTTAAGAAAATATTGGAGGTGGAGGATGCTGAAATACATGACTGCTGGTCAAATAGAGCAGAAAAAGATAATACGGGACAGTTAGAGTGATGAAAAGTACTGAAACCTACAACGGGTACAAGTTGATCTGTAATACTACCACAAATAAGGGCAGGGAGGCCAAGGCTGCATATGAAAAAGCATTGGTTAGGAGAGCAAAGAATGGGGACAAGGAATATTTCATGTATGTGAATATAACAAAGAAAGCTAATCAGATTGGGCTCTTGTACACTGGGAGTGGGAAAGTCTTACAATAACCCAGCTGATGTGGATGAATTGAATAGGTACTTTGCATTGGACTTTACTGATGAAAGACCCCCTCATGCTGAGAAGAGACTGTGTGAGTGAAGCTGAGCCATATGAAATTAGTGATGTCATGATTACAGATGATCGTTTAGAAAAACTTTTGAGCATAAAGGCAAGTAAGACTCCCAGAGTTGGTCATATACCCTGTAGTTTTGAGGGAGTGTATTGAACATTTGAGGTTAATAATGAGAGCACCTTTCAACTCAAGGAAGATTCCTTTGGATTGGAGGAGTACCATTGTTATTGCCATTACATAAAAATGGTTCTAAGAGTGGTTGGTAACTACAGACTGGTTAGTCTAACTTCAATATTAGAGGCAGTGATTAAGAGTGCAGTCCAGGGACATTTAGATGTGGCATTCTGAAGGACACACAATATGGCTTTGTTAAGGGAAAATCATGTTTAACTAATTTAGCAGGCTATTTTGACACAGTTCCAATGAGTTGGATATAGGAAACAATTTTGACATAGTTTATTTGGATTTTAGCAAAGCATTTGACTCTGTCCCTCATGAGAGGTTACTGTATAAGCTTGTACAGGTTGGATTACTGGTAAGATTTTAAGATGGATTGCTGGGTGCCTGCAGGCAGAATGCAGGCACCCAGCAATCCATCTTAAAATCTTACCAGTAATCCAACCTGTACAAGCTTATACAGTAACCTCTCATGAGGGACAGAGTCAAATGCTTTGCTAAAATCCAAATAAACTATGTCTGCATTGTGCCTGCAGGCAGAATGCAGAGATTTGTGATTAATGGATATTCTTCAGATTGCTGTAATGTCAGGAGTGGGATCCTTCAAGGATCAGTTCTTGGAGCACTGTTCTTTCTTATTTTCATAAATGACATTGATGAAGGGATAGAAGGCATGATGTCAAAATTTGCAGATGACATAAAGATTGGCAGAGTCATTAATGATCATTGCCATGCAGTGCTTCTTCAGGGTGACTTGAACAGTGATGGTCAGAAGTGTCAGCTGTGTTTTAATGCTGCTAAATGCATGGGCTTACACTTGGGGTATAGTAACCCCAAATTAAATTATACATTTGGTGGGGTTGAATTGAGAACAGGGAGGAGGAAAGGGATCTGGGAGTTACAAAACAGGCAGATATGAAGTTTTCTGAACAGTGTAAATAGACAGCCAGGAAAGCCTATGGTGTCCTATTGATGATTTATCAAACATTAACCTGTAGAAATAGGGAGGTTATAATCCCACTATATAAGGCAGTTGTAAGAGCACATTTGGAATACTGTGTTCAGATAAGCAGACTTCATCTGAAAAAACACATTGACTTTCTTAAAAAGGGTCCAAATACGAGCAACTTGAATGGTGAGATCAGCAGAGGGACGACCATATAATGACAGACTCAGATTATGTGGGCTACAGAGCTTGGCAAACAGGCACCTCAGAGCTGACGTGATTGAGGTTTATAAGGCTCTGAGAGAGATTAGCATAATGAATGAAGGTGGAATTCTCACTGTAATAAAGAATTCCAGAACTAGGGCCATAAATTCAAATTACAGGGGTTGAGATTGTAGGAAATTTTGTTTTAGCCAGCAAGTCGTTGGTTGTTGGAACAAGTTGCCCTTGCAAGTAGTTGAGGCTGACAGTTTGAATAAATTCAAAAGTCAACTGGATAGTTACCTGTGGCTTCCTTCCACTGTGATGAATACTGTTACTGTTACTATAGCTCTGATTTTTTTTTTTTTAAATGTTAAAGAAGGAGCTGCAAAGAAAACATTTCCAGTCATCAGAAGCAGTTGTAAAGATATTGGAGGCGATTCATACGTGCATGTAAAAAAAATGGTTTGCCCAATGTTTTTGAAGAATAGCAGAAATGTTTAATAATTACATTTCATCAAATGTAGACTACTTTTAAAAGGACCATCAAAATATGGACTATTAATAAAGGTATGTTGTAAAAAAAAAATTATGAACATTCTTAATTGAACAACCGTAGTATATTTACTTGGATTTTGAAAGAAAAGTTTATTTCTAATAAGTTCCAAATATGACTTTTATATTTGTATCTCAAAAGATTTGTATCTCTAATTTGCCCTGCTGTGGTACAGAAATGAAACAACTGAGGATGATTTCTCAGGCAATATGGGAAACAGAACTTCTAACCTGTGTAATTGAATTATTAATTAGAGAAAAAGAGTGATGTCTGGCTCTGAAAATTGAACTTATACATAAATTCGTTTTTGTGTCATCAACATTAGTATTAGTATATGATGATACCACATCATTGACTATTACATTCCAATTGAGTGAATGAGATAATGGTGTGGTTAAATTTGACATTAGTGTATATCTTGTGTATAATACTTATCTGATTATGTGAACTTACACAGAACAGTAAGCTAAAAGTATGTAGAGCCTAGCTCCAACAGTATTATAAAATTATAGTACAGAGAATTTCTATAAGTGATTCAACGTCATTCACTAGCTATTCTGTGGCACATTTACACTACAGTTCCACTCCTCAGCAACTTTGTAAGAAAGCATTGTCTATGTAAGCAGACACTGTGAATTATGTGGAAGAAAGCCATATGAAGAGAGAGAGAGAGAGAGAGAGAGAGAGAGAGAAAAACAGAGCAGCTAACAAATGGGTTTCAACTGCTTATAGATAATAATTAATTCTATAATTACCTTTGTTATTCTAGAAAAGCATATCAGCAGATTAGTAAGTCAATTTATTGTCTGCCAAATGGTCTTAGGAATTTTTGCTGTGTACAGATTTATTTGGCATGTATAGAAGTTCCATTTTAAATTCTGTTTCCTCAAACATTAAGTTATGTTAATCTATCATACATGTCTGTAGTTAATTGCCAATCACAAGCTGTTGCTACATTTTTGAGCAGTTTAATTCATTTCTTGCTATATCGATTATAATCTTTTGTAATGCACAATTAAATTAGAATCAAGCAATAGTATTAATTTTTTAAACATTAATATTTTGAAAGAAAAATCGCCTGCATTGCATGTCGCTAAAAAGTAGTATTACCTTATCTCTCTTCAATATGCCTATTTATCTCTTATAGCATCGACTTATGCTCGGTGATCACTAAATTGTAATTCCCCTAATCTATAATGGACTAAGCTGCACAGCTCACAGGATGCAAAGCAGAACAGGTTCGTATGCTAGAGCAGTGTGATTTGCATCTGGTCATGCAAGTCAGAGTGATCAAGTAGCAGTTATGGGATGTAATAAAGATATCACAATTTCAAAAGGGCATGATTGTGGGAGCTCGTGTATCAGTGCTTCCTTATCGGAAATGGCATGTCTTGTCTGTTGCTCGTGGTCCACTGTGGTTAAGGTGTACAAAGAATGGTATCAAACAGGTCAGGCCACCTTCTGCTGACAAACCTGGAAAGGATTATGCAGTGCCGGATGAAGGCCAAGTGATACCCTAAGCACACCCCAATAATGGTCCCTCCCCTCAGCCTCGGCTTCTCCATTGCTTAACTTACAAGACATTAAGACTCAATAAGTGCTGAACGTGAAATAAGAGTTTGAAAATTTATAACCCTTTTTCAGTTTTATTCCAGGCAAGATCCCACAACTATATTAAATAAAAACTTTTCGTTTTTTAAATTTTTATTTATTTAACAACAACACTAAATATTTAGTGTATTTAGCAGTAAAAAATATAAGCAAAGATTTACCTATTGGTTTATATTTATTTACTCTTTAAAACGTTTTATCCTAGATTTTTTACTTGCAAAGTCTATAATCAAGTCCTCAAAACTAATTTGGCGTAACAATTCTGCTTCTATACTTAGCAGAGACAAAGGCATCCAATCTATCTTGTCGCATAGCTGTTCTCTTAGGATTTTTTATGTGCCTGAGTTAAGAAAATGAATGCTCAGCTATGCAATTTGTAACCCTTAATGTTAAAAAAATATGCAAAGCAATATCTACATTTGGAAATGCATAATCAATTTTGTCTTCTACAATTATTTTATAAAGTTTTTTAAACAATTTCTTACATATAAAGTTTCTGAATCTTGTTTTTTACACTTTTCGTTGCACTGAACTTATGGCACAGAAATGCAGGTAACTGCTGAAGCTCAGCACAGAGATTATTGTCCACATCGTCTGGGTAAGCATCAATTAGTTTTTGATAGCAGTGAGAGTATCTTTCAGTTTCAGCAGATGAAGTGACATTATTTGGAACATCACTTAGAAAGGAAAATCTGTCTGCTATTTCTTTGTGCACCTCTCCTCTTCTTCTTATCTCAGTTTCCAGTTTGTCAATAATTGGCTAAAAAAGTGGATATACGAAAGTTATCTCTGCCATTCGGTTTTCTACTTCTGGTGCATCTCTGTCATTGAGTATCTTCTTTCTGATATGTTTGTGAGTTTGAATGGCTTTGTAATCAACATCTGGTAGTATTTCCTTTACAAGTGCTTCAAATCTATCAAAGTCATATCTTAAAGAGCATAGTTGGTCAGCTAATGACCTGTACAGATCACATTTTAAGTTCACATCTTCACTTTGCAGAACTTGACTTGTTCTATGAAACTTTCGCAAATCTCATCCTACATGAACAACATGAAAACAAATTCTACCTCTTGCATCTTATTTGCAATAATTTCTGCTTCTCTTCTAGTGTCTTCCTTTTGTGATGGTCTTCAGCTAAACACTCTAAAGCTTCCGATGTCTTAACGAAACACTTCAAAATTGCTGCTGTTGCCATTGCATATGCCTCTCATCTGGTGTTAGAGAGGGTTTTTAACATAGGTTCATTTCCAAGACAAGCTTTAAGAATTTTCCACCGGCTGGTTGAGGCTGAAAAAAAATGTATAGAGCAAATGCACTGTAGAGAAAAAATTAACTGCCACTTTGACAGCAGTCGGCAGCACTTTGGCCTAACAGATTTAGTGAATGGGCTGCACAGGGCACATATATGACAAACTTATTTTCTTCTAAAATTTTTTGCTGCATCCCCTTATAACAACCAGACATGTTAGCAGCGTTGTCGTAGGACTGACCCCTACGTTTTGAAAAATTTAGTTCGCAAACTTCACGTAAGTGCTGCAATTGGTTTGCCATTTCTTCACTAGTATGGTAGTAGTAGTAGTAGTAGTGGTGGCATGTGTATGAGCTTATGCAGCATCAGCCAAAAAAAAAAAAAAAAAATCACACCATTCCCTCCAAATGCCTGTCCAGTTCCTCCTTAAATTTATTCAACCTATCAACTTCCACAACGACAGATGGAAATTTGTTCCAGCAATTAACCACCTGCTGGCTAAAGGCAAATTTCCGCACATCTATTCTACATCTGTCTTTTCTTAATTTGAATTTATGCCCCCTTAGGTTCGTAATCTGAACAAGTGGAAGGATCCCATCAGAATTCAGCATGCTCAACCCATTCAAGGCCTTATACACCTCAAGCAGATCACCGTGCAGGTGCCTAGTCTCCAGCCACTGCAATTTGCAGAACTTAAGCCTCTCTTGGTAAGAGGACCTTCATTCCCCTCACCAATCGTGTTGCCCTTCTCTGTACACGTTCAAGTAAATCTACATCCTTCCTAAAATGAGGCCTCCAGACCTGTACGCAGTACTCAAGGCATGGCCTGACCCTTGCCTTGTACAGAGAGATAATCTCCTCCTTTTCCCTGCTAGCAGAATTCCTATATATCATTGACAAAACCCCATGACCTGCCCTGGCAGCCTGTCTGCATTGCTCAGAAAACTTCATATCTGACTGCACAATTACTCCCAGGTCTTTTTCGTTTTCTACCACCTTAAGTGTAGTACCACACAGTTGGTACGTTTCTCTGGGGTTACTTCTACCCATATGCAGTACTTTGCATTTGTCAAGGTTAAACTTCAGTTGCCACTTCTTAGCCCATCTGCCCAAGTTATCTAGATCCTGTTGCAGTAGCACACTGCCATTACTGTCATTAACAACCTTGCCAACCTTTGTATCATCTGCAAACTTCGACATTAAGCCTGATATACCTTCATCAATATCATTGATAAATATACAAAACAACAGTGGACCCAACACCGAACCCTGTGGGACTCCACTAATAACATTAGTCCACAAAGAGCACTAATGTTAGAAACCACTTTGGTTAAAAACCAGTGGTTTTTTGGTTAAAAGGCATTCATTAGGCTGCCCATCTTTTAAGTATTGAAGTACAACACTTAACTGATCTATGTTGATCTGGTGTTGAATCAACTGAAATGGTAAAATATCCAGAAGAATTTAGTTTGTCAACAATGAACGTGTGGACTTTCTGAGCCATTAGTACAATGAGCTCCTCACAGGTAGTTTTGGACAGATAGAAGGATTTCCTTTTCCAGTATTTCCATATTTTGAAATGTGCCCTGCTAAAAATGGATCAAACTGACTTATGAGCTCAAGCAGCTTTAAAAAATTTCCCATTCTGCAGCAAACCAAAATTTTCATCTGTTTCTAGAAAAGCTAGGCTGCATTCAGCTAACGTATGAATAACAGCTATTACTCCAAGACATGTTAGTAATTGCACTCTTCTTTAATTTGTTTTTCCAACTCTTGTCGCAAGCCCAAACCTTGCTGCGAGTTAAGTATGTTAGCATAGTCTCGGTGAGTAATGCTTCTTTCTTGAGAAATTACACCAGTATTTTGCCAGTCACTGAACCTTTCTCTTTCAACAAAACATGAGGAACATTTAGGAGCAAAAAATTTACAAACAAAGCAGTAAACTGACCCTGTTGATGGTGAATACAATAACCACTCTCTCTTGTATTGCTCACGATTGGCTTTTACCCCAAAGAAATGTTTTTGTGAACAGCATCTTGTTTGTTTGCCACTTTTGAAAGTTTGGCAAGATTTGTCATGTGGCTCATTGTGGTGTTGACAGTCACTGGGTCTGCACGCAATCCAATAAGTCACATTATCAGCAGAAAAATCTTGCCACAACCCTGGATCTTTTGATTTATTTACTTCATCTTTTGCAGACTGAATCATTTCACCTTGGTCCAGTAGATTTTCATTTTCAGCAATCTTTTCAATATCAGACAGTCTTGTAGAGCAACTTGCCTCAACATTTACAGTAGACATATCAAGAGAATTTACGGGCAAAGTGTGATCAGTAATAAGACTCATGCCACTTGAGCCAGCCTGTGACACCTCAACATAGTCATGATGTTCTGATCTTAGAAGTTGACCGAGCGGTACTGATAGGTGTGAAGCTTTATTCATCTTCAATCTTATCATAATCAGATCCAGTACAAGTAGCTTCTGATGGCTTAGATCTGTTTTGATTTGGTAGATTAGGTTGTGAAACTTTTGCGAAGAAATTAGTCAGCTTTCCAGCCTTGGCCACTAAATCCAAAGTCTTTTGTTTATTCTTTTTAGCCAGTTTTCTCTTGTTTTGCACCATATAATTGAACACATTTCATCTTGGGTCTGAAAATTACAGAAGAATAAATGTTAATAAATACACTAATTGAGAATAGATTTTGTTTAACCTTCAGTTTCGCGACAAGACTGATTTTATTATTTTTTTTTTAATAAAACTTTTTTTTTAACAGTGCGTGGGAAAAGTCAAACACTGCAGGTAAGAACAATTACAAAAAATCAATTAAAGTAGCGACTTTATGCCAACTTTCCCTTGGTGCTCTAAGCACATGCTTATTTTGCCTTTTGATTAATCCAGTACTGGGATTATGCAAGGTAGATATTCGTGGTGAGCGAAGGGTGCAACACATTGTATGGGCTCAACAGCAGGTCACTGTACAACAATTGACATTGCAATACAATACGGGGAATGCAAGAATAATATCTCAAGTGGCGATGCCCTGCACACTCAGACATATTGGGTGTGCAGCAGACAAGCCGAGAGACACACTCTCCTCACTATTGATCATCATCAACAGCAAATGTTGTGGTTTTAACAACTCGCATGTCAGATACTGGAGGACTGGAAACAAGTGTGCTGGTCAGATGTTCAAATACCTGATACAGCACACTGATGAATGCCTTTGTGTGTAGCGCAAGCAACGTGAGTCCTTATGCATGGCGGTCATAATCCAGGCAGGTGGTGGGTGGTTGTGTAACATGGCGCATGTTTTGCTGGCAAGAACCAGGGGTCCTGGTGTGTATGGGCCAACATTTCACTGGTAAGGTTCACCCTGCCATGTTGCATTTTTTTCCTGGACAGAAATAGGATCTTTGAAGATGATAATGAGCCATGTTATCAGGCCCACATTGTGCATGAGTATTTCAAGGAACACAGTGAAGATATCACACATCTCGATTGGCCTCTAAAATTGCCTGATCTCAGTCCAATTGAATGCCTGTGGGATGTTTTGGAATGAGAAGTAAGGACGCGCAACTCACCTATCATCTATTCAGACACTGGAAGGCCATGCAGGCAGCATGGCTTCAGATCCCTACAGAATCTTCAGACATCTAGTCAGTACCTTGTGAATAGTGGCTGTTTTCTATGCAAATGCTAGTCCAACATGATATTAGGTAGATGGTTGTAATTCAATGATCACTGAGGTTATACAAATTTTTAAATATAGGTTGACTGTTATTTGAGACCTTAGGTTGTTAAATCTTTAAGAAAATTTCCTGCTTAAAATTGAGTATCCATAGAAAAACTACACACATACATGGGGAAAATCCCTCCGTTTTTATCTGAAACATCCTTACAGTCCTTAAACCAACAATTGTGTTTTTTTTTCATTTTAAACTTTCATTGTATTGCATTTTAAAATGCAGTAAAACACAATTCAAGTGAAAGTGATTTAAAGACAAAGTTATAGTATCTTATTACTGCTTTCTCAACCCAGGAAGTCTCTTCTGCAGTTAATCCATAGTACCATTTTTAGAAGTTAAATGTAGACTAGAGAATCCTCTGAACCCAATCTGTCATTTGCATAGAATAATAAAGTTATTTTACTTTAAACTGTTAGGTTCCTCCTAGTTAGCCTCCTGGTTCTTCCAAAAATTCTTTTAATTGTGATATTCAAGATATCAATATCTAGTCTATTTAAATCAAGGCTATCAGTGCATGTTATGTATTGGCAGTACAACCATTAAGATCAATTTAATATGCATTACTGGTGGTAATGTGTACTATTGTCTGACACTAGTGAATATTGCAAACCAAACCATACTAATTATTCTAGGACTATTGAATGTTCTGGCAAAATTCATCCGAATAACATGAAGTTTCCAGTTTGCACTAAAAAAAAAGGGTATCTTAGGACAGAAACTTCTCTCTTTAAATGCGATTTAGTTCTTACTGTTTATTGTTTAGACCAACTGGTCTGGGAGGTTTGAAATTTTCTTTAATTTGTTCTGAGGCTTGTTTCATTCTTCCAGTATATAAGGGCTGGGCATATATGCCATATCCAAAAATTTCATTAATTCATATGCCCTCCACTTTTTATCTTATCTACTCAGTGCATTATGAATAGTCAAGTAAATAGAACAAACTTATCTTCAAAAAAAAGACCCTAAACTCCCCAGAACTTGCCCATTCATTTTACAAATATATGTGGTCTCAGATTCAGTTATGCCCATTTTCACCTATATTCTGTGAAATCCTACTTAGTTTTATTTCTGACAATCTCAATTATTGGTTACCTTATCCACCACTCATTTGCCTTTCACCATTGTAATTATGGAGCTCTTTGTGAATGCTTCAGAATCCTTCCTCTTTACACTAGATGACTACTCTATGGGTCTCTTTTTGTCTACAATATCATAAACTCTGTTATTGATTTACCATCTCTTCTTGAACAGCTACCTTTCACTGTACCCTGTTTGAATTCCAATTACAAAACTAATTTCTTACTGCCTGTTCCTTGTACTCAACTCCTCTGTTTCGTTTCCTTCAGTTATTGAATAATTACAATATTGATTTTACACTTAATCCATATATGTATAAGAATTTGCCCCTTACTCTGTTTTCTTAATCTAAATTTTGTATATAGTTTAATTCTAGTTTTGTATTTATTGTTACTGTTCTGTATTGATTCTGTAAAGCATTCTCACCATTATTTAGGGTCTGTGTGCCCTGTGTGTGAGAAGTCTGTATATAAATAAATAAATAAATAAATATTGCACTACTTTCAACAGATAGCTTTAGCTATATGGCATTTTTGAAAACTAATTTTATATGACGTCAGCTCATATTTTGTGTGCATTTTCCACTAGGAATCGCATACTGTCTGGCGAGCTAGTTAATTTTGAAATGGGCTGTTGTGGCAGTCACACCTTTTGAAGGCCAATTAATTTTTTTGAGAAGCCATCTGTTTGAAAATATTGCGATACCAGGGCAATTCATTAAAAGACAAGTTTGTTCTATAGTGGGAATTAACATCATTGCATTATCTATGTAGTTTAAATCTTGCAGGCCACAAATGAAGATTACAAGAAAGATAGTCCTGCAAACATATATTTTATAAAGAAAGAAATGTTACTATTTTTGTATGGATTCTGAAAGACAATTGTTGGCAGTGATGATGAAATATTTAGAAAGCAGATTGCTTTCTTAATATATCATCATCACTTCATCATCAATTTTTTTTTTTTTTTTTTTTGAAAAAATGCATCAGATTTTAAAGAATTTCAGATTGTAAAGTGCCAGATTTTATAGTTTACTGTATTTGTATTTTATATGTATATTTATATTATATTACAATTGCTGTATAATGAACTGAAGAATTATAGCCTGGTTACTTAATTTTTGGAAGTAAGAGATAGTAGAAGAGGGAAAGGAGGAATATTTTTTATTCACTCTGTTGTCAAGGGTTGGAAATACAGTATTTGCAATTTAGCAAAACTCGTTGTATACATACTTGTTGCTGAAGTCTAAACAGAATTTTTAAGTATGTGTCTTATTTATACCACCTTTACTTGACTATTTCTTGAATGAATTGCATATATCTTCCAACCCTGAACTTACACTTAATAAGACTTTTGTAGTAAGAAACTCAACATTAACTTAATGAATTGTCATTTGGTTCCTTCTGTTTTAAATTATTGCTAAAATTTTAAATGAAAACTGCTTTGACCGTATTATTTTTGATACAACTAGACACTTGTATGATGCAGCAGTGAAACCTTTTTTAGGCTTTATCTTAACAAATGCTAAATTTGGATATTTCAGTCTTATATTTTAAAGGCACTTTCAGATCATTATACATTCTTGTGCTTCTACTCTTCCAGTGGTACATTCTTCATCCCAACAAAAGTTGCCTGAGCAGCAAATATAACAGAATTAAATTTTTTTAAAAATTTTATTCCAACTTTTTATAAATCATATTAGTAATGCCAAGTTTATTTATTTTATTATACTTTATTTATTTTATTTATATTATATTTTATTATATTTATATTTTATTTTATTAAATATTTATTTTATTTATTATACAGGGTGTCTCAAAAATATTGGTACAAACGTTTAGGGAAGGTAGGTAACATCTAAAGGAATGTGAATTGCATGGGAACCCATAACCGGAAAAGTCACTGTAAGTCGGTACATGGCTCTGTTCATCAGTTCGCGAGAGGGAAAATTTCTGGTTTACTCATTCAAGCAGTAGTCGCCGCACAAGGAGCATGCATCGATATACAAACTGTGAGCTGGCACACATGCACCTAGTGTATGGATTAGCAGAGGGCCCACACGGTGTGCGCCCCCATGCGGCACAACATCGCTTCGCAATAAATGTGTGGGCAGGTATGGTCGGTGACTGCTTAGTCGGCCCATACCTGTTACCATCCTGCATGAACTCCGCTAAATATCGGATCTCACTTGAACAAGTTCTACCAGAGTTACTTGATGATGTTCCAGCAAATGTGAGATGCAACAGTTGGTTTCAACATGAGGGGGCGCCTGCCCATTATGGAAGGTGTGTTCGTGACCATTTGAACAGGTGTTTTGGACGTCGATGGATTGGCCGTGGTGGACTCGTTGCCTGGCCCCCATGCTCACCTGATTTATCAAGCCTTGATTTCTTTCTGCGGGGAGGGCCCCCTCAAATCTATCATGTATGAATCGCCTGTGGAGACGGAAATGGATCTCGTGGCGAGACTCGTCTGCGCTGCTGCCTACTGTCAAAGAAACTCCAGGTGTGTCTGCCAATCCATGCTGCGTCGGTGTCACGTATGCATCGCGTCTCATGGTGGAATCTTCGAGCATCTGTTATAACATCATAAAATGCATCCATCTCGTACTCCATTGTTAATATTATGTCAAATAAATGTTTGCCACTAATGACTGTCTTGTGTCATTTCTGCTTCTTGTGCGTCTGCTACTACTTTCCTGTGATGTTTCCGGTTATGGGTTCCTATGCTATTCACATTCCTTTATATGTTACCTACCTCCCCTAAACGTTTGTACCAATATTTTTGAGACACCCTGTATACATGTTTCTCACACACAGGGCACACAGACCTTAAATAAAGGTGAGAACGCTAGGAATTACATAAAATACAAAACAGTAGTAATCAATATAGAACTAGAATTAAAATACATACAAAATTTACATTAAGAAAACAGAGTAAGGAGCAAATTCTTATAGATAGATGGATTAAGAATAAAATCAATATTGTAATAATTCATTACCTGAAGGAAACGAAACAGAGGACTACTAAGTAAGTGATGAGTACGAGGAACAGGCAGTGAGAAATTAATTTTATAACGAGAATTCAAACGGGATATAGCGAAAGGTATTTGTCCAAGAAGAGATGACAGAATCGATAACAGAGTTTATGATATTGTAGACAAAAAGAGACCCATGGAATTGTCGTCTGGAGTGAAGAGAAATGATTCGGAAGCAGCCACAAAGAGTTCCATAATTTCGACTGTGAAAGGCAATGTGATTTCAATAGCATACGAATTTAATGAATTTAATTTGAATTCTCTCAAGTTTGCGAGAAAGATATTCCTGTTGTTGGGACCAGATAATATCACAATAATCAAAAATGGGAAGTATAAGCTACTTGTAGAGAAGAATTATAACTTTATCACTCTTGAAAACAGAGGAAGAACGCTTGATTAATCCAAGAAGTTTAGAAGTGTGAGATATTACATGAGCAACGTGGGAAGAGGGATGAAGGCCAGATCGAAATAGGACACCTGAATCCTTGAACGAATCAGTACTTGCAATTAAAGAGTTTCCAATATAATAATCAGTAAGGGCAGGGGGATCTCACTACATTATTTGAGCGAAAGCAATGTAATTTACATTTTAACGGGTTCAGAAACAAGTTATTTTTATTGAGCCAGAGTGAGAGGGAATCAAGACAGGACTGGAGTTCATCTCTGTCAGTTGAATGAATAACTTTATAAAGTTTAATATTATTTGTATAGAGTTGCCACTCAACATTAACAGACTGAAATAAGGTTGACAAATCATTAGTATAAACAATAAGGAAGAGTGGACCCAATGGTGAGCCTTGAGGAACACCTTGCGAAACAGTAAACGGAGTCGATGAAGTGCCATTGATTATTACGGATAGTTTACGATTTCTAAGCAGTGAATCAAGCAAATCTAGTAAAGGGGATTGTAGACCATACAATGACAGCTTGAATATAGCAAAAGATCGATGTGGACAGAGTCAAATGCATGTGAAATATCAAGGAAAAGCAAATCAGTTTGATTTTCTTTGTCCCGGTTAGTTTGTAGGAAATGAGAAAACAAGGCAGGATTTGAAACAGTTGGTTTCCTAGGAAGAAAAGCATACTGATGATTATTGATAAAAGGGTGAAGATAGGAACTAAGATATTTATAAAGTAGGAGTTAAAAAATTTTTGCAATTGTATTCAGTATAGTGATAGGTTGTAGTTATTAGGCATTACTTTATCACCCTGTTTTTTATAAATCCGGATGATATAAGCCTCTTTGAACGATGAAGGGTAACAGTCATGAAGAAGAGATTTGTAAGAACTGGAGCTAAAGACTAATTACTTTTCTTGAATAAAAGAGCAGGGAGGGTATCGGGGCCAGGAGAAGTGAAATCTTTAAGCCGAGAAATGGCTGACTGGGTGTCATCAGTAGTGAGAACTAATCGATCAAAACTGTCATTACTATTATATTAAAAGAAATAGAGCGTTGCTGTTCGGAAGAACAAAGTTTCGAAAAGTGCGTAGCAAACATATTAGCAATGCTAAGAGGACAGTTGATAGAGATATTTGAATCATTAATTAGCATAGGAATTCTAGGAGATCTCGATAGCTGTTTGAGATAGGACCACAATGGTCTCAAATTGAAAATGTTGCAAGAAAGCAAGCTTATAGAGCATCAGCCAAAATAAAAAAAAAAAAAAGTCCTTTTGATCTATGTAATCAAAAGGACTTTCCCTCCAGTAAATTATCTAGTTCTTCATTGAATTTATTCAAACTATCGACTTCTTCAGCAATGGATAGAAGCTTGTTCAAGCATATTGAAACATTCTTAAATCAGGAAAAAACTCATTGCTATATTCAAAGAGTTCCTGTCTAGCTCCTTGAATTTTGCTAAACTCTCTGCCTTCTCCCACCACCACCTTACAGAAAATTTATTAGAACATTCCACAAAATGCTGTCCAGAGGTAAACTTCAGAAAATATAGTCTACTATTACTACAAGGTTTTAATTTTGCCCCCTGGTTCCTTCCTCACTCAACAGTGAGAATTAATTTTTCTAATACTCCCCCCCCTCCCAATTGGGATAATTAATATTAATTCTACTATTGAGAATATATTATTGCAGTTTTAAGAAAGAGGGTTAATAGGCTAATAGAAAAGCTGAAGAATATCTATTATAAATACTCTTAGTAGTAAGGATTTATCAATAAAGCAAAGATCTTATTAAAAGATCGTAAAGTTACTGATAAAACATCTTTGGATAGCTGACGATTTTGTTGAGTTATTAGTAGTAGTAGTAGTGGCAAGAAAGCTAGTGTATGAGCTTATGCAGCATCAGCAAAAAAAAAAAAAAAAAAAAATTACAAAACAATCCCCTCTAAATATTTCTCTAGTTCCTCCTTAAATTTATTTAACCTATCCACTTCCACAATGACAGATGGAAGTTTGTTCCAGCAATTAACCACCTGCTGGCTAAAGGCAAATTTCCGCACATCTATTCTACATCTGTCCTTTTTCAATTTATGCTCCCTTAGGTTCGTAATCTGAACAAGTGGAAGAATCCCATCAGAATTCAGCATGCTCAACCCATTCAAGGTCTTATACACCTCAATCAGATCACCTCGCAGGCGCCTAGTCTCCAGCTGCTGTAATTTGCAGAACTTAAGCCTCTCCTGGTAAGAGGATCCCTTCATTCCCCTCACCAATCTTGTTATCCTTCTCTGTACATGCTCAAGCAAATCTACATCCTTCCTAAAATGAGGCCTCCAGATGTGCACGTATAGTACCCAAGGCGTGGCCTGACCATTGGCTTATACAGAGGGACAATCACTTCCTTTTCCCTGCTAACAAAATTTCTGTATATCATTGACAACACCCCATGACCTGCTCTGGCAGCCTGTCTGCATTGCTCAGAAAACTTCATATCTGATTGCACAATTACCCCCAGGTCCTTTTCATTCTCCACTACCTTAAGTGTAGTACCACACAGTTGGTACGTTTCTCTGGGGTTACTTCTACCCATATGCAGTACTTTGCATTTGTCAAGGTTAAACTTCAGTTGCCACTTCTTAGCCCATCTGCTCAAATTATCTAGATCCTGTTGCAGTAGCACACTGCCATTATTGTCATTAACAACCCTGCCAACCTTTGTATCATCTGCAAACTTCGATATTCAGCCTGATATACCTTCATCAATATCATTGATAAATATACAAAACAACAGTGGACCCAACACCGAACCCTGTGGGACTCCACTAATAACATTAGTCCATGACAAGCAGTTCGTGAACTAATGTTATTAATGTTATTTTTGCATCCAGTTCCTTTGTAACCACATCATAATAACCAATCAAATTTGTCAGACAAGACTTTCCCTTAACAAACCCATGCTGTGTCTGAATTATTGCTGCAGTCTTGTCTAGATGATCCTGCAATGCATCTTTAACCAGTGACTCCATTATTTTACCTGGAACAGAAGTTAAACTAACTGGTCTGTAATTACTCATGTCACCCATCGATCCCCCTTTGTGAATTGGGATACACATTTGCACATCTCCAGTCCGTGGGCATCTCCCCTGAGTCCAAGGATGCTCTCATAATTATGGCTAAGGGTTTGCTTACTTCCTTTGCCGCCTCCTTTAATATAACTGATAAGATTCCATCCACCCCAGGTGCCTTTCTTATGTTTAACTTCAACAATTTCTCCCCCACTTTGTTCTCAGTTATTACAAAATCATTAAGCATCCTGTTACAATTTGATAACCTTGTGGCATTTCAAACCTTAATAACTCGTGTGAATGTAGATGCAAAATACTTATTTAGTTTGTTTGCTATGTGAGCAGGATCATCAACAGTCGAACCATCGATATCAAGGGGACCAATCAGATTCATCCCCTTTTAGAGTTTATATTCACTGTATTTTCTTGAATACTCTGCATTCTTAAATAAGTTGTTTATTTAAGGCTGCAGGGTATTCAAGGAATACACTTTTTTTAAAACATGAAAACAAAAAAAAAAAAAAAATAGGTGAATAAATTTTTTGCCAACAGCATGATTTCTGATTATTTTTCTACCTCTTGAATTATATCAGTTTTTAATTAACTGTGAAAGATCATAACTGCATGCTTTTAGTAGTCGTATTTCACAGAACACATTGAAGAATGCATACCTTATAGCTTTTTATTCACTAATAAAGGACATCAGACTTACAATTTTTTTGTAAGAAGTGCTAGCAGAATTCTTTCATGAGTGAGATGATGAATCTTGCCCACTGTTTGGTGCAGTTGCACCAAAAATCACATAATTTTTATATTTGAATGAATTGCATGTTACGAGGAAGCAAGAATGTTAATTTCCAAAAGAGAATCTTTTATGCAAGGCAACAATAAATCACATTTTAATAAATAAATAAATAGTGGTAAAAAATTTGTAACAAAAAAAAATATTTGTGTCTGGCTATAGCTTAAAAGATGTTATAGCCAGATGCAAATAAAAATGCTTAAGTTAAAAACAACCTATCAACACATGCTCATGCATGGCTTTAGGAGAAATCTTAAGCTTTAGATTAAATTTATGAACAGGTCTCATCTGTAGGTGATGCAACAGAGAAAAAATAATAAAGAATCAAAACAAGTGCAAAATGACAGTCAATAAAAAATTAAAAACTTAAGGCAATTAATCAATCATGAAATAAACACAAGATCAAACTTATTTAGGTTATACAAACTTTATTACAATATATTTCAGTTGATTAGACTGAAGTCGGCTGCCCAAGCTGAGATGGCAGACATGGAACGGGAAGCAATTCAACAGCAGGGCATTATTCCTGGGCAGTTATACATTGCAGTTCTTTGTAAAGAACTGCCATTGAAAGAAAAACTAGGTTCCAATGAGAATATTCTATTACTTAGAGCTACATTCTCGGTAATGTCCTCTAAACCAGTGCTGAGGTTAGACTTGGTGACCAATACATTGAAATCAGAATTTAAGACTGAAAATAAAGCAGTTGCTGGAAACTGTATCTAAATCAGATTTGATAAGTATTTCAACATTGCTGTACTTTATCTTCTGCAGGGATCTTTAATGGATTGATGGATTACTCCCCATAGGAGTAATCCATCAATTTTCATTTATTATGTCCTATAGTAACTAAGAAAAAAAAATTTTATAATAAAATTTTGACTATGGAATTACATTAGAAGATGTTAAGGATACGACATTCAGATTTATGACCAATCTTACAACCAATCTCATTCTCCCATTACAGATAATTGGGTTATTAGCTGTACTCTTCACATTTATAGGTTCATTTCTACCATGGTTTTCTGTAATGCACTTTGCATAAGCACTGATGTTTTGTGATAGTTACCAACTGCTTTCAATGTTTGGGTTAGCATTAGTAGAGGCATACAATGCAAGAAAGCAAGCTTATGCAGCATCAGTCAGAGAAAAAAAACTGCTCCCATTTCACCCCTCTTTTCGTCCAAATACCTGTCCAGCTCAGCCTTAAATTTATTTAGGCTATCAACTTCCACAACAACAGATGGAAATGTGTTCCACCAATCAGCTACCTGCTGGCTAAAGGTAAATTTCAACACATCTATCCTACAACTGTCTTTCCTCAATTTGAATTTATGCCTTCTCAGGTGATTATTCCGAGCAAGAGGAAGAATCCCATCAGCATTGAGCATGCTCAAACCATTCAAGGCTTTATACACCTCAATCAGATCACTTCGCAGGTGGGGCCTCCGTAGCCAGGTGGGCAGAAGCAGCAGTGTGCAGCGCACACTTCTTGATTAGACCGGGATTCGAGCCTGTGACCAAATATGGAGGATGCGGAAAGGTCAGGGAATGACCACTGCATATCCCCGGAGCAATATGGCCTTAGTTGCTAATGCTCTTAAAAAAAAAAAAAAAAAAAAACATCGCAGGTGTCTAGTCTCGAGACACTATATATAACCTGCAAAACTTAAGCCTTTCTTGGTAAGAGCAATCCTTTGTTCCATTCACTAATCTTGTTGCCCTTCTCTGTACTTATTCCAACAGCTCTACATCCTAAAAATGAAGCCTCCAGACCTGTATACTATGTCATATGACTTGTCAGTCCACTCAAGGTGTGGCCTCACCACTGCCTTATACAAGTGGATAATCACCTTATCCCTGCTAGAAAAATTCTTCTATATCATTGACAAGTCACGATGAGCTGCTCTTGCAGACCGTCTCCACTGCTCAGAAAACTTCATATCTGCCAGCACAGTTACCCCCAGGTCCTTTTCATTCTCTACCACTGTTAGTGTAGTACCACAGAGTTGATATGTTACTCTGGGGTTACTGCTTTCCATATGTAATACTTTACATTTGTCAATTTTAAACTTCATTTGCCACCTCTCAGCCAATCCGTTCAACTTTTCTAGATCCTGTTGCAGCATCATACTGTCATTAGTGTCCTTAACAACCCTGCCAACCTTCGTATCATCTGCAAACTTGGCCATTAAGCCTGATATACCATTAATATCATTTATAAATACACAAAACAACAACAACCCTGAGGTTGTTGTTTTGTGTATTTAACAGACCCAACACTGAACCCTGAGGGACTCCACTAATTAAAGTCCGTGAAGAGCAGTGTCCATTGATTACCACTCTCTGTCTACTCCGACACAACCATCCTTTTATCCATAGCAATAATTTGCCTCCAATTTGTTCAGCAGTCTTCCATGTGCTGCAACAGTATCAAAAACATTTCTAAGATCCAAATATATGATATCAAAGTTATTCCCTGCATCCAGTTCCTTTGTGAACACATAGTATCCAATCATATTGGTCAGACAAGACTTCCCCTTAACAAAACCGTTCTGTGTCAGAGCTGTAACTGAAGTCTTGTCTAGATGATCCTGCAGTGCTTCTTTAACCAGTGCCTCCATTAATTTCCCTGGAACAGAATTAAACTAACAGGTCTATAATTACTTGTGTTGTCCTTTGATCTTCCTTTGTGAATTGGGGTCACATTTGCACATCTCCAGTCCATGGAAGCTCTCATAATTATGGCTAAGGGTTTATTTACTTCCTTTGCTGCCTCCCTTAATATAACTGGATAGATCCCATCCACCCTGGGTGCTTTCTTATGTTTATCTTGAACAATTTCTCCTCCACTTTCCTCTCAGTTATTACAAAATCAACAGGCTCACTGCCAGAGTTCAATTCACCTCTGGCATTCCCCTCCCTGCATAACTCCTCATGCGTGAATGTAGATGCAGAATATCATTTAGTTTGTTAGCCACCTGAGCAGGATCATCAACAGTTGAACCATTGATATGCAGTGGACCAATCTGATTGATCCCTTTCCTTCTAGTGTTTACATTGGTAAAGAACTCTTTGCTGTTTTTCTTTGCATCCTTTGCCAAAGATTTCTCATAATCTGCCTTTGCTTGCCTGACTTCCTTTGTGACTTGGTTACAGACCAACTTATATCTATCATAGGCTTCCATGTCGCCCATTAATTTGTATGTATTCCATGCATTTTTCTTCTCTGCCACATGTCTCATTAGTTCATCTGACAGCCATTTAGGCCTAAACCTTGAACAATATTTCTTAGTTGGTATGTAAAGCTTAGTAGCTTCCAAGATTAATTCTTTGAATGCTTCCCATTTTGAATTTGCTGTTGATAACATCTTCAATTGGTCCCACTGTATAGAATTTAAATACTGTCTCAGACCTCAGTAAGCGCCTTTACGAAAGCAAAAACTCTTCCCTTTACCCCTGATGGTAGTTACCTCTTTGAGTAAATACCTCTTGAGCACACTGATCACTGTCACCTAGAGGTTCTTCTATCTGCAGATTCTAAATGCATGAAGAATCCCTACTGAAAATCAGATCAAGAGTATTACTTCTTCTAGTTGCCTCCCAAACATGATGTAGAAAACAATCATCCAGAAAATCCACAAAAGCCTTGTAGTGTGTGTGACCAACCCACAAAGTCCAGTCAATATCTGGGAAATTAATATCCCCCGTTATAAGACTCTAATTTACTGCCCACTCTATTTCCCTGTAGAGTATCTTATTATACTCATCAGAGTCATTAGGCCTATAGCACACTCCTCTCAATTTTGATCTCCCAATGCTTTTGTCACACGAAACTGACTCGACACTGCACTGCCCAGCGATGTCGACTGACTTCACTTCCTTGAATTTTATGTGTTTCTTAACTAATATCATAACTCCTCCCTTCCTATCCTTTCTGTAGACGTACTCCCCAAATTCCAGTTCTGCATTCCTTATATCTGTGTGACACCGTGTCTCTGATATCTCAACAATACCTCAAATTCATCAAATTTATTTACCAAACTCCTAGCATTGGTGTACACACAAGTATACATGCACCTGTTCATATTCTTAGCTACCCTAACAACCCATGTGTTTACTTGTACCGCAATGACTCCCGGCAGTGAAATATCCTGTATCTTGTTTTCCGGGCTTCTGCTCATTCCAATAGAAGCAGTGGAAGAATCACTTTCACCTCTGCCAGTGGCTACTGTTGTTCTATTAGTACTTGTATCTCCCCAAGGTAGCAATTTTCCAACCCATCTAACACTGCCTTGATAACATCAGGAAATGTTCTTGCACCCTTTCTATTTAAGTATCCCAACACAGTATGTTCCATGATAGAGTCGCCGACAACTAGTTCCTGTGGGACCAATGCATTCTGCCTTGGGGTTTGCCGCTGTGTTGCGTGATGATCAAGTGCAAGCACTGGTGTTGATGTGGGCAGCTGACAGAGCATGATGGGCACCTCAATTTAGATCCTTTGAGAGCATCCACCTGTCCAAGCTCTCAAATAGGCCCATAATGCTGAGTTGTTGCCTGATTTCCTCACACTCGTTGCATCGTATGTCTTTGTGAATCACAAAGACATTCTCCTTGGCAATATCATATCCCATACCTGATTGCTCCGCAAACATCAAAAGGCAGTGCATTTTAAAAGGCTGTGTTTCAGAGGGCAACTTCCCCCTTGAGTTATCCACTGAGCCACAGCACTCATTAGCTTGAGCCTTTTGATTTGCTGCTCTGGTCTGCGTTATGATTTCGATTGAATTTCAATTTCAGTACAAAATTATAACCCTAAACTTATATCCCAATGCAGTTGTAATAATATATACAGGGTGATTCACTACCAGTGCCACAAACTTGCAGGTGTAGGGGGCACAAAGACGAATCGGAATCAGCATTGCAGGGTCCGAAATGCCTTCGTCATGCGGGAGGTTGCATGTGAACAAAGAAGCAAAGAAAAAACAAACAGCAACTAGTTAGTGTAACAGAAATCATTTTAATGACAAGTTTTACATTGGCAAAAAGCCGTGCTACAGAAGGTGTTCGAAAGTTCGACCAGAAGCAGTCAACACAGGCTTCACAGCGCCGCTGCATGGAATCCCTAAAGTTCTGGAAGATTGCTGGTGTGTCTCGAATCTCCCCGGCAGCTACAGAGATGCGAGCGACGAGGTCTTCAACTGAATCAACGGGGTTCTCGTACACCGATGTCTTCATTTGACCCCAGCAGACGTCCAGGCATGATAGGTCCGGCGATCTAGCAGGCCAATGAACCGGACCACCACAACCTATCCAATGCTGTCGAAATGTAACGTTTAGGTGTTGGCGGACGTCATTGGTGTGATGTGGGGGAGCCTCATCATGCTGGAACCACATTGAGCGGCGCAACAACTGAGGAACGTGCTTCAATAAGTTCAGGCAAGACTTGCTGTAGAAAGATCAAGTATGCCCTACCATCCAGAAGGTATGTTCCAATGAGGTGGTCTCCAACAATGCCGGCCCAAACATTGACAGAGAAACGCCGTTAAGTTGCACGTGTTCGCGTACCATAGGGGTTCTCCAAAGCCCACAAATGGGCATTATGTTGATTGAAGGTTCCCTCTCTTGTGAAACTTGCCTCATCTGTGAACAATACGGACGCAGCAAATGCGCTGTCTGCTGCACCCTGTTGAAGAAACCAAGTAGCAAAAGTCCTCTGGAGTGGATAAGCCGCAGGCTCCAATGATTGGACGCATTGCAGATGGTATCAACTCATTTGGTTTGTTGACAGTATCCTCCATACAGTGGATTGGGAAATACCCAATCGGCCTATCGCTCGAGTACTCGTACTCGTATTGCCTTCTGCAAGACATAGGACATTCTCCTCATTGTCTGGCATCCTCGTCCGCTCTAGATTCATAGTACCTCTCGTGAAACAACCAGTCCTGCATAACCTGTGCACACGTGCAAAAATCATATGATGAGTACGCCTGTGCGGGAAACGTTCCTGGTACAAGCGCAGAGTGGCATGCCCATTACAGTCCGCAGCTCCACACGCGAGGTGCATGTCGGCCAGTTTAATGTTTGAATACTCGTCCATCCTACTGCCTCAGGAACCGGTTCGCAAATGCTGACTTCCAGCTGGATCGCTGTTCACACGACCTCCCGTTCCAACGTCCTCTACCGCATGACGAAGGCATTTCGGACCCTGCAATGCTATGTGATTTCGATTTGTCTTTGTGCCCCCTACACCTGCAAGTTTGTCCCACTGGTAGTGAATCACCCTGTATATGGTTTTTTTTTTTTTTTTTTTTTAGTATCAAGTATCTCCGAGTTTCGTTATATAACTTCCGTATCAAGTTATGTATTAATTATGTTACATTTGTAAAATCTAAGTCGTTATATGTATTTAGTTAAAAAAAGTAGTATAATTTAATTGACAATGAAGTTTAACAAGATTAATAAATTTTACTGATTAATTGATGATAATATATACTATAATAAGCTAACGCTTTGTGGTATGGGATATAAAGTTGTATTGTATAACAATGGCGGCAAGTCATAAATGGTGAATCTAGGGACACTTAAGTATTAACTTCCAAAATCTCGCTATCTAAATTCAGAATAAACCAAGGATCTTGACTAGGTCTATAAGCTACTTATAGAAAATAATTTAATGTAACAATTATCAATGAAGCGGCTAAATATAGCTAAAAACTTCGCTGGAGCTGCAAAACTCGTAAAAAATGTGGATTGGATACCCTTACCAATACTAAGTAATATCCTACAAAATCTCTATTGAAGTTAAAAATTAAACTAAGTATCGTAACTAGGAAGAAGAAGTGCAGTGTATTCAGCCATTTTGTATGGCGCCGTATTGTGGGCTTCAGCCACCCCTACCCACAGGAGGATATATGCGAGTGAATTCTGGCTGCTGAAGTGGGCAAACATCATCTCCCTCAACAGTTAAGGACCACGCAACTCTCTGAGCAGCTTAAACTGCAGCGTTTACCTGTCATTGTCTGGAAACGATTAATAACCACAATCAAAATGATGACTGGCATGATATCAGCACCATGCTTCTGGCAGCTTTGTGAGCGGCACATCCCACCATCTGCATTAAGAGGCACAAAATCTTTGAGAATGAAGACCAACAGACAAAATCTGAGAATGAAGACCAACAGACTGAAGATGGCCGAGGTTTATACCCTCCAGTGCGTTAGAATCAATTCGGTGCCTAACATATCAGAATTAACCTACTAAGGCTCATAGAAGACCCGAAAAATAGGAAACAAACTGCAGTGTGGATTGCTGAGGCTATTGTTGCCTAGTAGTAGTTTGAATTTCTGTCAAAAACTGTGTATGCAATTGAACAGTGTATGGCTCACACAAGTTGATTCAGTGGATGTGATGTTAAGATGAACTTTTGTATTACAATTGTCAGGACTAGACAGAAATGTAGTGATGAGTGATGCAGTTTATATTTCATCTTTTTGTGTATATTTCAGGCATGCTTTTATTCACATTTTATGGTAATCCGCTGGTATTTTCTGCCGTTAAGGGAATTTGTCACCAGTGTACACCTATATTTTAAATTTTGTAGGACAAATAAAGATTTATTTATAAAGCTACTCTAGAAAATAAATTAATATGCCAATTTAAGTTAATAAATCAGAAAAAATTTAAAAAAACTTCGCCTGCACAAGGCTACTCTCGTTCCCGAAAAAAGGGTTATGTACATTTGACACAGTATTTTACTCACAGCTCACCATCTTGTGGACATTATACTCATAGTGGCCATGTTTTCAGTGAATGTCCATACAAGGAGTAATCTGCTTGTGTTAACTGCAAGAGATGAAAAAAAGATTTCTCTCAGAGATCCAAATTGTAGTGAATACAAAAGAGCCATAGACTATGGCTTAGGACCATAGGTGAGTAATCCAAAATGGAGTGAATTGGATGATGACAATATCGATATACAAATCAAAATTCTGCAGTTAATGGTCACAAGTAGTTGTGGACCATCAGGGTTGCTTCAGAAGAGAATTCCATGGATATTGCCATAATTTGCCAAGGACAAGTTTGACAGTCTTCTAGGATAGGTTTTTCTATATGACCAAGAGTAATGCAATCAGCATTAGTTAGACATGTATAGCAGTTTTAAAAGTAATATGGATTACTGTCATCATCAGTGGTTTATGTAATACTTGTGCGCATGTTGCTTACAACTCTTCTTTTTTACTTATTGTCTTTATACTGCCCACCTGAAGACTTTAATGACTCCTTAAACTTTTTAGAATATGCTATTACTTTTTTTAGGGAAACAAACGTTCTCATGGCTTCAGATGTGAAGCTGTGAGAATGCTAAATCTTTAATCTGTTTAATATCACTGATTTTCGTGTTCAGCTACTTCAAGATTTTTTACTTAGCCATAATTTGCATATATTATACCTATTAAACCCTCACAGTTCTTGACATACAGTATCTCTACAGGAAAATTGAATGTATATGTGACACAACTGTATTTGTGGAGTCTATCATAACATTGAACTGTAAGTGATCATAGAGCCATAGTTTTCTTTATTACAACTACATTTCATTTCAATATCTTATGCATTGCCCGAATCTCAACTATAGATTCTCTATTAAGAATGTTAATTGCGTATTTTTTGAAGAATCAAAGAATCACTTGATTGCGATTTTTCTACAGATATGGGCTTTTATGAGAATAAGACTGCTTATGAATTAGCAAATTTTATTGAGAAATATTAATCAAATTGATAAGGCAATCTGCAAAATGAAAATAGTGAGTAAAAATGGTCTGTGTTGGTCATCTTAACTTTCTAATTTTAGAAGAATGGTTGCTAGAAGACTATATCAACATCGCCAGCGATGTTGATATAGTCGATATAGGTATTCAGAATGAGAGGCTGCATAGTAATTATGTTAAAAGAATTCATACAGCAAAGAGATAATAGTGAATGGGCATGTTATAAAAAAATTACAAGAAATGGAATACTTTCTTAGGAGGTATTTGGAACAATCATCTTGGGTACTGATTGGACTGAAGCAGTTAATTAAATCTTAGATTGGCTTTTTCTTTTATATGAGGTCAATATGCACACAGAATTTCACTCCCCCTCTTTGTTTGGCTAATAGAAACTATTAGAAAATCGATAGGAATTCTGAACTTATTCGTGCTGGATGAGCTTTGCACTGTGGTCAGAAAAATTAATGTAAACAAGTGCCCTGGAATTAGACATGCTTTTATTTTACATCTTTTTAAGATGAGACCTTGGAATCCTGACTATATAATAAGTGTTTAGCAGAGGGTTATTTTTCGGAAATTTGGAAGGTGGTATTAAATTAATTCCTAAGCCAGAAAACCTTTAAATAGGGAAAAATTTTATAGGCCAATAGCATTGTTGGCTAATATGGGAAAACTAATGGAATGACTGAGAATTGCATCTCTTTTTCGAGTACGGACCTGATTGCCTCTACAATATGGATTTTGTCGTGAAAGGTCATGCAAAGACACATTAGTTCAGTTTGTGACTCATAGAACTCAGGATAAATATGTACTTGCAGTCTTTGTGGATTTTGAAGGACCCTTCGATTCTCTGTGGCCAGATAGCTCCCTGGAAAGACTAAGACTTGCTCAATGTCCCTGGCAACTATATAATCTTGTAAAGAGTTATTTTAATCAGTGAAAGAATTGTAATATTTGTTTCCAATGCTCAAACCTTGGATCACTATTGTGGAATGCTGTAATTCAGGATTGCCTGGCTCTTATATTTTCAAAGACTAAAATTATACCCTTCACAGACGATCTAATTATTTTGATTGGAAGCAATTCCTGAACTGCTTTGGAGATCGTGACTAAAGAAGTTCTGGAGGGTCCTTATAAATGGACCTTCCAGAATAAACAATATCAGTGCTAATAAGACTAAAATGATTATCTTTAAAACTAAGACCACCACAATTGAAAATTAATGGCTAACAACTTCCTTTAGTAACGCAGGATTGCTATTAAAGTAATATGGATTTTTTTTTACTTAAAGTGGTAAAATATTTTGAGGATAATTAAAAATTACAAACAACTAATTCACACCTCGTTTGAGAAGATTGAGAGGTTTCCTAGAGCAATATGTAAAATATCGAGAACTGAGTGGTGTCTCTAGGAAAATTTTACCATTATGTTATTATGTTGTGTTCGTCCCTGTGGTGGTGCACTATGGCCGTAGATGCTGATGTGCCTAAAAAAATCCCCAAACAAACCTCCCTGTGGTAACTTATGCTGCTGGAGAATGGTTCCATAAAATTGCAGCCATTATCAACCCACTGCAGGACGGAAGCCTCAATAATTCATGTTGAGGGAAATGGACCATAATCTGCCACACTGATCCAGTGCGGGTTGGCAGATCGACCGTATTTAGCAGTCAGGGGTTTGAACCCTGGTCTACTCAAGGAGTGTGTGCTGCTGCACTCCCGCTCCTGACTACTTGATGTCTATAAGAAAAAAATCAATTTTCTTGAAAAAGAAACGATATTCAAAACGAATTATGAGTCAAAAGCTACTAAATTTGAGATAGGGGAAACCACATTCAGACATTGGGCTAAGGAGTGTTTGAAAGGCTGTCGGTTGAAAGGAAAGCTAGGGATGTTCAAGAATATCAGCCGGAGGATTTGACTTAATATGTTTTAGCGAGAGGCGACGTTTGTCGGAATGCATTATTCAACGTCACTATTTCTAGAGACCTCATCAATGGTATTAATTCCTTGTCTAACAAATCTACAATCAGCCCCAATGGGTTCGCTATTTTTATCGGAAAAATATATAGCGCCTATATTTTAGATGTGTTTTTGCGCATATTCCAAAACATCCTTAAGGATGGAGTCTCTCCCCCACCCCCCAGAGATGGATTTGCTACTATGTGAGGCCAGTGAAAGTACGCGTGCGCCGCTTGTTGGAAGTTGAGTATTTCTTAGCTCCGTCCTCTAATGAAATTTTAGTGTTCATAATGAAAGAACAGTTGTTATATTTTATATCAACAAGACTGTCAAGATCTTATCTCTATGAGGGTTAAATCAGCTTGCTAGAAAGTAAAAGGTAATTTACTTTTTTTTCAAATTTTGATTGATCATACGTTAACTCTTTTTAACTCTCTGTGTTGTGTTTATTCTGCATATGCCTGTAGAAGGACAAAGACTATAGCTTGTCAGTTAAACCTCCCACCAAGGTCAAACCTACTACACGGTTTACCTTCTGTCTTCCCCTCGGTTTGTGGTCAGCCCTGAAGCAAAAGGTTAAATTTAGATTGTGCTCACGGGTTGGAAAAAGAATACAGTACTGTACACTGTTTATTGCTATACAGCTTAGATTATCAGAACAGTTTTCTTCAGTAACAAACACACTTGTGATTAAATTCTCATATTCGTAAAAAACTGACTGCTTCTCCCCAAAATTATCTGGGTAGCTATCGAAATCAATATGAATGAGAAAGAAGTTCAAAATCTTGAAAATGAACGTGTAAGCTACTCTACAGGAGCGAAGCTCCCTCTGCTGCGGAAGAGATAAACAAGCCCTCCAAGGATAATTGCAAGAAAAAGGAGAGAAGTAGAATGATATCGGCTACAGATTCTCCAACACCTAAAGACACAACTGTAGAGGGCGGAAATGAGTCCTGCAGCGATTCAGAATGCGAAGAACCTAAAAGTCAAGTGCCTAAGCGTCAAGATCCCCCACTAACGGGTTCTCCGATTGATCAGATCAAGACAATCAGAGTGTCATTAGAGAAATATATGGCAAAGCAATCGAGCAGGATCACTGCTGCCATCAGGTCTGATTTAATTGGTATCTTCAGCAAAATAGAGACAGTGGTTTTAAACCTCCATGTAGAACATGAAAGATTAGAAGCCAAAACTGACGTCCTTACACAGGAGCGAGGGAATAAAATGCAACAACGCCCCCGCTCCTTTGCAGAAGCGTTGAGGAATGGTGCAACACAACCACCAGTTTACCTGAAAAGTACAAGATAAAAGGACAGCCAAGAAGCTTGAGTCGCATGTAATCATAATTAAACCAGCTGAAGATGCACAACTGGAAACTAGCGATGCAGTTAAAGACGCCTTAACAAAAAAAAATATGAAGAACCAGATGAAAACCGTCAGAATTAAGAGCATCAGGAAAACCAGACATCCCGGAGTCATAATTGAAACTGGTACCAGGGAGGAGGCATTAACCATCTTAAATAACACAGAAATGACCAACTATGGATTAAGAGCTGAAACCCCCCCCCCCAAAATGGGCCGTCGATTATACTTTTCGATATATACCAGAATATGACCCCAGAGGAACTCAAAGAAGAGATCTACCATAAAAACTTGAGTATGTATCTACTGGACGAGACTGCAGTAGAAGACATCAAACCAAAATACAGAGCTAAAACGAAATTACCGACAAGGGTTAATTGGATAATTGAACTATTCCCAAGAGTGTGGCAGCTTGTTGAAACCCAAAATAGAATTTATATTGGCTGGGGCAGCCATAGATTTAAAGAGCACATATCGGTTCCTAAGTGCTATAGGTGTCTCCGCTTTGGGCATACGTCCCATACCTGCAACCAGTGTGAGACCACCTGCGGCCACTGTGCTCAAAAGGGCCATGTTTTTAAGAACTGAGGGGGAGTAGACAGAGAGTGGTAATCAATGGACACTGCTCGTCGTGGACTAATGTTATTAGTGGAGTCCCTCAGGGCTCAGTGTTGGGTCCATTATTGTTTTCTGTATTCATAAATGATATTGATGATGGTATATCAAGCTTAATGTCGAAGTTTGCAGACGATACAAAGGTAAGCAGGGTTGTCAAGGACACTACTGACACTATGCTGCTGCAACAGGATCTGGGAAAGGTTGAGCAGATGGGCTGAGAGGTGGCAAATGAAGTTTAACATTGACAAATGTAAAGTACTACACATGGGAAACAGCAACCCCAGAGCAACGTATCAACTCTGTGGTACTACACTGACAGTGGTAGAGAATGAAAGGGACTTGGGGGTGGTTGTGCAGGCAGATATGAAGTTCTCTGAGCAGTGCAGACAGGCTGCAAGAGTAGCTCATGGAGTTTTGTCGATGATATACAGGAATTTTTCCAGCAGGGATAAGGAGGTGATTATTCCCTTGTATAAGGCAATGGTCAGGCCACACCTAGAGTACTGTATACAGGTCTGGAGGCCTCATTTCAAGAAGGATGTAGAGCTGCTGGAACGAGTACAGAGAAGGGCAACAAGATTAGTGAATGGAACAAAGGGGTGCTCTTACGAAGAAAGGCTTAAGTTTTGCAAATTACAGTGTCTGGAGACTAGGCACCAGCGAGGTGATTTGATAGAGGTGTATAAAGCCTTGAATGGTTTGAGCATGCTCAATGCTGATGGGATTCTTCCTCTCGCTCAGAATAATCACCTGAGAGGGCATAAATTCGAATTGAGGAAAGACAGATGTAGGATAGACGTGCGGAAATTTGCCTTTAGCCAGCGGGTGGTTGGTTGGTGGAACAGACTTCCATCCCTTGTCGTGGAAGTTGATAGCCTAAATAAGTTTAAGGCTCAGCTGCACAGATATTTTGAACGAACAGAGGGGTGAAGTGGAAGTGTTTTTTTTTTTTTTTCTTTTGGCTGATGCTGTATAAGCTTGCTTTCTTGCATCAAATGCCTCTACTAATGCTAATGCTAATGCTAACCGCCCCAACAAAGAACAGTCTCCAACCTGCGCAAACTGTAAGGCAGCTATGGCACCACACGATCATTCGATTCGTGACACAAACTGCCCGGTATACAAAAAAGTGAAGAGCCCTTACCAAATGAGAGTAAATTATGGATAGATGCCTCACAAGAAACAGACGACAAGAGATCAAGTTACTGCAACTAAATGCGCAGAGAGCGAGAGTAGTCGCAGACCAGCTAAAGATCAAAGCTGAGGAAAATGAAATTGACGCTATGATGTTGCAGGAACCCTACGTTCACTCTGGGAATGTCGTGGGATATCCCACTTCATATAAAATCATTCACTGCACGGAAGACCATCCATGGGCTGCTGTTGTTGTGAGGCGTCCAGAAATAACGGTGACTAAAATCGCGCCATTATGCACCTCCATCAGCGCCTGTGTGCAGATCATGACATCTCTCGGGTCCCTATATCTTCTCTCACTATATTCTCACCCTGGTGAGGATATTACTACTGCAATGTCCATCATCCAGGAAGCACTCCATCTCCTCCCAGGTGGGCGGTTGCTGATAGGCATGGATGCTAACTGTCGCTCAGCACTCTGGCACAGCCCAACTCCAGACAGAACACCAACCAGAAATGGTACAAGACTTTAAGATTACATAATTTCGTCTAGTCTGCGGATCCTGAATCGTCCAGGTCACCTCTCCACCTTCAGCAGTTCCCTCTGGGGAGAGCACAATTGATGTCACTATAGCAACACCTGACATTCAAAGTAAACTGATCAACTGGGCTGTTCAAGAGTCATGGACAACGTCAGACCACAGAGCAATCACCTTCTCTCTCATTCGTTCTGTGGAACGTGCACCACCAATTCCTAGAGACATAGTGAGATACAACACCAAAAAAGCAGATTGGGGCCGATACCAAGAGGAATTGGTCAAGTTTCTTCAGGAAGACATTCCACTACCTATTACACTCACACCTGAAGAAAGCGTTACCAAGGTAACAGCTGCCATCAGGAGTGCCTGTGATGCTTCCATCCCGCGTAGAAGACAATACAGGTACGCGGTCCCCTGGTGGAATACAAATTTGCGAGATCTGAGAATAAGATTCCACCTAGCCAGGAAGACATTTCAATGAGCCCGTGTACACCTTCCCCCGAGAGAAGTAGCTGCAGCACGGGAGGCTTACTGTGTGATAAGAAATGCTTATTCCAAAGAAATATGCAGATGTAAGAAGGAGTCATGGCAAACTCTAGTTTCCACAGTGGGAAATGGCGATCCATGGAACATTGTAATTCGGATCATTACAAACAGGCTACCCAGAGGTGAAGTTTTGGAAACCACACTCAGGCCGGATGGAACCTCAACATACTGGGAGGTGGCGCTGACCAAGTACTGGCCAGACGCACGTTTTTTCAGTGCTCTTCAAAATGTTAAAATTTAGTGGTGTATTTGGATATTTCTGTTAAAATATCAAGTCTACTGGATTTCTATTGGGTTGGCGAATTGACTGATGTTATTTTTGTGACAAACTTCTAAGGCAAAGCTAAATTACGGACGTTCATAAATTTCAGCTTGACCACGTTGTTACACCGTACGTTAAGGAAATATGGCCGCCGAACCAGCGTGGACGTCTGTCGTAACGCTCCGTAAAAGTTCTGTTTAAATATGTGGTTAAACCATAGTTTAAGTTTTAAATTGTGGTCTCCTTCAAAGATGCTGTTTAGAGGATCCCCCTGGTAAGAAATTTTGAACATTCTATTGGGAATTTAGCAGATTACTAGCGTTAGTATCTATATCCTTTGTTTGCCAGACTGCACTGGTCACCATGTGGCTGGCAGCAAGGCTATAGAAAGGCGCCGATATAACGCGGTGGCCACGCTAGTACGCTGCAATTGACTGGGAAGGGTGCCCCATCAGTGTAAACCCGAGCTGGAAGACTGTTCCAACAAACTGTACCCTCAATTGTGTAAAATGAACTTAAAAACATGTATTTAGTGACTCCCCCCCACCATAGACTCTACATGGTTTTTGTCTTCAAATGTAAAGTATTTAAATTATGCAAATATAAGTGTCGCTAACGCCTCCAGCTCCCTGAAATACCCCCACAGAAATCTGCTCCGTTCTGGGAACATCTCTTAATTTGACTGTTTTCCCCCCCCCCATCTGTATCAGTGGGGGATAGCCCAAATCTGCTGCCAGCTGTAACTCAGCTACTATTATAGTTACGGACTTGTGGCAACTTCCATTCATCATCAACTTGGCAGTCCTTTCTAGCTGCTGACCCAGTACCCGCTAATCCGAAGTTTTTCCGATTATCCGTAAAACCCGAGAACTATAGAAGGAAAAATGGAAAAAAACACCTGCAGATGCCCAAATGGGACCGGGAATCGACCCAGCCAGCGTGGATTTGCAGGAAAGCCCAGACAAGGTGAGGAACACCCCAGCACCAAAACGCAAGAACAAGAGGGAGACGCGTAGCCAGACAGAGCAACAAGACCCTGCAATACCACAGATAGACCTGGCAGGTGATAGTAAAAAACAGGACAAACATGTCCTGGACCCTAACATCCCTGAGGGCCCTGTTCTCCAACAAATACTTGTGCTCCGAACGGCACTCGAAACACTCTTTAAAGAACAAACAAATAGAATAACAACAGTGCTTCGGGCCGACATAGTCACCATATGGAGCAAACTAGAGACCATACTTCTTGACACTCAATCAAAGTATGAAATCGCAAACGCCAAACTGGAAGTCTATCAGGAAGGAAGGGCGAAAGAAATGCCACAGCGCGCCCCGTCCTACTCCGACGTGCTGAGGATCAAAACACAAGAACCGCAAGTGTTAACCGCAGAAAACATACCCAAACGAAAGATTCTCCTGCCAACACCACATTTGGTCATCCTCCGACCAACCTCCACAGAGGAACATCCCACAAGCGAAGAGGTAAAAAACACTGTCATTACAAACCTCGCAGGCGATCTAAAAACGACTAAAATAAAGTCAGTCCGCAAAACGCGTAACATAGGTGTGATAATTGAGACACAGACAGCAGAGGATGCTAAAAAGATAATTACAAATCCAAAGATTCAAACCCTTGGCCTGGAAGCAGCGCCACCAAAAAGAAGAGGACCGAGTATTGTAATCTACGACACCGACAAGGATCTGACCCCAGAAATGTTGCAGAATGAACTCTATACAAGAAACCTCCAGCGAGATCACCCAGACATGGAACCCACAAGCCTAATAACACCAAAACATCAAACGAGATCCAGATCAGGCATGGTCACAAATTGGGTCGTGGAACTATCGCCAGCTGCGTGGAAAACCATCAGCCAGCAAAACAGAGTATTTATAAACTGGGGCAGCCACCGCTACAGGGAGCATGTGTCTGTACCCAAATGCTTTAGATGTGGCCGCTTTGGGCACACAACACATACCTGTGCCCAAACCCAGCCTACATGTGGCCATTGCGCTGAACGAGGCCACGAATTTAAATCATGCCCAAAAAAGGACAAACCACCTATGTGTGCAAACTGCAAGTCACAAAAGCTGCAGGCGGATCACTCTATCAGGGACAATAAGTGCCCTATATACCAAAAAGCAAGGAGTACATACCAATTGAGACTCGATTATGGGTACACATCTTAGACCATATAATAACAACAGGGTACTATTTGCACAATTAAACGCCCAGAGGTCCAAGGCAGTTGCCGCGCAGCTGACCAGGACAGCAAACGAGGAAAACCTGGATATCTTGCTCATCCAGGAACCATATACGCACAGTAAGAAGGTCAAGGGATATCCCCTGAAGTATAAAATCGTGCAAACTGATGATGAAACGCCATGGGCCGCCATTCTAATCAGAAATCCAGACTACACAGTCACCAAAATCACAAATTACTGTCTCTCGTGGGCTGTATGTGCCCACGTCATCACCACTGCACTGGGCGAATTTTATGCAGTATCGCTTTACTGTCGGCCAGGAGAAGATATCCTCCCAGCTATAACTTACCTGCAAAATGTTCTGGAGGAATTCCCGAATGCTAAAATCGTAGTGGGCGCTGATGCAAACTGCCGTTCGCCGGCGTGGTTTAGTGAAACCCCGGAGCGACGTGGCGCGGTAAATGGACAACACCTGGAGGAGTATCTGGCAAACAGTTGCTATATGATCCTTAACAAACCAAACAACCTACCAACATTTTCAAACACGATGTGGGAGGCCACGATTGATGTTACTTTGGCTACCAGATCTCTAGCGGACCACATTGCATTCTGGACTGTCAGAGAAGACTGGACCTCATCTGATCACCGAACAATTACCTTTCAACTAAACCGGAAACTAAATAGACAAATGGTACATAGACAAATGCAACACAGATATGCTGTTGAGAAGGCAGACTGGCCTCTCTTCCAGGAGTCATTACGTACAGCTGCTCAAGCACTTGACACAGAAGGACTAGACCCAGATAGACACCAAGCTAAAATTGTCAAGCTTATCACAGATGCAGCAAACAATTCCATAAAGCGGAAAAAACCTACTCCGGGAGCTGTTCCCTGGTGGTCCCCAGAATTACAACAACTCAGACGTGTGGCAAACACCTGCCGAAAAAATTTTCAACGTGCCAGGCGTAGCTGGCCTGCAGTAGAGGTGGAAGCACTACGACAACAGTACCGAACGGCCAGGAATCAATATACAGCAAAGATCCGTGAACGAAAACAACGCTCCTGGGAGCACCTAGTATCCACAGTTGGAAACGACAACCCCTGGGGAGTGGTCTACAGAGTGACAACAAATAAACTCCCCAGAGGCGAAGTTATCCCCACAACCAAGAAGCCACAAGGGGAGTACACCAAAACGTGGCAGGAATCCATCAATAATATCCTAGATGCCATGTTCCAGAAACACCTGGATCCAACCACCCCAGAACAAACATCGCTCTGCCTAAGAAATAGTACCTACACAACAATCGAAGAGGAGGAGCCCTTTACTAGGATCGAACTGGACATTGCAGCCGCCAAACTAAGAAACAGGAAATCACCAGGTGCAGACTTATTAGAGCCAGAAATCGTAAAAAAGGCAGTTGAGACTATCCCAGAAAAAATACTAAATTTATTTAACCAGTGCCTAAAAGAAGGCTATTTCCCACACACCTGGAAAACGGCAACGCTTCGGCTCATCCTCAAAAATCCAACAAAGCAGCAGGATCTCCCAGGGTCCTACAGACCCATAGCCTTACTGTTTGTACTGAGCAAACTGATGGAACACCTTCTACGAAATCGGATAGAAACTCACTACTCAAACGCAGGCCTTCAATCCCGAAATCAGTTCGGGTTCAGAAAAGGATACTCCACCGTAGATGCATTGGAAAATATTGTTAACGCCGCAACCACAACCAACCGAAAGTACTTCCTCGTCATCGCAATAGATTTTGCTGGGGCGTTTGACACTCTCTGGTGGCCAAGTGTCCTCGGCAGGCTCCGGGAGGCTAACCTGCCAGCAAATCTATACAAATGCATCAGTACATACCTCTCAGACAGATCAGTCACAGTCACTACTCCGTATTGCTCCGTATCACGGTTGATACACAGAGGATGCCCACAGGGTTCCGTTCTGGGCCCTCTTCTTTGGAATGTCGTCCTAGACGGCTTCCTAAATCTCAACCTTGGAAACGTCACATCCCAGGCTTATGCAGACGATCTTATTCTGATGCTTGCTGAGGACTCCAGAGCACAATTAGAGAACTCCGCAAATAGAGCAGTCACTATCCTGCAAGACTGGGCTGACAACAACAAACTCACAATTTCTCCAACCAAGACATGTTCAGTCCTACTCAGGGGGAACCTAGATATTAGGAGGCCTCCCCAAATCAAAGTCCAGGGGAAAACCGTCAAACTCGCAACGGAATTAAAATATTTGGGAGTCATGCTCGATAGGAATCTATCCTTCACACCACATCTGACATACATCAGGAATAAAATCAGAAACTATTCTGCACTCTTTGCAAGAGTCACCCGTAAGGACTGGGGCTTGAGGAAAAGGACCCTCGCCCTCTTCTATACGACAGTATTCCTGCCAGCCATTTCATATGCCTCCGGAGTCTGGTACCACAAAGCGACCACCGCGGTCAACAGGAGAAAACTCGAGACAATACAAAGATATACCCTGCTAACGATCTCCAGAGCCTGCAGGACGGTGAGTACTCACGCGCTGCAGGTCCTTATGGGTGCCCTCCCCCTGGACCTGGAGATCGTTCGTCGCGGAATGCTACACCACCTCAGCAAAGGAAAAACGTCCACCTGCCTGAACTACACGATTGACTTAGCCAATGACCCTAAAATGGAAAAGAAGCGACTCACACTGCATCTCCAATAGACCTGGCAAACCCGCTGGGAAAATTCAATCAAAGGTGAAATCATTCGGAAATTCGTGCCGACAATTCAGACGGTATATCCAAAATATCCCCACTGGCTGTCTCCAGGACTCCTCGTCACATACCTACTCACCGGACACGGTGCATTCAGACACAAGTTATCAGGCTTCCGACTCGGTGACACTCCTCTCTGCCACTGTGGCCAAACAGAAACATGGGAACACCTCATGTATCACTGTCACCTGTATCAAGATCTACGCTGCCGGCTCATCACTGAAATTCGATTCACACTGCAAAACCAGGAACACCTCATCCTAGAAGAAGAAGACAGCTACAAAGCGCTAACAAAATTCACTCAGGGCCTCTTCAGCAGAAGACGGACCTTCCCCCAGCCGCAACCACTGCAATGAAGAGAATGCAAGTACCCATCAAAGCTGCCCATAATCAGAAAAACAATTCGACACCACTAAGGACCACCAGAACAAATCAAACCCCCAATGATCCGACTTCATAACAGAAGAAACAAAATGAAATCGCAAATGCACATCCAAGCTGACTGGACTAAATAACCTCGGATGGGATCTTAACCAATGAATGGCTACAAAATAAACTGGACTTTGTAAACCTCGGATGGGACAATGTCCCAAAAATGACATTCCACCGACTGAAGAAACTGCAGAGCCTCTCTGCACACTAGCCTTATTGGCGATCTGACCTGGCGCCCTTGCCTGGTCCACTTTTCTTCCCTTTCCCTGGCCGGGGGGGAGGTGATGGTCCCTCTATCTCCTTCCCTCCTTGCCACCCACACTTTCCCTTCTGGTGGGGCATGGGCATGCCCCACCAAATCTTGGAGTCACCCTCCCTATCGACTCCATTCTTCTGTCTGTCGCCCCCCCAGCCTTCAGTCTCCCTCCCACTCTGCCTGCACGCAAGCGAAAGCCCCACACATCCAAACTTAGTTACAGCCAAATTTGATTCGCCCACAATTTTCGGCCTCACAATTCTAGCACAACCACCACGCGATAACCTCTCAAATTTTTTTATTTTTTCTATTTTTTATTTATTTATTTATTTATTTATTTTTTTATTTTTATTTTTTTTATTATTTTATATATTTATTTATTTATTTTTTTTTTTTTTATTTATTTATTTTTTTTTTTTTTTTTAGGTCCTAGCCACTGAAATCTCAGGAAACTAGGTGGCAGGACCTGCCAGAGTACTTATTTAAAATATTGGTGTATCTGGTCTGCCTCCACGGGGCAAAGTGTGGGCAACGTCTGGCCTCAGCAGAGGCCTGGCGGCTAAATGGCCAGAAGAACAACGGTACACAACACTACTCATCTACAATATCCATACACTTTTAAGTCTCTGGCCTTTACAGTGTACTGTATCACACGACAATGTAAACTACGCGGAGATGGGGGAAACCCCTGGTGCCGTTTGACCCCAAACACACTTTACACTTTACACTTTACCTCAACATACTCTTGGTCTGATTCTCTCAACAACATACTGGACAATATCTACCCAACTGATGACTTGGCACCGACACTGGAGCAACAAGAAATCATTGACAGGAACAGGGCATACATATTAGATACTAGTGAACCGCTCTTCACATCCCTGGAAATGAATATGGCCCTGGTCAAAACGAAGGAGGGTAAAACCCAGGCTTGGATTTGCTGGAAGTTGACGTAGTAAAAAAGTTCGCAGAACACTATCCTATAACTCTCTTAAGTTTATTTAATAGATGCCTAGCTGAAGGAACATTTCCTGACTTCTGAAAAATTTCAACACTCAAGTTAATCCTAAAACACCCGAAAAAACCACCTCAAGTACCGGCTTCTTACAGACCAATAGCCCTGCTTCCTGTTTTGGCCAAACTCCAAGAACGTCTTTTGCTCTCCCGTCTCACCGACTACTACAAAAAAGCAACAATTACCATCTCCGCATCAATTCGGTTTTAAAACAGGCTGCAGTACAGAAGATGCTATCCACAGATTAATCTCTCTAGCTACTCAGACAGAATCTAAATACTCTCTAGCCATAATGGTGGACTTTGCGGGGGCCTTCGATCGACTATGGTGGCCCAGCATACTTCAAAGACTTCGGCAGGCCAAGACGTCCAGCATTCTATATAACTGTATAAAGTCCTACCTCAGCAATAGAACAGTGCAGGTAACCAACAAATACCAAACAGTCACCAGGAATATACTGCGAGGTATATTCCTGGGGAACAGAGCCCTGTCCTCAGGGCTCTGTTCTTGGACCCTTTCTTTGGTCCATTGTCTTGGACGAGTTCCTGGGGATGGATCTCGGCGGGGTCAAGCCCCTGGCCTTTGCTGATGATCTGGTACTGGTTCATTCTGGTGCAAGAGCCACATTGGAAGTACAAGCCAATTTTGCACTGGAAAAACTTCAAGACTGGGCTGCCATGCACAAATTAACAATCTCCAGTGAAAAAACAAAGTCAATCCTTCTAAAAGGAAAGCTCCAAATCCGACGGCCACCAGTGATGAAAATTAACAACACCCCAATACGTCTCTACCCAGAAATCAAGTATCTGGGCCTGTATCTAGACGCCAACTTATCCTTCCGTCCCCACTTAAAATACCTGTCAGCTAAAATCCGAAAATACACTGCAATGATAAGGCGGATTAGTAGAGCGGATTGGGGCCTAAAGAATAAAGCTCTATCATTAATATATTTTATTTTTATTTTTTTTATTTTATTAATAGCAAGATACACAACAGGTAACCATGAAGAGTGTATCTGAGATCAGATCAATAAACATAATAACAATAATATGAAATCCAACAAGACGATAAACATTGATATAGATTCAAACAATAAAAGCATATGTACAAAAGAGGATTGCATTAAGTTAAGTTACCGGTAAAACAAGTAATAATTAATCCGTTAGAGAATAGAAAAATAATATAACAAATAATAATAAACTACAATAATTAGATGTGAGCTAGTCACTTTGCAGTTTAAGTGAAGAGGCAAACTTGTGGATGGAGTTCATCAGTGATTGGGAGTTGTCAAAGAAGTCAATGCGAGAGTCATTTGCTGATTTGCTGATTCTGTTCAGTGGACTGAACTTCATTAAGTCCGTGTTGGCAGAGTCAAGGCGAAACGGTGTAAGGTTCCTGACTTGTCTACAAGGAGCATTGAAGTTTATTTTACTCAGGATATCAGATACTTCATAAATTCCAGTGATTACTTTGGTTAGAAGGGCGATGTCAGCATTAACTCTTCTAGTGCACAGAGGCCTCAGATGAAAGTAATCACACAGCGATTCATAATTTTTTTGGACTGCTTCAATTTTGTTAGTTAAAGTCTTTGTGTGAGGATTCCAGATGGGTGAACTGAATTCAAGGATTGGCAGAACAATAGTTTTATAAAGGATAACCGCATATCTGTAGTTTTTGAACTTGTATGTGTTCCGTTTGATGAATCCCAGTGTTTTGAATGCTTTGCTGGTGATTTTAAGAACATGGGCATCGAATTTAGCACTGCTGGAAAAGAGAATCCCCAAGTCGTTAACTTGGTTACACCTTTCGATGATCACAGAGTTAACAGTGTACTCCGTATTCATTAGTTGTGGAGATCTGCAAAATGAGAAAGAGATTACTTTGCACTTCGAGCGGTTAGCAGACAAGCCATTCAGAGATAGCCACAGAGAGAATTTATTGAGAGCACATTTAAGCTGTTGAGAATCGGTAATCTCCTTCACTGCTGAGTAGATCTTAAGATCATCTGCATAGAGAGCAACTTGAACATTGGAGGTGTAGATGAAAGAAGGAAGATCATTTAGGAAAACAATGAAGAGAAGAGGACCTAAGGGAGAGCCTTGTGGTACTTCGCTTAGTGGTATAAAACAGTCTGAGTTCACTTGATCGATGATAACTCTCAAGGAACGATGCGTAATATAGCTGCGTAGCCATGAGAGCAAAGGGTCACGGACACCATATAGCTTACGTTTTTCCAGAAGTTATTCGTGCGGGACTTTATCAAATGCCTTAGATATGTCTGTGTAGACTGCATCAACTTGTAGGTGGTTATCAAGAGCTTCCGAGGTGTATTGCCAGAAAGGAAGTAAATTTGTGACTACTGACTTGCCACTGCAGAAACCATGTTGATTCTGATCGATGAAAGGCCTGAAGAATGCGAAGAGATGTTTGTTTACTGCTGTGTCGAAGAGTTTAGCCAGGCTGTTTTGCAAGGTTATGGGCCTGTAATCAGATACGTCATTTTTATCACCTTTTTTGAAAATAGGAACTATATTGACCTGCTTAAAGTGTTTAGGATACTTCCCCAGCCTGAGAGACAAGTTGAAGATCCGCAGTATGAGGGGTTTTAATGTAGTGACAGTCATTTTCCAAAATAAGCCTGGAATGTCATCTGGGCCTCTAGTATAGTTATTTCTCATGCTTTTTAATGCCGAATTTAAATCTTCATCAGTGATAAAGAGGGTAATGAGGATATCATCTTTAACAGGTGTGAAGTCAGGAAATGAGGCAGGTCTCAATGTATCATTTGTTTGAATTCTAGAAAAGTGTTTGGCAAACTCTTGAGCAATACTGAATTCGTCAGATAAGAGAATTCCATCTGCGTTATGGAGTTGTAACTTTCTACTGGTTATATTCTTATGCTTCATGAAATTCCAGAATGGTTTGATATCTCTGTGAGTAAGCAGACTATCCTGAACTGACTCTGTATACATGTTGTAGGAGTTTAATATGAGAGTTTTCACTTCTTTGCGGAGTTGGCTGAATATTTCATAGTATTGACTGTCACCTGTTTGCTTATACTTGTTTCTGTAGAATTCTTTGGATTTAATTTTACGTATTAGTTCACTGTTATACCAGTGCGGGTAGGTAGAGCGTGTGGTAAGATGGGATTGAGGAACAATGTCAGATATAACTGAATGGACACAGTTAAGCAGGTTGCTAGTGAGCACATCGATGTCATCCATAGCGTCAGTGAGCTGCTTGTCTACGTTTCTTAGAGCTAGGTTGAGCAGAGGCCAGTCAGCCATTCTGAAATTGAATCGTGGAGAACGAGAGCTGCATTTGAAGTTATGAGAGGTCACTGTGATGTCAAAAGTAATTGGCGAATGATCCGAGTGAAATATAGGGTTGTCATTGTGAACATCTATATGAATAGAGGCAAATATTAGGTCGAGGTAGGCATTTTCTCTGGTTGGAAAATTGCAAATTTGTTCAAGACCATATAAGGCAGTATATGTCCCGATTGGGTGCTATGGAGCCTCCATCTGGTGTGAAAAGGCAATCCTGGGAAGGAACAAGCACAAGCTTGATTCCATTCAAAGGTTTATGTTATTATCGGTTACCAGGGCGTGCTGTACTGTCAGCACCCCTGTATTACAAGTCATTGCAGGATACTTACCTCTCTATCTGGAAGTTGTCAAGAGGGGGTCTCTTCCAGCGCCTGAAGAAGGGAATCCCAACGCAACTGTTAAACCTGCAATTGAACCATACAAATGATCCTAAGAAGGAAAGAAGAAAAATTGCAGACCACCTACAAAACCTCTGGCAAGAAACATGGGACACAACGCCTAAAGGAGCAATCACGAAAAGGTTTATTCCCTCAATTAGTCGGACTTCCCCAAAGCCTCCTCGCCTGGTACTCGCCTGGATTGCAAGTCACCTTCCTGCTTACAGGCCATGGACCGTTCCAGCAAAAACTAACAGCCATGGGAATAGAAAATAACCCATATTGCCACTGTGGTGAAGAGGAGTCCTGGGAACACCTTATATACGAGTGTCTCACATACGACAACGGCAGACTTCAATTTCTCACAAATTCAAGGAAACCCCCGCAATCAGGAGTCAACTTTACTTCAAGAAGAGGCCACATACCTAGCCTTAACACGCTACGCCCAGGCCGTTTTCAATTGTAGAAGAGCAAGACTTGCGGAACTCAGGGCAGAACAGAATAACGTGCCACCCCTGCGATCCCCTACTGGGATAGGATAATGCAATTTACCCTGGGTGCAGGATACTCACGGGAGCACTTTCTCCTGTAATTTTCAACTTCCTTCTCCATCCTCTTCCTTAGAGTGGACTGCCTTCCCTCTTTGGTCCACTCCAACTACTGTTCCTCACATTTGACCTCTTGTTCTTCTTCTCTTACTCCCCCCATATGCTCTCTTATCTTTTTATTTTATTTTTTTTTAGCCTCACTCACGTGATTTTGTTATGTAATATTCCTCTGTTATCTGTGTAAGGAACTAATGACTTATAGAATAATGATAGATGGAGTATAGTCAATGTACAACGGATTTAATGCTCTATTTTGTAAATTGGAAAGTCACAGACCACGGAACTAGAATTTTACCAGTTTTTCATTAAACCCAGAATGGCATTATTTTTTCATCTTCAAGAATATAACACTGCATATTCTTGAAGAAGGAACATTCTTACTTCAGTAGTGGAGATACTGTTGTGAAGACATTGGTATGAAGAGATGCTCCTTGGAAGTTTTTTTTTTTTCGGGTTATATTTGTATAAACAAAGATCCATATAGAGGTAAGAATTTTTGTTTAACTATTTTGAAGGGAAGGTTTTTGCTATAGTGTTTTTTTTTTTTTTTTTTCCCTGTCACTTTATAGAATGACCCGCCAGAGGGTTAGTGCCTCCCCATTGGTTTCGCACTTCCTCCATTGGGTGACGAACGTCTCTTATACCTGACGGGACTCTCCATCTGCTCTTCTCCAAAGGTGTCCATCTGCTGGACTCTCCACCATTCCGTGGTGTGGACGAGTGCTGAGAAGCAGCTTTCTAGGAGATTGGTGTTTTTGGGTAGCTAAGTGGCCAGGACAAGAACACACTAAATCACATGTCTGGCCCATTGCTACGTGGTAGAGTTGAACTGACGTTCTACAAGCCGCCCCTTTCAAAAAAAAAAATAAAAAACACACATGCCCACGTCTAAGTGCAAACAAAAAACAAAATACAGGAAGGAAATCTTTAGGAATATGTACGGCCAGATTGAAACACGAACTATGAAGTAAAAAAAGAACATGCTCAATCAGCTTCCTTCCGGATCGTGAAGAAAAAAATGTTTTTAGTTTCTTTTAATTACGTTGTACGGACCTATTTAGGATTTTGTAAATTTTGAAGTAATAAGGGAAGTCGAAGATGTAAACACACCTGTTAAAGGCTGTTAAAGATTAATAACGGCAGATCACAGGATTTATTTAATAATTGCTTAAATTTTATATTTTCCTAAGGTTCTCAGTGCAAACCGTCAGTGACTCGCTATTTTACACAAACTAAAAAAAATAAAAAATGCAGACTGATATTTTTGTAATTAATTATCGCTAAGGATGGGATGAGGGGAAGGCGAATCAAGTGAAGAAGATGTAGTTGCGATTCTTTTTGTGTCGCTAGTAATAATCATCTCCCTGTCACTGCAAGCAAGGACAGGGAGGGCCTGTCACTGCAAGCAGGGACGGGGAGGTGGTTATCCCGTATACCAGGCAATGGTCAGGCCACACCTATAGTAGTGTGTACAGGTCTGGAGGCCTTATTTTAGGAAGGATGTAGAGTTGCTAGAATGAGTACAAAGAAGGGCAACAAGATTGGTGAGGACCATTGAACACTTCAACACCTTCTCCATTGATCCGATCAAGTTTGAAGTCAACAAAACCTACAGAAGGCAAATTATAGACCAAATCTGGACTAAATCACCAGGATTGCTGTGAAAATTGAGTAGTTTTTATTAGAAATTTGATGATATGACCAAATAAAATGCAATAATGTAATGAATAAATAAATCTGTTATGTTAGTTGCTGATAAAGAAGTTAACCTATGTATTTAACTCTTCACTTATCAAAATTATGATATTTCAAAGTGAATACAATTAAGCAAGTGTGTATATCTGTTTAATAGTTTTTATTATACAATAATTATATTGTGAAGAGCTGAAAATTTGTACAAAAGTGTATAATGTATATTTTATAATTTCTGTATACCCTTCTAGCCCACTTGCTGTACAGGGGTGAACCTTGTGTTAATAAACTGATAAAAAAAAACAAAAAAAAACAAAGGGGTTCTCTTAACGAGAAAGGCTTAAGTTCTGCAAATTGCAGCGCCTAGGTACCTGCAAGGTGATGTGATTGAGGTGTATAAGGCCTTGAATGGGCTGAGCAAGCTGAATGCTGATGGGATTCTTTCTCTTGCTCTGACTAAGAACCTGAGGGGGCTCAAATTGAGAAAAGATAGTTGTAGAATAGAGGTGGGAAACTTGCCTTTAGCCAACGGATGGTTGATTAGTAGAACAGACTTCCATCGTTTGTTGCGGAAGTTGATAGCCTAAATAAATTTAAGGCTCAGCTGGACAAGCATTTGGAACGAATGGGGGGGGGGGGTGTAATGGGAGCATTTTTTTTTTTTTTTTTGGCCGATGCTGCGTAAGCTTGCTTTCTTGCATCGTATGGCTCTACTAATGCTAATGCTAATATCCTCCTCTGCCGATAGATGGCAGCATCCAAGTGTTGTTTTGCTTTACGCGTTTTCCACTGATTTTGTGCGCGGGTGCACCCTCCAAATATTTCTAAATGTTACTTTCGCCGTCCAACAAAATCTGTCACGTCACGTGAAGAGCAATAATTTTCCTAGCAACGCCCTACGAAGAGATCGCGGGGGGGGGGGGGGCAGCGAAGACTTTCACCAATATGAGAATTAAGAACTGCGGAGGAAATTAGAATAGAGCGATACCTTTATTTTATTTTACTTCAGTTTTCATTTTCAAACGAAATTCTAAATGTGAAATAAATAATGTACGTAAAGGGAAAAGAAATAATAATAGAAACGAACATTATGGCTCAAATAAACAGCAATGTCGCGTTTTGGAGACTCTGCTTTCACGGGTAGACAAAATGTCGAGAGACAGAGAGAGAGAGAGAGAAACAGTCGGTAAGGCGAGTGCGACGTGCAAGAAATAAATTCCTTTTAAACTGATAATTAAAGAAGCGCTTTAAGAAAGAAACACGCGTAAGATGCGGTTAAGTAAAAGGTGAGTGGTGTTAAGCAGGGCCACGCCTACAGGTTAAGGGACTCCTGAAAACCATTAATGTTGAGGCTGCTCAGTCCTCCCTGGATTCAGCCTTGGATATGTTTGCTGCTATTCTTAAGATCTTCCTCTTTGGTTATTTTAAAGACTAATAAATTACTTAATTTTGTGGCTTTTTAAAGCCCCCCTGGAGTACAGGAATGGAGATATGAAAATTTAATAAATATACTGGTGTGCAAAACTTAAGGACCAATATTTCTAAAGGTTACAACCACAAAATCTTTACTTAAGGTACTCTTTACTGATGAGAGTAGATTCAGTCTCAGCAGCGATCCTCGTCAGCTAATCTGGTGAGTGATTGGCACACGGTACCACCCCGCAAACATCACTGAAAGGGATCGATATGGCGGTCGAGGTGTTCTCATCTGGGGAGGCTTGTTTGTTATTTGGTTTTCAGGAGCATTAGCAACTAAGGCCATATTGCTCCGGGGATATGCGGTGGTCATTCCCTGACTTTTCCACATCCTCCGTATTTGGTGCTCATGGGCTCGAACCCCGGTCTGATCAAGAAGCGTGTGCTACGCACTGCTGCTCCTGCCCACCTGGCTACGGAGGCGCCTCTGCGGAGGCGTTATCTTGGATGGACGCACAACTCCAGATACTGGAAGGCGGTACTGTAACCGATGCACGCTACTGTACTGAAGTAGCCCAGTGGTCAGGAGCGAGAGTGCATAGCACGCGTTCCTTGAGTGGACCGGGATTCAAGCCCATGAGTATTAAATACGATAAATATTTGTATTTACGATTTACTGTAAACTCTACTGACTTGGTTGTCATGCCGGAGTATAAACAGAAAATTTATTTTAATCCTTTCCCATGTGCGTCTGTTCTGAGGTGCCACTGGCCCACCCCGAGTTCGTGTTTATGGATGATAACGCCACACACCATCGCACTGTAGCTGTTGATATGCTTTTGGAAAGTGAGGACATTGTTCGTATGGATTGGCCTGCCCGTTCTGTCGATCTAAATCCCATCGAACACATATGAAACGCTCTGGGGAGACGCCTTGCGGCACTTCCACACCCATCAGAAAATGTTCACCAGCGGAAGATGGCACTGACAGAGGAATGGACGATGTTACCGCAAGGACTTATCAACAACATTATTCTAAGTATGGACAGGCGGTGCAAGGCCTGCATCAACATTAGGAGTGGCCATATCTCCTACTGAGGATCACCTCTTCTATCTTTGGCATTGATGCATCTGTATCATGGCAGCCAATGCTATGTTGCCATTTTTGAATAAAGTCCCTCTGTACCGTTTTGTTTCCTTCATCATTTCTGTACTTCACGAGATTCCTTTGGTATGCTTTTCTCATATCCAGGCCACTCCTATGAGAAGCTACAGGTGAAAACCCGACTGGTCCTTAAATTTTGCACACCAGTGTAATATTCTCAAAGTAGCATGCAATTTTCATGCCGTAACTGATATAGGTTCATAATGGGAGAACCGCATATTGAAAATTAAAAGAGTATCTTGAGCATTAGCATTAAGTAGAGGTATTTTAGTAGCATTAAGTAGAGGTATTTTAGTAGCATTAGGTAGAGGTATTTTAGTAGCATTTAGTAGAGGTATTTTAGTATCATTAAGTAAAGGCATTAAGTATTTAGCATTAGTAGAGGTATATGATGTAAGAAAGCAAGCTTATACAGCATCAGCAAAAAAAAAAAAAAAAAAAAAACCCTTCCCATTTCACGCATCCATTGGCTCGAAATATTTATCTAGTTCTGCCTTGAATCTATTTAAGCTAAGCAATAGTCAGGCCACACCTAGAGTACTGTATACAGGTCTGGAGGCCTCATTTCAAGAAGGATGTAGAGATGCTGGAACGAGTACAGAGAAGGGCAACAAGATTAGTGAATGGAACAAAGGGGTGCTCTTACGAAGAAAGGCTTAAGATTTGCAAATTACAGTGTCTGGAGACTAGGCACCAGTGAGGTGATCTGATAGAGGTGTATAAAGCCTTGAATGGTTTAAGCATGCTCAGTGCTGATGGGATTCTTCCTCTCGCTCACAATAATCACCTGAGAGGGCATAAATTGAAATTGAGGAAAGACAGATGTAGGAACGTGCGGAAATTTGCCTTTAGCCAGCGGGTGGTTGGTTGGTGGAACAGACTCCCATCCCTTGTCGTGGAAGTTGATAGCCTAAATAAGTTTAAGGCTCAGCTGGACAGGTATTTTGAACAAACAGAGGGGTGAAGTGGAAGTGTTTTTTTTTTTTTTTTTTTTTTTGGCTGATGCTGCATAAGCTTGCTTTCTTGCATCAAATGCCTCTATTAATGCTAAAGTTTCGGGTCATCAGCTTATGACTGGAAGTCAGTTTAGGATGCCAGGAAAGGCTCCAGCTTTGCGGCAAAATAGGTTTGATGATAGGACTCCCCCTTTCGGAACACCCTTATTAGTAATGCATTTTATCCCAAAGCTGTAATGCAAGATGATGAGATGTCTACTCTCCAGGATCGATTTAATGATGCTAAGAGTATTTCCTGTAATGTTGAAGTAATGCTGGAGAATGGTGATTAGAGCTGCTATGTCTATTTTGTCATAAGTCGCTTTTATATCAAAGAAAATAGCATCAAGCTGGGTCCTGTCGTTGAGGGTTTTCAGGATTCTGATAAGGGTGGCCATGAGGTTGCTATTAGTACATTTCTCCCTTAATCATGGTATGGAGGTACGGGGGCCTGTGATTGATATAGTGGTCTGCAATGGAGAGCTGAATTACTTTTCAAATATCTTAAGGAACCTACAGCTGATGGGTTTCCATAGTCCTGAAATCTTGTGGCCGCTTGGGATCTCTACATATAAGGACTGGATGGACAAATTACGTGTTCCTGATATTTGGGATCTTTTCTCTTTCTAGGATTTTATTGGAAATATGTACCAGGGGGGGTCTATAATATATACTACAGACATTTATTAGAAACAGAGGAAATCAGTCGGAGACCGCTAATGCTTTCAGTGGTAGTTTTTTGACGATCCGGTTATGGTTAGGAGTGATACTAGAGGTTTGCAAGAGCGTCAAAAAGTGTAAGGGGGGGGGTTGTGCGACTGGTAAGTCTATTGAAAGGTGAGCTCAGAGTCCATTTTTTAAATATTCCTTCCTTCATAGTGATTTGCAGTCTTTTAGATCATTTCAGCTTATCCGGGGCAAATTGGTTGCAGGCTAATCTTTTCTGCCTTAAGAAGAGAGCCCTTACCTTTTTTTTGTCAGCGCTGAAGTCTTCGGAGTCAGCAGATGTTTTCCATCGTTGGCAGGCCTTCTGCTTCTGCAGAAAGGTTTGTTTGATTGTTCATTTAAACCATGCGAGGTTCTGGAGGTGATACGTATTTCTTCTGCCGTCCTCTCTTTGGCTATTCTATAAAGTTCTTCGGGTAGATGGCTTAGGGTTACGTCAGGCGGGACAGTGAAAAGGTGTGTCTAGTTAAATTCTTTGAGTCGTCTGAGGATGATTCTGGTTTCAACAATTTTGTGAAAAAGATTAGTTCTCCACAGCCCGGTCCAAATTGTACTGTCCAGTTAACTGCATGTTATGTGTTTCTAAAACCTCAGTGATGATGTTGCGAAAATTTCGGACAGTGAGATACTGTGAAATGGTTACTTGAAGTAAGTTTGTTTCTTGAGTGTGATATTCAAGCCTTGATCTGACTGATCCTGGGAATCAGTCAGATACTGACTGATTCCCAGGGTATGATACTACGTTTAATAACATTACAATTGATACCCAGGCAGATATTAAAAGGAAAAAGAAGCCGTTTATAAAGGAGATAATTAACCGTTGGTAAACGAGATGAGACACTGGAACTGCGGAAGGGTGGCAAATTTATTTCTTCCAGAGGTGACGTTTCTCCTAGATAAAAGGGTAGCTAAATGGTTTACAGCTGGATTTCAGTTGCTATTTATAATAACAGACCATGGCTCATTCAATGAGAAACTATTTGCTCTAAATTAACAAATACCGAATTGTGTTTTTGTGGAGCCAAGGAAAATTGGTTTCACATTTTGTGTCAATGTAATATGTATGTATGGTAGTGCGCGATCAGTAATTAATGATCTCCTGATGAATCTGATTCCTGGACAGCAGTTTCATCTCTTGATAGAATGAGATAAACTTCAACTGTTACAAGCCTTTGCTAAAGCTGCATTTGATCTAAGAAAAAGTATGATTCCACGGTTAAGAACTGGTTTAACTTTGGATAATTATTAACGTGGTGTTTGTAGTTACATCTGTTGAGATTTTTTTTTTATTTATTATTATTATTATTATTTATTTACTTAATTTAATTTTATGATCCTCCCTGTGGATACCCTCAATAACTGTCATAACGAAGCACCCAAGTTAATCAGTTGCAAAACACCGGGGTGTATCAGGGGTGAGATAAGTTTTTCGTCGCAAAGCTTGTTGCAACCGTCGTGTACCAAAGACAAATTAACTGTTTCTCAGGCCCGGAGCACTAATAATGCAACGATCCAAACTGATATCTCTTTGCCAGGAATAGTGTCAACGGCCGCACTGTCCGTACAGGACAACCCAAGGCCAGAAATTCAGAATGAGTCAATAAGCGAGTCTGTCGCAGATGAGTTGCAAAGAAATTTCATATCTGTGTTAATAGATAAACTGATGTCTGCTCTTAATGATCTGTATATTAATATGCAAATCAAAATCGGATGCTTCAAATTCATAAGTTTTCCAAACAAAATGAACCAGTTAACAGAATCAACACTCAATTCACCGCCCAATCCGCAGAGTTAGATATTTTGACCTCACACAATCCCGCCGAATTGGAATGTTGCCCAAATACTCAGGGAGCCAATCACCTTTCAGATTATTATTATTATCATCAGTTTATTTCTTTTAGGAGAACACACGATTACAGCCACTGGCTAGGGGGTGATCATACATATACAACTGTGTTACAAAATGTCATACAATTATAAAATACATGAAATACATGATATCTGATTTATAAGTACATTTTATCTGGAATATAGAATATTTGAGTTATTAATCACTCGCAAAGGCTTTTACTACTGTAAACTGGTAAGAACATAATACCGTGACAATTGAAGCATACCTTCTGCTCAAACACACACAAGTGGGAGTTGCACCATATTTACAGCCAAACAACGTACAGCATATGAAACAACATGGGGACAACAGGAATGACCGCGATACAGCAAAATAAAAATTTGAAAGTTCAATTTTCCAGCAGTCGTCTTCTTCTGTGGGGATTATATTTGGGTGGGGTGGGTAGGACAATCCTGACACCTATTTCTTGATGAGGTCGGGTTTCCTAAAGCCCAGTGGCTTGTGCCTGGCCGAACAAGGTGCTGAAACTGTATCCTTACATCTGTATTTGCAAGTAAGAGTTTCTGAGAACTTCCTTTCTGTAGGATTTGCAATTGCAGAGCTTTTCAGGATTCATATCGATTGAGGTTGTTGAATAGCTGGATGGTGTTTGCTGGAAAGAATCTTCCGAGGCTATCCAACTGCGTAAATGCCGATTTCAGTTGTGGTTCCTTATCTGCAACTCGTCTTGATTTTTCGCCGGGTATTTTTATCCACTCTCGGGCTTTCGGTGCATCCAGTCGTCCCGTTAAAAGCTGAGCGAGGGTCATTATGTTTCTTGACGTGATTATTTGTCTCCAGGGTGTGACCTCTAAATTGGAGTATAGTATAGCTCTTGAGATGGTAAAAGGCTTAGCTGAAATTCTGTTCAGCCATTCCAAGAGCCAGTATTCGAGTCCTAGAAAGGCTTTGATACTGCATTCGGGAGCTGAAGACCAGATTTGTGCCGCGTATAGGGGAATAGGAGTAACACATCTGTTGATGTATTGCTTCATCAGACCGGGGTCTTTAATACCGGTGAGCTCTTGCCTGGTTGCACGAAGCGCCGCGTATGTTTTGTTACGGATGTATGCGAAGTGCGGGCGGAAGGTCAGGCCTTCATCCCACTTCAGACCAAGATCAACGTGTGACTGCGCCTTTTGGACGAGGATGCCGTTCACAAATATTTCCATTTTGTTTGGCTTTATTTTATTTGTGAAAGTCATTTGTGCCGTTTTCTTTTTTCATTCAACTGCAGCCCGATACAATCTTGAAGTTCTTTTATTTTAGTATTAGCCACTTGGTTGTGGTAGTCAGCTGATTTCTGATCTCCTGAGGTAATAAAAAAATTTATATCATCGGCGTATGTGATGAAGTGTTTCTTGTTCTGGGCTAAGAAGGGTTCGAGGGCGATGGCAAAAATTGTGGTAGACAAGACTCCGCCTTGCGGGATACCTTTATCAACCTCATACGTTGTTCACATGTTTTCGTTTGTCACCACAATTTGTCTGCGCCGAAGAGTGCTCTTTAATAAATGGAGGGCATTTCCTGTAATGAGAAAGTAGTCCCGCAGAATGACTATGAGAGCTGGGATGGATATATTATCGTACTCGGCTAATAATTAGATGAATCTAATTCCCAAATGTAACGAGCAGCAAAGTCCTTGTCATGAATTCGTGTTAAGCAGCTGAACAGAGGTGCGATCCACAAGTGGCAGCCCACCAAATTAGCATCCCACCTTCAAAATTGACCTCAGTTTTACCATCTGTGCTGCTGTCTGAAAGCAGCCATTGCTCACCGGTCATGAACAAACAATCTTGTGCAGAAATCGCTGCTACTCGTTCATCTCAATTAACAGCTAATCAGAACCATCATTTCCCCAGGTCACCCTTTCAAATTAAGAGCCACCCTGCCAATATCAAGGAAAAGTGTCAGATTAGGATTGGTACCTCCACGTCCTCTATTCTGAGATCGATGAGGAAGCCTTCCACCTCCCAGCCCAGAAGCCTTTTTATTTCCCGACTGGGGCCACTGACAACTGCTGAGGAAATTGAAGCTGGAATGAGTAAAGAAGTGCATACCAAAGTATCTGCAAATTTACTCAAGGAAACGCAAAATTACTCGTCCTTTAAAGTAGTTTGCGAAAGTCGGGCATTCAGATCTGTTGCATCCACATCTGCATGGTCAGTTGGCACTCTAATCAGGCCTTTTTATGAATGGAAAGACCCCAAATCATTTCAACTTCATCTTATGAGCAAAACCGAAAGATGACACAGATCGCCCCTGCATGACTTAACTAATTATGAAACTACACTAGTGTCTCTCGACTGTCGAAAACCCCCGCACCACATGTCCAGCTCCAATCACTTTCGTGCCCCAGCTACTGCTTATAAACATACCGATGTGACAGCACATAACCCTGCTTTTTAATCACTTTCAATTAACAGTATAATTTCCACCAGGCCTAATCTGCTGAGGTGTTCAAAAGCATCTACAAAGAGATCAGCACTTATAAAAATTCCCTTTCAACTCACCCTTAGAGTTTTCTACCAAAATGTCCGGAGCCTCCGAAATAATCTTGAAACTCTCGAACAACTCTTGTTGTCCAACAGCATGGATGTAATTTGTCTTTCAGAAACATGGCTTGAACCTGACCAGGAGTCGATAGCCTATGCTCCGGCCGCAGGATTTTCATCGTTCTTCACAACAAGATCTCAATTTAGAAGCGGCGGTGTTGCCATCTTCGTCAAAGATTCCAACGTGAAATTTGTGCACGTCACATCTAGCAACTCCTTATTTTATGAAGCAATACTTGTGACTGGGAAGTTAATTTTTTTTTTTTTTTAATGAAAACCTCAAACACGAAAGGTATCAAAACCTATAGTACTTAGTACCGTGCATGGGTTGAAGGAGAAGTATGGGGGGGGGGGGTGCCGGAAACTTTGCTCTAGAGACTAAACATGGGTTTCACCACTTCAAGCCTCCAATAAGCAAAGTGGTGGTATTTCACCGGTTGATGAAAGTCATCTACCACCTAGCCTGATTAATCGATTTAGCGGCAATCTGCATACCCCCAGCTCCAGATATCCAGATATTGCAACAATTGACGATGCTACCGGCTGGATAATGAGTAAGTTATACCCTTCTGCTACGCATATTCTCTGCGGCGATTTTAACCTTCCACTCCAGCTGAGTCCTCTCCTTCAACGACTAATGAACAATCTCTCTCCATTAAAGTTTACGATTATCAATGAGGAGCCAACGAGAGGCACCAATCGCCTTGACTTGATTCTATGTTTTGGAATTTGCAGAGTCGACATTCCACCAGAAACGTCCTTCAATTCGGATCACGATCCAATTGTATTACTTCTTGTTCTGCCTATGCCCAGCTTCAATTGCCATAATACTGTTGAAAAGAAAATCATATTAGTTAGTTTAACTTCTGTTCCGGGTAAAATAATGGAGTCGCTGGTTAAAGATGCATTGCAGGATCATCTAGACAAGAGTGCAGCAATAATTCAGACACAGCATGGGTTTGTTAAGGGAAAGTCTTGTCTGACAAATTTGATACGATATTATGATGAGGTTACAAAGGAACTGGATGCAGAAAATAATTTTGATAACTTATAATGGATTTCAGGAAAGCTTTTGACACTGTTGCGCATGGAAGTCTATTGTACAAATTGGAGCAGAATGGAATTAAAGGTAAGTTGCTACAATGTATAAAAGGATGGTTGAGTGGGAAAAGACAGAGGGTGGTAATCAATGGGTGCTGCTCTTCGTGGACTAATGTTATTAGTGGAGTCCCACAGGGTTCGGTGTTGGATCCACTGTTGTTTTGTATATTTAGCAATGATTGATGAAGGTATATCAGGCTTGATGTCGAAGTTTGCAGATGATACAAAGGTTGGCAGGGTTGTTAATGACAGTAATGGCAGTGTGCTACTGCAACAGGATCTAGATAATTTGGGCACATGGGCTAAGAAGTGGCAACTGAAGTTTAACCTTGACAAATGCAAAGTACTGCTTATGGGTAGAAGTAACCTCAGAGAAACGTACCAACTCTGTGGTACTACACTTAAGGTGGTAGAAAATGAAAAAGACCTGGGAGTAATTGTGCAGTCAGATATGAAGTTTTCTGAGCAATGCTGACAGGCTGCCAGGGCAGGTCATGGGGTTTTGTCAATGATATATAGGAATTTTGCTAGCAGGGATTTGCTAGCAGGAGGTGATTATCCCTCTGTATAAGGCAATCGTCAGGCCACGCCTTGAGTACTGCGTACAGGTCTGGACGCCTCATTTTAGGAAGGATGTAGATTTACTTGAGCGTGTACAGAGAAGGGCAACAAGATTGGTGAGGGGAATGAAGGGATCTTCTTATCAAGAGAGGCTTAAGTTCTGCAAATTGCAGTGGCTGGGGACTAGGCACCTGCGCGGTGATCTGATTGAAGTGTATAAGGCCTTGAATGGGTTGAGCACGCTGAATTCTGATGGGATCCTTCCACTTGTTCAGATTACGAACCTAAGGGGGCATAAATTCAAATTAAGAAAGGACAGATGTAGAATAGATGTGCGGAAATTTGCCTTTAGCCAGCGGGTGGTTAATTGCTGGAACAAACTTCCATCTGTCGTTGTGGAAGTTGATAGGTTGAATAAATTTAAGGAGGAACTGGACAGGCATATTGAGGGATTGGTGTGATTTTTTTTTTTTTTTTTTTTTGGCTGATGCTGCATAAGCTCATACATTTGCTTTCTTGCATCACATGCCACTACTACTACTACTACTACTACTACTACTACTACTATATTCTCTCCGAATTTTCTGGATCCAAAAAAGTGCCTCGAGGCAGCACAGTCTATTCCATGGCATGTGCTTGATGGATGTGACCCAATCCTCGCAGTTGCTCTAATCACAAGATGGATAAATACAGTCACCTTCTATGCGTCAGCCAAAACCGCACACATTTCTCCAAGAACTAGGGCTTGGTGGACCAAAGATCTAGCTCGCAGTTTCCACAACAAGCAGTACCTTCACAGGCAGTGGAAAATCTCTGGCACAACCGAAGATCGAATCCTATACTCCAGAGCAAGAGCTATGTTCAACAGACTCCAGGCATCAGCAATAATGAGATACACCGATGCTACCTTGTCTAAAGGAAAAGCGCCATACTCATCAAGACACAGTCGCATTAATTCAAACCTTAATCTAGATAACTGGATGGACTACATTTCAAGATTCAAAACCAATACCGCTTCTGCTGAAATTCCTGTCCAAAACTCTCAATTTGCTTTTACTGATGACCTTTCCATAATTTCCATCACAAGAGAGCGACTGATATATGCTATGAACTCCTTGCGTCCATCTAGTACTGCAGGCCGTAATAAGATACTTCATTTCATAATTAAATGCCTTAGTCCTTGTATCCTAGATGCATTACTCTCAATCTACAACTCTGTTCTTCCCACACGAGTTTTGTCTGCCCAATTGAATGAATACTCTGTGAGGCCAGTACCTAAGGTTAAAGCGCCAACAAGCCTAAAAGAATTCAGACCAATCTCAACTTCTTCCACCCTCCTCAAACTTCTATAAAAGGTATTCCTTCCAGCATTAAACAAACAGCTGACGCTACAGAAGCCGAAACAGTTCCACTTCGCAGTCGAAAATAGATCCACCATAACAAACCTCATGGCTGCACAGACATCAATTCTTCAAGTCTTTGAAACTAAATCTGAATTAGCTATTTGTACGCCAATATTGAAGCTGCTTTTGACAGCCTAGACGTCAAAGCCCTTCTTAGGTTTCTGCAATTCTTCTTCAAGATTAATGGAGACCTACTAGCTTTCCTCACCGCCTTATTGAAGAATAGAAGTGTCCACCTCACTTTGAAGAAGACCCACTTTACAAGAAAAATCAATGCAGGAGTCCGACAAGGTGGTGTCCTGTCTGGCCTTCTCTTCTGAGCCATTCTGATTCCTTTCATGCGTCTTCGTGATGATGCTATAATATATGCCGACGATATAAAGTTTTTGACCTTAATCCCACCGTCTGCAAACCCAATGGCAATTATGTCTTCCATCACACAGAACTTGACCGGCCTTCAAATTACTTGAAGATGTTTGGATTAAACCTTAAACCTTCAAAATCTGCAATAATAATTTACTCATTGAAACAGCAACCAACAATAATTCAACCTTCAGTTTTAGGTACTCTCATCCCAGTAGTTACTTGCCATAAGGACCTCGGTGTCTATTTTGATCCGAAGCTGAAATTTAATGTTCACACAGAATACCTCCGGAAGCGATTTAACACCTTCGCTGGAGAACGAAACAACACTTACTTCGTTCCAACGATGCCGCAACCACTACCAGATATCTTCAAGCCACTGTTTATCCGGCTAATTTATACGCTGCTGAAATTTGGGCATGTGTGTCGCCCTCACTTCAAAAACGGTGTTCTCGTGTGAATACTGGACCCTGAAATGGGCTACAAATAAGCATCGCCGACCCCGTCAACGGAGAACAACTGACATGGCTGAGCAGCTAAATGTACCCAGGCTCCCGAGGTTAATTGACAACAGGCGTTTAATGACCTCAGTAAAAATGTACACAGGAGTGATAAACGCCCCAAACATCTGGGATTTCTGTCAGTGGCACAATCCTCCGCCATCCTTGAGGTCAGAGCCCACACTAATCCTCAAATACAACCGGTTGAAACAGTGTAGTCGGTTCCTACCTTCCCAGGCACTCCCCAAAATTCAGGCACTGCTCCGTCTTGGAGTCGACCTTCAGAAATTGGCTACCGACTACAAATACCGTCACATGCTCCTCGAGTGGATTCCATCTGTGGAACTGGGATAATTTCCTCCAAAAGACGTTCAGTCCTCATATTTTCAATTTTACACGTTTAATTTTGTGTAACTCATAATTTCCCATGTAACGGTAGATTTGTTTTTTTTTTTTTTGTTTTTGTCAATTAATCTCATTTTAATGTAAAACTCCTGGCCATGACGCCGTGATGAGTATTATTGTCTCTAATAATAATAATAATAATATATAATAGTTCAGCGATTTCCAAACTGGGAGGCGCGAAAAGTTAAACAGAAATGTAATTTTCATAACGCAACATACATAAATTAAAAATATAAATAAACTTTCATAACATTAAATTTTATAGCCTATTTTTTAAAGCATTTACAGCCACCTATCTTACTCTAACTTCGATATAAACATGAGATAAACATTCGGAAAAAAAATATTATATTTTGCTGAAATGGATTGATGAATTATGATTGATACGATGTAATGAAATACAGTATATACAATTTAGTGCGTACTAATGACGTATACTGTATAGGTAGATTGCGTAGTATAGCATTGGCTGCACCGTTGAAAATATGGTTTCAGCGGTGTGCGATTGTGTTTTTTATTGTTTTTGGCGTGATTACTCACTGATAATAATCGTTAGTAATTTAGAACTACAGCAATAAAGAATTATCAGCTTATCAGCAATAAAGAATTTATTATTTATTTTTATTATCTATTTTATTTTATTTTTATTATTTATTTGTTATTAATATTTTTTAACTCTGGAGCGGGCCCCCAGAGTTGTTTTTTTTTTTTATTTTTCATTTTAGAAAAAAAAAGACCTAAGGCGTCCCATCTACTGGAAATGGCCCACCTTCCTCCCGTGGTGTGGACGAGTATCTGGAAGCAGCATTCCTGGCAATCGCTGCTTCTAGGTAGCCAAGAGGCCAGCACATCGCAGCATACATAAAATACACAAACATCACAGTACTCCAAGGCTGGCCTAGTTTACAGAGTCTGTTAAAACCTACAGTAATACGAGGCGGATTTGAACTGATGTTCTATGAGCCGCCCTAACAATAACAGATGTCCACATGATCCTGGGAATCCTCTTGGAGTTATCAATTCTCTAACGCCGATGTTAGTCTCCTGTTGTGTTTCTTCTATTTCTTTACGAGTTACTCGTGTCTTGTTGGAGTTATGCAAATTTTCTTCATTCGTTCTATCATCTGTGCATTGCGGGCGCCTGAAAGCAAAAAGAAACAAAAATTATGCGCTGTCGCTCTTTAGCCACCAAGTGAGGGCCCCCCCTCAGCAACATTGCAACCCTCAACTGCTGTCTTTCTTTCTTACTTTCTTGTGTTTCCTCACCGCTTAACGGTTCAGAGATCGCACCTTTTACGGGGGAACGTTCTGTGCCCTCTCGGAAGGGCGGGATGTCACCTCGTTCAGCGTTCGCTTTTAATGGCGGAATGTGTCTCCAGCCAATGACTGTCTTTTAAGATCGGGGAGTAAGGGGGTGGAACTGGCGAGTAATTTGATTCCGCATTGTTGCCGAACAGCGGCGAAGAGCGACATAAAACTTTACGACCGCAGCGCCACCCGGATGCGATGGGCGAGCTGCAGATTTCGTGAAGAGAATCCCCTAAAGGGTATCGCAGAAAAGGCCCCGCTACGACTGAGGGCCACTCGCACATCATTTCGGATGCAGCGCTCCGTGGTGATTCGGGTTGTTCCGTCACTCCGCCATACGGCAGCGATTAGTGAACCCCCTCACATTGCGGACAGTTTCAGAAATTCCGTCCCTTTTTACGCTGCACGCCCTGATTCCGGCAGCGTGCAAAATTTACATAAACGAGCGAAAGGTCCCCGAACGAAAAAGGCGTTCTACCGAAAATCACACCGAGTGGGATGCCGGTTTTATCTCGAGCATTCAGCGAACGAGAAGTCATTCGAGGAGCGACTGAACCTCTTGGGGATCTTGGAATGGGAGGGGATGGGAGAACCCGCCTAAAGTAACACTGTTGCGTCTCGATTAAGGCATCGTAGCCGCTGTCCCAGTGACCTCAAATTGATCGGAAAGGACCTTTCACTTTATCTTCAGAACCAGTTGTTAGTTGAGTTATGGTGTTCAGCCCTGCGTGAAGCACTTGGAGGGTGGACGGGATTCTCTCGTGCCGCGCATAGTGTTACCGCCGAATTATTTGTAGGATTGAAGCCGTTCGTTGCCCGTGAAGTAACTTTGGTTTCTCCTTCGGTGGAGTGAAAATCGTAAAATTTTATTTTTATTTCTGTCGGAGGACCCTCCGAGCTTTGTCCAAAGTTCGTTAATCGAGCATCGGATGAAAAACCAGGGGAAGATCGTCCAGTCGTCGACGGGCTTTCAGGCCCCTCGTTACCGACTAAGCGATGGAAGTCCTTAGAGAAATTGTCACGAGAGGAAGCTGAATGAGGATATGGATTGTCGAGTAAACTGCGACCGTTCATTTATTTATCATTCAATCAGTTTAGGTTTTCGATCATGTAGGCAACTTATTCCAGTAATTTATAACTCGCTGGCTAAAATAAAACTTTTGTCCCGTAGTTCTAGCATCATTTATAATCTTGAAAATTTCGTCCTCATTCATTTTACTGATGCCTCTCAGAGCCTTAAACACCTCAATCCAATCTCCTCCAAGGTATCCACACTCTGCAACCCACATATTCGAAGTCTTTCTTCATAAGGACGCCCTTTTGCCGATCTCACCAGGCGAGTTACCCGTCTTTGCACCCTTTCAAGAAGCTCCATGTCTTTCTTTAGGTGCGATCTCCATACTTGAACACAGTATTCCAAGTGTGGTCTAACATAAGCCTTATATAATGGGATTATCACGTCCCTATCTCTACTTGCAAAAGTTCGATAGATCATCTATAGGACACCATGGGCCTTCCTTGCAACCTGTTTACAATGCTCAGAGAATTTCATGTCTGACCGTATCCTAACACCCAAGTCCCTTTCCTCCAGTACTGGGTTTAGTTGAACTCCACCAAGTGAATAAGTTTTTTTTGGGATTACTGTTTCCCAGGTCTAATACACTTTGTTGGATTAAAGCACAGCTGCCATTTTTCTGACCATTCCTGAAATCTATCTAGGTCTCTCTGAAGAAGCTCAGCTTGACAGTGATCATTAACTACTCTACCAATTTTAACATCAACTGCAAATTTAGACATCACGCCCTCTATCCCTTCATCAATGTCGTTTATGAAAATTAAAAACAACAGTGGTCCTAATACTGATCCTTGGGGAACCCCACTTCTTACATCAACCCAATCTGAGGAATAGCCATTTATCACAACCCTCTGCCTCCTGCCCTGAAGCCATCCTTCTATCCATCTAAGGATTTTCCCAGTGATTCCAATCTGTTCCAGCTTATAAAGCAACCGCTCATGTGGGACTGAGTCAAAAGCTTTGCTGAAATCTTAACGAACAATGTCGAAATTATTCCCTAAATCCAGCTCTTGAGTGACCGTTTCAAAATAGCGAACCAGATTTGTTAAACATGATTTTCCTTTTGCAAAACCATACTGAGTATCTTTGAGAATTTCAGTTCTATCCAAATGATACTGAATTCCACCCTTGATCATTACCTCCATGATTTTCCCTACTACTGAAGTCAGACTGACAGGGCGATAGTATCCCAGTTCACTCTTAGAATCACCCTTATGTATGGGAGATACACTGGCACTTTTCCAATCCAAGGGAACTCTCTAGAGTCTAGTGATGCTCGCATAATTAGCCTCTATGGTTAAATGCACTAACTTAAAATTATAGCGTATATTCCATCAACTCCACGAGCCTTACTGGCTTGTAAGTTCGAAAGGTTATTTCAATATCATTAATTACATATTTTTCAACTTCACTCCCACAATTTCCCATTGCCACAAAAGGCTTTTCATTTGTAAATATCAATCCAAAATAACTGTTGAGTTCATCTGCAAAGGCAGCTGGTGTATTTATTACTGTCCCCTTTCCCTTACGTAAAGGTCCGATCTGGTTTGTCCTGCTCTTCTTGGCATTTATATATGTGAAGAATTCCTTATTCCCCCCCCCCCTTTGCTCTGTTTGCTAGTGATTTCTCATAAACTGCCTTTGCCTGTCGAACCTTTTCTGTGGCTCTATTACACATCACCTTGTAGCTGTTATATGCTTCAGTACTTTTTATTGCTCTGTAACCTTTCCATGCCACCTTTTTCTGCTCAAGTAATGTGGCAACTTCACTATTCATCCAACTTGGAACCCTTCTCGTGGAGTATTTTTTTAAGGTATATACGCATTCAAGGCATCTGTGATTAATGTTTTAAAAGCGTACCACAGTTCAATTGTATTCATTCTCAGCGCGATATCTACCCAGTTAATAGAGGCCATGTAGCACCTTAAGGCATCGCAATTTCCTTTTCTGACATTATAACCCATTCCTTTGCCTTTTACTACCAGCTGTTTTAGTAATGTTATTTCCCCTCTTGGGAGAGAAAGCCAGAAAAATCATTATGCAGTTTAGATATGGTTCCCAAAATGATAGGTGCGTCCATTTCATTTAGCTTTGTTTGTAAGTTCAATTCACCTTCGGAGCCTGTATCCAACTTGTCATTCGTCGTCTTCCCCCTTGAGATATCACTGTCCAACTCTGACTGTATATTTTTAGCCAGTGTTTTTTGCGTTGCAGAGTCCTGCAATGAGCCATCGAATTCCATCTGTTCAGTGGAAAGAGATTTCTGAAGAAAAGTTTCATCTTGCGAAGACTCAGAATCATCCGATCCCTTGAGGGCAACTTGTGGATTTAATAACCCAGAACTTTCAGAGGCGCCTCCGTAGCCAGGTGGGAAAGAGCAGCAGTGCGTAGCACACGCTTCTTGATTAGACCGGGGTCCGAGCCCATCACCACCAAATACGGAGGATGCGGAAAGGTCAGGGTATGACCACCGCATATCCCGGAGCAATATGACCTTAGTTGCTAATGCTCATAAAAAAAAAAAAAAAAAAACAAATAACAAACAAACAAGAACTTTCAGCTGGAGATAGTGACTGAGGAAATACCTCAATGTTAGGAAGTTGTTTGTCATCCATGTGTAGGTTTAAGCAGTTTAAATAAAACACGAACTATATACAGTTTAGTTATGTCCTGTTCAGATGTCTTCCAGCTATAAAGTTTGTCCCTTAAAGGCACACGAAAGAGTAGAGCTTCCTAAAATATCTCAATCCCTAACTTTGTCGCCACGTGACGTTGTCCTTGACCTTGTAAGCATCGTATTGTCTTAAGCGTCTATTGCTGCATTCCGCTGTTGAGTCAACTATAGACTGACTGTTCATTACAACAAAACACCGAAGCATGCATGCCTAAAAATTAAATATTAACATATTACCTGTCCAGGATTCCTTTAGCGGACTCTATATCCAGATTCCGGTCATCATAAGCTCTCTGTCAGTATGCAAATCGTGCATAATACTTTCAAGTTTAACATATTCATGTATTCATAGATGAGGAAGAGACACAGACAGTGTCGAAAGCTTCTGTAAGTATTTCAATTTATTTTATCAAAAGAAGCGAGCGCAGCGATCAGGGGACGAATCCCCATAGTTGTTATTATTATTATTAGTAGTAGCATCTATTATTATTAGTATCTGTTTATTGCTCTGCTGAAGCACCACTCCCTGGACAGCAGTTAGCTGGGGGGGGGGGGTTGATATTTACATTCAAAGATTAAGCAGGGACATGTGTCCGGCCGTTACATGGAGCACATGTATGCTTAACCTGAAAGGTACAGAGCTTACAGTGTTTATTATTTTATATACTTGAAAGTTGTGGGATACCGAATGCCGTGGTTAACAGAAAACTTCTCGACACTATACAGCGAACCATACTCCTTACCACAACAAGAGCCTGCGGGACAGTGAGTATGCACGCCTTGCAATTCCAGGCTAGCGCTCTGCCCTCGGAACCTGGAGGACGTGCGCTGCAGTACGTTGTACCAAAGGGATAACAACAAACCTGATTGGTTATACCACAGACCCAGTAAATGCCTGAAATACAGAAAAGATGCGACTACTGACGCATTTACAACACGTGTGGCAGAACCGTGGGTTCACATCTACAAAGAGAGAAGTAACGAAAAAATTCCGCACATAGACAGAATGTATCCCAATCCACTCCCCCAGAGCTAAATGCAACCTTCCTGCTGACGGGGCACGGATCGATAAAGGCCAAACTTAAAAGCACTTGGGATTATTGAAGATGGGGCATGCACCTGCGGCAAAGAAGAATCATGGAAACACTTGATGTACGAATGCACATTATATGAAGACCTAAGATGTAAACTTATTACGCAAATCATGTACCTATTTAAAAACTGGGAACACCAACTCCTTGAATCCGAGGATGAATGCAAAGCCTTCAGCAAATATGCACAAAAAATATTTGCAAGAAGAAGACAGCGAGCGATCCCGTAAAACAACACGCAGAACAAGCTACCAGCACAAGGACGGACACAGTCAAGTAAAGGAGATAGAACCATGGAGCTGACAGAAGCTGCTGCCTGATGACGCAGGAAACCACAAAGAAGAACTACAAACCCAAGGATTAAAGTGCACCCACCTCGTTGACAATACACCAATGAACTGAAAAGACAGACGTCCCACGAGCGACCGCAAGACTGACCTTCACTGAACTTTGTCTTTCACTGAGCTATATCAGAGTTCTGACCTCCACCCACTCTCAAGTGGTGACCAGATGGGGGAGTGGAGGGCCCCAGCATGAGGACAAAGAGCCTCCCAGGCCTCACCTATCACAATACGTCCACACAGATAAAGATGACTCCACCTACAAATGGAAAATGGATGAGACCGCACCTCAAGTGCAACCAAAGCCTATACGACTCGGATCACACCGGACAGGAACCTGGTCCCATGAGTGACTCCCAAATTCTGGTGACCCGGATAGGAACGACATGACGGCAAAAGAGAGAAGCAGCGTTGCTGTATGGCCAAATTGGCCTTCATGACCGCACTCCCTTGTGTGGTCCTATCTTTCCCCTCCCCCTGGCGGGGAGTAGGAGGAGATAGTTTCTGTAGTTTCTTCAGTCCTTGCCGCCTCCTCGTTCTTCATCTGGTGAGGCATTGGCCTACCTCACTGACAATCTGGGGGCTTCTCTATCGTCCCCATACTTCTGCCTTTCACCCCCAGCCTTCAGTTTCCTCCCACTCTATCTATACGCCAGCACATATCCCACACTGTAAAACTCTAAATAACAATGTCTAAATTAAACTAACCATGCAAACTTTTAGGCTGTACAGAATCTAGTGTTTACCCCTACGATGCTTTTTTTAAGGCCCTGGCCACTGAAATCCCAGGAAACTAGGTAGTAGGACGTGCCAGAGTAAAAATTTCAAACTACTATGCACCTGGTCTGCCTCCACGAGGCCAAGTATGGGCAACGTTGGGCCCCAGCAAGAGTCTAGCAGCTAAATGGCCAGAAGAACAACAATACGCAACACTACACTTATAAAATCCATACAAATCTCTGGCCTTTACAGTGAACTGTATCACAACACAGTGAAAGCAACACGGAGATGGGGGGAGGGGACCCCTGGTGCCGTCAGACACGAATCCACTTTACACTTACCGAAGTGTCCCAAGTTAAGAATGATATTAATTTTTTATCCATTATGCACTGAAACGCAGGTCCACCATCACCAACCTGCTGGCAACCACTAACACCATTCTGGAGGTCTACAAGACAGGGAGGAGATGGCAATTATGCATATAGATATCCAGTCTGCCTTCGACTGCATTGATGTTCAGCCCCTCCTTCAGCTACGTGAGGAGGGATACCAGATTAAAGGAAATATCCTTGAATTCTTAGTTGCTTCTTACAACCAGGGTTCTTCACCTGACGGTGAATAAAAAATCCTTCACTAGAAAAGTCAATGTAGGTGTTCTCCAGGGCGGAGTTCTGTCTGGGCTCCTCTTTACTGCTGCCATTCACCATTCTGTGCCAGGAAATGTATTTTCTCAGCTATGCAGCAGATGATTTTAAGCTCCTCTATAGGATCCATGGCACCGACCAACCTGAGACTGCTTCCTACACCATCATCAACAGCCTAAAAACTCTTGTTATGTACTTAGCACAGTTATTATTATTATTATTATTATTATTATTATCTGTTTATTTCCATAAGGAAACCACCCCGGGACGGCAAAGTGCCAGGAGGGTGCTAAGTACATATCAGGGTACGAGATACTACGTGCAGTGGGTTACATATACTGAACACGTAGTCTCGTCCCGAAATATTATATACACATTTTATGTTTAATACATACATACAGTATTTACACATTTATGATTGTGTATAAACATTATACAGCTCATATATTTACAATTCATTAATAATTCCACATATAACTTACATATTAACACAACTGTTACAGAAGGTATATTTTTACAGTCAACAGATTATTATTGTTCTTAAAGCAGAAAGCTTCACTTTTATTCACAATTCTTTAGTACTTTGCGGCCGATTCATATTTCGGTAAGTCTGTACGAATCCTGGAAGATCTCTTTCCGGTATGTTGCATCCTCACACAGTTTTTCGGCATCTATCTGTAGTGAGTTAAATATTCTCGCTGCATTTGATGGGAAGAATCTTTGCAGGCTACTAAGATTGTTCAGGACTGAACGCAGTGGATTATTTAGTTCTCCGCAACGTCTAGCAGTGGCACGCGGTTTAACTAGAATATTATCCAGGACTGGAGCATCCACTCTGCCTGTGAGCATTTGTGCGAGAGTGTGTATGTTCCTGTTAATTGTCCGCTGCATCCAGGGTGTGATGTTAAGGTTTGAGTAGAGAATGGCCCTTGAGATAGTAAAAGGGTGGCCAGCAACTCTGTTAAGCCATCGCAAGAACCAGTACTCGATCCCAAGGACGGACTTATAATGTGAATCTGGAGCTGAAGACCAGATTTGCGAGGCATACATTGCAATTGGCAGGACACACATTAAAATGTACTTGGTCGCTAGCTGAGGATCCCTAATTCCTACCAGTTCCTGCCTAGTAGCCCATAAAGCGGCGAATATTTTTGTCTTCATATGGGCGAAGTGTTGAGCAAAGGTGAGTCTGTCATCCCACTTAAGACCCAGGTCCAGGTGAGAGTGCACTTTTTCCACACTAGACCCGTTCACAGAGATTGAGATGTCATTTTTATTCTGCTTGTAACTTATGGTCATTTGGGCAGACTTCTGTGCATTAATACGGAGCCCGATGCAATCCAGGTAGCTCTCAAATTCTCGGATTGTGCTATTTGCCATCTGGCAAATACTTTCTGCTGATTCATGGTCTTTGGAAGTGATGAAGAATTTTACATCGTCAGCATATGTTATAAAATTGTAGTACCGTGCAAGAAACGGCTCCAGGACGGCCGCGAAGAGAGTAGCCGAAAGAACTCCCCCTTGAGGCACTCCTTGCGAGATGGTAAAGCAAGATTGTAGCTTTTGGTGCTTAACAATAAGTTTCCTATGTTCTAGCAGGCTGGTTATTATAGTTAACAGATTTCCTCTTACATTAAAATAATTCTTCAAAATCGCAATGAGCGCTGGAATTGAGACGTTGTCGTAGGCTGCGGAGATATCCAAAAAAATAATATCAATTTGCTTTTTCTCATTTAGTGCTTTCTGCACGCGAAAAAGGGTTTCCAGTAAGTTTGTTATTGTTGATCTACCCGAAATAACTGAGTGCAAATGTGGTGGTCTATGGCTGAAGCAGTGTTGATTGATGGTGGGAAGAAGCGCTTTTTCGAATACCTTCTGTAGGGTGCAACTAACAGAAATTGGTCTGTAATCCTTAGCCAATTTTGGGTGTTTAATCTTTGGTATTGGGGTTACAATGTAATTTTTCCAAGCTTGCGGGAAATCTCCTGACCTGATGATTTTCTGATAGATGTGCAGTAATAGATCTATTATAAATGGGCTACTTATTTTAAGGATGAACATTGGAAATTTGTCTGGTCCAACAGTGGCCTTATTGGGCAGATCGTTGATTGCTTTCATTACGCTCTCTTTGGTGATTTGTATTTCACTCAATGGAGGTCTTGTTGGTTCCTCTCTTGCCGAATAGTTTCGCTTGTTTAAATCTTTCAGGAATTCCAAAATTTTGTTACCATTATCAGTGTTCTCAATTTGATTCAGTCCATGCAGGTTACTAAAAGTGTTATTAGCAGATTCCTTGAAAATGCATTCTGTCATATTCTCTGTGCTATTTCTATTGCTAGTAATTCTTTTTGCTCGTTTTAGTTTGTTATGAATAACACTGCAGTGTGCCTGTCGTTTTGCTTTGATGAAATGTGCTCTTTCTTTCTTATAACGAATGTGATCGGCAGGATGACCCGTTCTTTGCCATTTTCTATACAGTTTTTGCTTCCTGAGGAAACTTGCTTTCAGTTGTGGGTTAAACCATTCTTTTGTTCTCTCAGATATTTTGATTTCTTTTGCTGCTCCTTCCAATGCTGTTTGGTATAGCTTTTTAGTGATCCTTTCTAAAGCTTCGTCTACTGGCTTTTCTTGCAGGTCATTCCAGTTGTAACTAGTCAGGTGACTGAGAATGACCTCTGCATTAATATACTTCACGGAGAAAAGATACTTACTTTGCTTTTCCCAGTTCGTGTGGTTACCCTGCATGTATTTGTGTATCTTCAGTGCTGCTTCTATTTCAATGGGATTGTGGTCCGACTTAAATTTTATGCAGTTTTGCGTTAGCCTTATGTCTAAGGAACTATGGTACAACAGGTCAAGTTGCTGCATTCCCCTTGTTACTGGTGTCGGAAGCTGCGTCAAGTGCAATGCACCCAATGTAGCATCCAGCTCTTTCTTGGCCTCCCTGTGTTTCGGAAGAGGCAAATTAAAATCTCCCGCTATTATTGTGTCGACTGATGGCTTTAGATTTGCTGCAAGCCAAGCATAGAGTTCGTTTCTTGTCTCCTTTGTGTGCTCAGGTGGGAGGTATATGATGCATAACTGTATTTTCACGTGCTCTTTTGAAAAGGTAACGCAAATCCCTTCAAAATTATTTGAATTGGTTTTTCGTTCTCTTATAGACTGGTATTTATTTTGATAGCAAATTATAACTCCCCCTCCTCGCCTATCTGTTCTTCCGGTTCCCACACATTTGCAGTTTGCTGCCGCAGTTAGCCGATCTAACTGTTTTCCATTTCCCAACCAGGTTTCGATTAGGCAAATGAAATCCAGGTCCCCGTACATCATCATCGTTTGTAGGGTGTGGAGCTTATTTGAGATGCTCCTCACGTTTTGTGCAAACAGGTGGATGTGATGTTCTGCATCCCCAGCTGGGGGTAGTTTTCTTGATTGCTATTGAGCCCGATTCCTTGCATCATTTTTAACCAGTGGTCTGGCCCATCTGTCTCTGTAGGGCTTGACTAAGGTACCTACTGGCCAGGCGCTTACGTCTTGTAGGCGAGTTGCCTTATCTGGTGGACAAGAGATTATAAAGGAGGAGTAAGCTGGGTGTCGTGTTTTCACTTGCTTTACTTCCACAGTTATCCCATGTTCGCCCTCACACATGGCTTTAATATTTTTGGGCTGTGTTGTGGGTCCCAGCCTTGATACAAAAATTTGCTCTCTGGTTGCAACGGAAGTAATGTTGTACATTTCAGAAAACCGTTTGTTTGTTTCTGGTGTGTTACAGGAAGACACATTAATACTTTCTCTGTGAACTGGATTATGTCGTCGGCTGTCCTCGGCAAGACTAGGCATGAAATTTTGGGATGGGCCGGTTTTTCTACCCTCAAAAGTGTTATGCTTTTTAGGTAGCATAGTGATGTGCGCATAAGTGAGTGGGTTTGCAGGAACATGATTTGAGGGGGAAGATGTAACTCTCGCGATCGTACTCTTGGAATACATGGATGCCCCAATCATTTCAGTTGATTCCTGTTGTCCTAATATTTCTGAGACTTCTTTATTTTGGTTTCGACTTTTCCTAGTGGAATGTGTGGAGCCATTTCCTTGTGCTGCCCCTAAAGTTTCACTGGATTTGGTGCTATTGCTTGCGAGGTCCTGCTGCAAACAGACAGTTCCCGGCTGGGCTTGAAATTCACATATTATTTGGCTGTCTTGTAGTTTTGCAATTCTTTCTGATATGTTTTCCCTTCCCCCGAATTCAATTCTTTTCTTGTCTTCTGTTTCTGATTTTGAATGCTTTCTGTCATCCTGTACAATCCATGCATACCACTTCTACTTTTCTTTGGGTAGCTCTGCCTCGCATAGCAAGTTTCGTCGGTTACGGGGGCCGCTGAGCCACCTTGTGCAACGAGGACTGATTCAAAGCATCCTAGCTTTTCCTCCAGTCGTTTAAGGGTGTGCAATATTTTACTGTTTTGTTCTTTGAGAAGAAAATTCTCTTCCTGCAGTTCCTGTAGCATTTTATGTACAGGGATGAAATTGCTCGCGAGGTTTTCAGCGTATTCCACAGCCTGCATCGAAAAGGGGCTGATGCAGTCTGCAAGGATATCCTTTAATTCCGTACGCGAGACATATTCTTTACGGTTCTCCTCCTGCCTTTCATCCGGGCTATGATTGCTCCTCTGTCTAGCGAAACCCCCTTCAGAGTGCTTGCAGTCTTCCGGGCAAATATCGCATCCCAAGGTTTCAAAAATTGATCTTTCAGGATGGCCCAAGATGCCATTTCCAAGGTCAGTCTGAGAGAGGATTTCTCTTGTTGCTTGTTCAAGGTCATTAATCTGTTCTGTGCATGAATCTTCACAAATGACTTCATTAGGTAATTCTTCATTATTTTCCCCTGTTTGTTGCCTACAAGCGTCACATTCAAACTTGCGTTTTCTAGTTTTGTTTAATCTCTTAATATCTACAGAAGTACAATCAGGCTTATTGCAATAGTTTTTGTGACAAGTAACGCATTTAATTATGAAGTCATCATTGGTCAGACAAATGCAGCAAGTAAGCGGCACGGCTGATGCGCTGAAATCTGTCATTCTGAAATGCAAATGGGAGCCGGAATTTCAGTAATTTCGAGGCAGGTAGTCTTTAGTACAACAAGATAGGGCACTTCTATCGTTCGATGACTAGCCTATGAAATATGCAGGTGGAAATGGGGGAGGTTTTAATCCCCAACTTTGTCACCGTTTGACCTTGTCCAGAGCTTAAGTACCGTATTGCCTTAAGCAGAATATTGCTATGTTCCGCTGCACTGAATCGCTATAAACCAACCGTTCCTTTCAACTATTACGCGAAGTATGAATGCTTAAAATCAAGATTAGACATATTACCTGTTCAGGATTCCATTAGTAGACACTATATCCAGATTCCACTTCTCATAAGCTCTCTGTCAATATGCAGTTCATTTATGATTCTTTCAGTTTAACTTAGGTATTTGAGTATTTTTAGGAGCACATAATTCAGTAACTCACTGACCTTCGCCTCCTAGCGGCCGAATCTCTCTTCAGATTAACCCAAATAAATCTGCACAAATGGTGTTCTCACTAAAATCACACCCAACTCAACTAAACCTGAAAATCCATGGAACCTCCATCTCTCCAGTAACCAAGCACAGAAATCTCGAGGTTATCTTTGATACCTAAGTTCAGCTTTAAACACCATGTGGCAGATATTCACAACAAGGTCTGCCGATCCAGATGCCTTGCCAAACAACATCCCCTTCGTGTCACAAAGTCTCAGTTCACCATTCAATATATATTTATCGGTTTCTTCAGCCAGTCATCATCTACGGTTCAGAAATCTGGGCGTCGGCAGCAAAAACCACGCTAAAAACCATCTCATCTGATGAGTACTGGCTTCTTCGATGGGTGCTCTTCAAGCATAAGTTTACACCCCTCACACATACTTCAGAAATGACCAAACTTCTAACCTACAGGAAAGTCTCAGAACGGATCTTCACACTCCGCTTACTCGTCACCATTAAAATGATAGCGTGTGAAATCAATATCCCATGTTTTTGGCAGATTTGTAATTGGAGAATCCCTCCGAAACCCTTAAGGGCTTGGAGGCTCAGGAAGAGCGACAGATTTCTGCCAATGGAGATGCTCCAAAACGTTCAAGATATGGATGGTGACTACAAGAAATTCATTGAGGACAAAGCCGACAGAAGACGTATCATCAGGGAGCAGCTCTCGTCTTCAACCGAGTGACTCTCACTGTTTCTCCTTGATCGGTTTGTAGATATTGTGAAAAAAAACAAAAAAAACAAAAAAAACTGTTTTCATGTGTTTATAATTTGTTTTTTTTTTGCTGTTAGAGTTTTAGCTCGTTTCTCCGTTAAACCCCTAGCATTTTTGCTGTTATGGGCATTGCATCAGGCATACATGGAAAATTTACTTCTTTTCGCTGATTGCAATAAAAATATTATACAATAAAGATTATATAAATTTTATTATATAAAGTTTAAATTTATAAATAATTTTATATTTTAATTTTTAAAATTTAAAAATTTAAATTTATAAATAATTTTATAATTTAATTTTTTAAATTTAAAATTTTAATTCAATTTTATATTTTAATTTTTTAAATTTAAAAATTTACATTTATAAATAATTTTATTTAATTTTTTTAAATTTAAAAATTTATAAATAATTTTATATTTTAATTTTTTAAATTTAAAAATTTATAAATAATTTTATATTTTAATTTTTTAAATTTAAAAATTTTACATTTATAAATAATTTTATATTTTAATTTTTAAAATTTAAAAATTTAATTTAATTTTATATTTTAATTTTTTAAATTTAAAAATTTTACATTTATAAATAATTTTATATTTTAATTTTTAAAATTTAAAAATTTAATTTAATTTTATATTTTAATTTTTTAAATTTAAAAATTTAATTTAATTTTAAATTTAATTTTAAAAAATTATATATATATGAACAAAAATATAAAGGATTGAGGCAGTCCTTCACCGGTTGTTGCCCGTGGTATCTCTTCAATCTTGAATTGTCCTTGCACATCTTTGGATTAATAGATGCCAAACAGAGGGGTCCAATGATGGCTTCAATTTATTTTATTTTGCATTCATCGTGTCATGGGAAGCATTGTCGTGGCAAGTTATTTCCCATCTGATGATGTTCTTGTGAGTCATGACGGTACATTTGTGTCCATCAGCTTTTGGAAAAGGTTGAGGTAACAGATTGAGGAAACCCATTTTGCTGAACACGACGTGCCCCTCCCGATCCATTTTGGGTCATCCGCTTTAATTTTGTTTTATGTTCTTCTGGGATTGACTGCCGATGTGAATTTGCCTCATTGCCGCCGCTGTTACGATCGTTCATTGTGGGCGATGATCGTCCCGATAAAGCTAAATTAATTAATTAAGGCGCTCGAGCGTGCTAACTGTGGCCGTGGGCTCATTACGGCTAATTCTGGAAGCTTCAGTTCGGCACCGCAGGAAACTGACATCACCCACGAGAAATTCTGCCTTTCCCCGTTACGGTATTGCGAAAAATAAGTACCCTCGAGGGGCCAGCGTGAACTTCGAGAAACATTATCGGCAAACCAGCCTTTGGAGTCTGAAGATATCCCTCGCGCCAGATACTGCGCTACGATCGGATATTTTCGCTTCACAACCGTAGGGAAAGGGCTGACCTATACTTGCGTTCAGCGGGGATTTTTTTTTACAGACCAGTCTCTCAACAGCCTTATCAGATGTGGGGGAGATAGATTTACACCCCACACGGCTATCGAAATGAGGCTGTACTCGGACATTCACATTTGGCGTGTTCGGTCCCTCCAAACGAGAGAAAGATAAGTGGAGATCGTCATTCACCGAAGGAGTGACGAGGGCTTCCAAAGAAGGGAACCCCCGAAGGTATCAGGAAGATTAGGTTAGGGGCGCGATAAGAACCGAAGCAATTAATGCTATGAGGGGTCACTGTAATGTGGCCGAAAGTTGTGTTTCGTCGATGTACTCTTTGCCGGAAAGGAAAAACCCGAGTTTCCGGAATTCAGAATAAGATCGGGCAACACCCCCACCTCACCAGACAGGCTAACTCAGCCATTGCGCAAAAAGCCAGTAAAAATTCTTTCGCCATTGGCAAGATTCGAACCCAGGCCTTTAACACATGGTGTGTGTAGGGAGGGGAATGATTTTATCCACTGCGCCACCAACCTCCATCTCTCTTTCTGTGGTGACGCGGTTTTCATAACGAGCAGTGTTGCTCCACAACGAGTCCTGCACTGAGTCAGCATCCACTCAGTCACCGTCCTTTTCGCAGTTCGTTTCAAGGATTCGTCTGCTCGTTCGGTCAGGTGGGACCTTCGTGAACACTGACAAGGAAGGAAACGGAATTAAAGAAAACGAGAGGAGATGTACTAAATATAAATAATAAGATTCTTTATTAACATAAATTTTATACACTAGTGATTCCTTACACAGAAAGCCAGAGGAATCTTACAATTAGTTGTTTATACAAGGGAATTTGTTTTATAAATAAAATAAATAAATCAATCAATAAATAAAATAATAATATTAACTAAATAATAATTAATAGATCAAAGCAAAGATAATAGTCAAAATGTAAAAATGAATGAAGTAGTAATTACAGCGAAAAAGGACTACAAGTTGAGCACAACATGAAATTACATCGGCTAACTAAGATCGGCACTCACATAAATGTCCTTTACAAACAGCAAGATAGGACAAGATGCTATCGCGATATGCCTTGTCTATCGTCCACAGGTCGATGTCAATGTTGAACGAGTTTAGAGTGTCCAGAGTCACATTAGGGAAGTGACTCTTGAAATTCTGTAACCGCTGGAGTCTTGAGCACAAGGAGGGAGTACTACGGAGATGTCTGCCTGGCAAACGCCAGATAACCGTGTTCCAGATGTTGATGTGATCCTGCTTAGCTGAGCACAGATGAAGGGATGACTTTATTTTTAGCACATGGGCTCTGTGGACTATGGGCGTATATTGCAGGTTGCAGCAGAGAGTAGATTTAGATGTTGTGTAGATCGAGTGCGACCACAAGTTGGCCCACTGCAGCACCCAGAACCGAGGCCCCATAGTTTCCTGAGGCTGGTGGGTGGCGCCGTCGACCAAACTTCCACGGCATAGGAGAGCACACTACAGAAGTAAGTTGTTAGGTATTTATTGATTATTTGCTAATTTTGCGTTTTGCACAGATCAATTTTCATTCCCCAGAACGCTCTCAGGGCTTTGGAATACTGAGCTTGGATTTGTTTTTTATAGGTGAGGTTGGCATCAAGGATTACTCCTAGGAATTTGACACTGTTCATGGGAGTCAGAACATCTCCTGCCAATTCCGGAAGTAGAGAAGATGCAGTATCAATAGAAGTCATCCGACTTGGCGTAAAGATGAGATATTTTGACTTCTCTGGATTTACGGACAGGCCAAAAAATTTGGGATACTTACAGAATGTATTTAGGTAGCTGTTTACAAATTCAGAGGAGGTTTGTCTTTCTTGTGAAGGACCAACATGGCGTTTGCAAGGCAAGTAGCAAACAATATCATCAGCATAAGATAGGAACGCTGGAATTTGATCCATTAGTGGAACGAATATTGCTGCAAATAACAAGGCTGAGAGACAACTACCTTGTGGGATCCCTACTTCGACGCTTTTAGTGACCTTAATGCCATCACCTTTGAAGTGAAGCATTCTCCTAGATAGCAAATTATTGAGGATCTCGAGCATATTTCTAGATATCCCGTAGAATCTCTCAAGTAAGGCAAGAAGGGATGTTATTTGGACTCAGTCGAAAGCAGATTTCATGTCCAGAAAAATGGTGTGAAGATCTTCGTTGTCATTCCAGGCCCGAAGTATTTTCTGTGATAATGACTGTAGGCAGGTTACCGTAGATCTATTAGGCATGGCATAATGGGTGTGTTCTGGCCTATGCGCAAAGATTGCGAGTGCTACATCATTATAGATGCACTTCTCGAGGCATTTCAGGAAGGGAGAGGCAATTGATATTGGCCTGAAGTCAGCCGGTGTTTTAGCACCAGGCTTCTTTGGAACTGCCACTACTCATGACAATCAACTTGAAGGCACCTGTGAACAGGTGCCTTCTATATTTAAGAACTTTGTTGTAGAGTTGAATGAGCTCTTTGCTGATGAAATAAGAAGCAATTTTTAGACTAAAAAGAGGTATTGCGTCAATTCCTATGGTGGACTTGTCAGGTAGTGAATTTGTTATTTTTATTAGCTGTTCTTCGGAAATTTCTGTATTACTAGTAGGTGAAGAAATGTTAAACGCTTCGTTCCAAGGATATGCTTCGGACACACGGTGATCTCGCTTAAAACGCAGCACATGCTCACACCATTCCTGGACATCTAAAGATAGAGGGGTGCAAGTATGACTTGTGGACCACACACGTTTTCCCCTGGATAGCCGGCCGTTCATGAAATTGTCAATAGAAAATTGTTTCCTCTTCTGGAAATCCATCCTTAATTTGGAAAATTTGGCGTATGACTCTTGTGAAGGCGACTTCTTGTAGGAGGCATGGGCTGCCTGTTTTTCCCTGAAGGCCTTGGTCAGGAGGTCATTCCACCATGGCTTTGATTGGGGACTGAGGATGTAAGTTTTGGACATTGCAGACCTTGCAATGAATTCCATCCATCTCGAAAGCCAGTAGGCAGCCTCATTTATATTAAGCTCAGCCAGTATGTTCCATGGGTAAAGTTGGAAAAGGGTAGTAACTTTTCCAATGTTGATGTATTTTGGATTGTATACTCTCCTGACAGTGTTCGCAGTTTGTACTTGTGTACGTTCATCCTTAGGTGCCTGCAGAGATATCATCGCAGCAATCGGAACATGATCGGAATGGAGGAAGTTCTCAGTTATGGTCAGGGTTTCCTTTACTAAACAGTTTGAGAAGATGCGCTGCAGGGTGGCATCGCCGTGTGAGGGAGGAACATGAATAAGACCAATGCCCATATCCGACATGTTCGATGACAGAGTATCTAGGAGCTTCTTTGTGGCTGGCAGTGGAAGGTTAAAGTCTCCGAGGATGATGAGCTTTTGCCGATGATTGATTGTGGATGACATCCATGCTGTCAGATTAAGGACAGAATCATCAGAAACTGGTGGAGGTAAATAAACGGCACACACAGAGATCGACAAACCAGCCATTCGGTAGATTCCAAGAACAGCTTCTATGTAACCTCCTGGATAAGTGGATGCCTTAATCAGGGGTAGTGAACTCCTTTGACAGATTGCTACACCGCCACCTCGTCTCCCAATTCTATTAGCAGCCAGCGTGTGATAGCCAAGATTTGAGGTGAAGGCAGCAATTTCCATTTCATCTCTGAGCGAGGTTTCAATCAGAATGACGAAGTCGTACTCTGCGCAGGAAAGCAAATCAAGTAGACCATCTAGCTTGTTTTTGACACTCCTGATGTTTTGTAGGAAACATCCAATTTTTACTTCGACAGAAGGTTGTACTATGATGAGATTACTCTTGGAACAGTATTTGCTTTCCACATAATGATCTGAAATCTCGTCTCGGGATCGATGTCGCGTTCGATGTGTCCTCTTACTGGATATTCTAACTGGAATGCGACCGGTCCGATGTTCGCTCGTCATCTCCATGTTAGACATCCATAAGTTGCACCCGCTCTCGGATATAATTTGGGAGACTCCGCTAGAGATGGCAGGTAGCTATGCTGGTGTAGTTATACATTGTTGTGGAATGGGGTTCGGGCTTGATAAGTTCTTGTTCTTTGGTGTCCCATAGTATGGCATTACCAACAGACCTTTGGGCCAGTATTCTGCATTGAGGTATTGTTGGTAATTAGGCCCATCAATCTGAATCCTAAAGGAAGCATAAGACGGATGCTTGGTATTGATTTTGAAATGCTTTCCGGGTATGCCTAGTTCCATCAATAGTGCCTGAATTTATTCAACTTTTGTCAACGGATCCAGCCTGCTAATGAAGATATTTGCATGAGTATTGCTGGTGGCTTGGCGATCTCGTATTCTGAGGCTAGCGTTAACTACTCTCGTGCCAATCAAGGTGGTTTTGCTGTTTCTGGAATACCGTTGGTGTGGGGATGCTTGCGTCGGTTAAGGTCCGGGCATCTGGCTTTGCTGTGCTCCATTCATGACTGCAATGTCAGAGTTCCGTTTCGTTGATATTAGCATGGCGCTGTCTTTAGAGAGTGTAACTATATCAGTTTCGGGTAGTAGCGATGACTCAGGTGAGGGAGATGGGCGTTCCAGAGGGCCAGGACAAGGGAGTCTAGTGTTCATGGGCAAGAGACCTTGTAGTACACTTAAGGACTTTCGTTGATAATCTTCAAGCAGGCTCAGACGTTCCCTTAGCAAGCTATTTTCTGAATACAGTTTTCTTAGAATGCCTTCAATAGTTTCAAGTTTCTCAGTGTTACACCCGCAAAAAACGCAGCTGACTTGAGCCTGTGATTCCATTTGAGAATAATTATCAGTAACCCCAGGCAAAAACTTGCTGTTCGTAGCCGGTTCACTGAGAGTGGAATTGATATGTGTGGTGACGTCATTAACAATATTCTAGAGGGAGAGACTGTGGGGGAGGGAGGCAGGTGCACTAAGGGAGCAGCCAATATGTCAGCTGTATCTGATGAATCCCTATTTTGCTTGCGGCAGAGTACACATCTCCATTTTGATTTCCTAAGTTGTCCTGTCCGTTTTAGATCTTTAATGCCACTACAAAAATTGCAAAAAAGAAGCTGGCATGATAATGAAGAACATTTTATTAGGCAGTCGGAAAGTTTTTCGCAGCTCGAGCAGGGTTGCATATTTTTCGACGGCACTGTACCCAAAAATCGCTAAAAACTACAGGGAGAGATATGGCAAGGTTGCTGACAAAGTAAAAACAGAGTACTTACTGACCCAGGAATGTTCCTTCAGGCTAGGATTAAGTAGGGTGGTGGAGAGCTGACCGCTTACTTTTCGCAGTATGTGGGCTCGAACGGGTAAATGAATCCACACTGTACTCACAATGGCGAACAATAAGGTCCGATTCAACTTTAGCAATTCTGCCAGGAAATCCGAAATTATTGGACGAAATAATAGCAAAAGCACTTTGATTCTCACTCTTCACGAGCTATGAATATAGATCTAAGACATTAGATGAAAATTAAGATGGTTACACTAGTTTAAGGAACTAAAACAATTGAAGTAAGCGGAGCATGTAAATAACCCGACCCGAACAATCACGCCCATGCGCATATCATCATGGTCCATATCATATATGGACTTTGGTGGCCACAGACATCAGTCTAAATCCATTTTAATATCCAAACTACTACAGGCCTGGGAATTACTACAGGCCTGGGAGGGGGGAAAACGTAAAATTTATGTTGTGTCCAAGCCACGTAGCCTCCGAACAGCAGCCATCAACTGGGCAACTGCTACATCGTGCCCGTCTCAAGGCACGTGGAGTGCAAGGGTCCACTAAACTGTGTGTGCTAACAGCACAAAAATCCCGCGCCCAATGGCAGAAGTTCTAGACCAGTGGTTTCCAGCATTCCAGGGGTACCATGTAATTGGGGTTTAAGTTATTTAAAGTTTTTCTTTTCAAAATTTATGTTTATTTCATTATAAAAAGGTGTATCTTTCCAATTTTGTGGTGATCTATAATTGATGTTTAAATAAATAAAGATTCTGTTTATACTCCGGGATGACCATACGGTCACAGCAGTTCACAAGATAGAGAGAATACAAGAAACAGCACCGTATTCTCCAGTCACGAGCTTGAACATGGGTTCCTCAAGACACGTGTACATATGCACCCGTGCCTTCAGTATATATATATATATATATATATATACTCAAGTATATACAGGGTGATTCACTACCAGTGCGAAAAACTTGCAGGAGGTGTAGGGGGCACAAAGACGGAATCACATAGCATTGCAGGGTCTGAAATGCCTTCGTCATGCGGTAGAGGACGTTGAACGGGAGGTCGCCTGAACAGCGATCCCGCTGGAAGTCAGCATTTGCGAACCGTTTCTGTTGAAGAAACCAAGTAGCAAAAGTCCTCCGGAGTGGATAATCCGCAGGCTCCAATGATTGGACGCGTTGCAGAAGATATGAACTGATTTGGTTTGTTGACAGTATCCTCCATACAGTGGATTGGGAAATACCCAATCATTGGCTTATCGCTTGAGTACTCGTATTCTGATTGCCTTCTGCATGACGTAGGACATTCTCATTGTCTGGCGTCCTCGTTCGCTCTCGATTCATGGTACCTCTCGTGAAACAACCAGTCTCACGTAGCCTTTTGTGCACACGTGCGAAAATCATATGATGAGGAGCATGCCTGTGCGGGACACGTTCCTGGTACAAGCGCAAAGTGGGGCGCCAGTTACAGTCCGCAGCTGCATACGCGAGGTGCATGTCAGCCAGTTCAACATTTGAATACTTGTCCATCCTACTGCCTCGTGAACCAGTTCGCAAGTGCTGACTTCCAGCGGGATCGCTGTTCACGCGACCTCCCATTCAACATCCTTTATCGCATGAAGAAGGCATTTCGAACCCTGCAATGCTATATGATTCCGATTCGTCTTTGTGCCCCTACATCTCCTGTAAGTTTGTCGCACTGGTAGTGAATCACCCTGTATATGTACAGTATATATATAATTTGTATTATGAATTGTAATTTTGTTTATCGGATGTAACAGGCAGAAATTTAAGTTGGGGGTGCCACAAAATCAAATAAATTGCTTAGGGGTGGCGTTATTAAAAGAAGGTCGAAAACCACTGTTCTAGACCAAAGGTTGCTCGCAATCCAGCTCCTACAGTGCCCACTCCTGGAGGCCTGCAAAAGCAAAAAAAAAAAAAAAAAAAGATAAAAAAAAATAATAAATAAATAAATATAATGATACAATATAAAGCGTGTCTCAAAAATACACGGCATAACTTCAGGAATGAGTTCCTCATATGTAGACAATAAAAATATTTTATATCAACATAGTTCCAGAAATGCTTGGTTTCCGAGTTATTAACCGGAATGTCTTATCTCCCGCAGGTGATTTCCTTCATCATGAGGTACTTTTTTTTTTTTTTAATCAAACTACACCTAACTGGCCACCTGAGCTGTCGCTCATCTGCCAATTACATCACAATTGTTTTCTCTAACATAACCTTCATTGGTCAATTTAAAACACAATTATGATAGTCTAATTTGACTAAACAACATAAAACTAGATAGCACAAGCTTTAGCCTCGCGGCGGAGACGACATCTTCGCCTCCACCACAAGTTACCGTCCCCACCACGAGGAGGTAGGTTGCCCTATCCAGGAAACCACGTTTGACAATCTGTCAAACAAATAATCACAAAATTGATCTACATTATTCAACATAATAAATAATAATAACACTCCACCATTACACAGAAAAATCACTTCAGTCCGATCCCTATGAATCCCCACAAACAGCGTCAACTGTAACTGACGACCCCCGGTCAACACCAGGAGAAGCCATACTTCGTCAAACAGGAAAACATCTCACACCACGTCTTACATTTCTGTTCGACGTTTCAAAATATCAATCGCACGCAAATAGTCAGGACATGCCCGACTATTTGCAGCATGTTCTGAGGGCAATTTCCTTCTTTGACAATTGACACACTGCGGGATCTCCTCCCGATTAGTACAAGATCTAAAAGTATGGCCCCTCCCGGCACAATGACCGCAGACTTCGCCTGCTTTACAGTGCCGGGCCACATGGCCATACACCATACATTTAAAACATTGTGTAGGGGTCCATAGTTCATGGACTCGGTGTGAATTCCATTTCAAGAATACTCTGGAACAGTTTATCAATTTTCTTCTTATACGTGGGGAAACCTCCACCACATAATTGTATCCATTAGAGTTCCTTGCTTTATTCATCATCATGAGGTACTCATCATCATCATCATATAATCTATTTGTGTTCCGTGAGCAAAAGCTCATCAACACATTTAACTAAAAAAGAACAGATTATTCTTTACATATATACCCTCGGACCACTTGTCCCCCTCCACCAGCTAACGCAGTTAGCTTTTGTGATAGGGGTTTCCGCCCCTACCGCGTGGAGGTGGGTCCTCTACTATCTATGTTAAAATATAAAACTTCCATAGTACATTTACCATAAAACATACCTTAAAAAACATACTTCCTTAAAAACATACTAAAACCTTTCCCTAAATACAAGTTAGGCTTGCCTGAAGCAATCACATATTGTTTTATCACTATAAAACATCACATCTCTATATACACAACAGCAGCTACTTAAACATCTCTTATTCTAAAAATTTCATCAATGTAACACAAAAAAGCCTTATAAAAACCTAGGTCCTCGAAGATCTCATGCAGATCAACTACACCTCCGATCCTTTGCCGGAATCTATTTCTGGGCCCATCATATCTTGGGCAATACCACATAATATGCTCACTATCTTCTGCTAGCCCACAGGCACACTTATCTTGCTGAATTAGTCCGAACTGTTTCAAACGAACCCCAAGCCCATGGCCAGTCACCACCATTGTCTGGTGCAATCCCAGATGTGGCCACCTTTCTTGCAGCCTTCGAGTCTCTACCAAAGGAATAAATTTATACGTCACTCTGCCTACTTCTGAATTCGTCCAGCGAGCTTGCCAGATCTGGGTCAATTCACTTAGCAATCGTTTCTCCTCTCTCCGTACATCAAGGACTCCATAAATACGTCCCTGCTCAGGACAAGAACTTAGCCCAAAAAGTTCTACCCGTTGGTTCCTTTTGGTATTAAACAACAGGAACCGCTTAGCTACAACCAGATCTATGGGAAGCTTCCCAGATAACACCTGCAACGCTTCACTGGACACCGTTCGACAGGCCCTCGTCAAAGACAGCACCGCTAATCTTTGTGCAGCACTTAAGTGCCTTCGCACGAAACAGTGGTTAACAGCCTCGCCCCATGCTCCACAGCCATAAATAATAATTGGCTCAAAAACACAGTGGTAAAGTAGTCCGAGAGCTTTACCTCTCAGACCCCACTCGTGGCGAACTATCCTCTGAATCCTGCCGGAGATCTTCTTCACTTTTTCGCGCACATATTTTGCATGGGGCACGAAGCTAAGCCTTTCGCCCAACATAATTCCAAGATATTTCACCTGGCACTGGTACCTCAGAGGACATCCCCTCAATCTCACCGTGGGATTTCTATTGGCACTCAGTTTTCCTTTAAGCAACATAATCATCGACTTATCCGCCGATATCGCTAATTTGTTTGTAACTGCCCACAAATCCAGCCTCTGTATTGCTTGTTCAGCCTCTTGCTCAATCACTAACCTTGAGTTCCCTTGAACTAGCAATAACACATCATCTGCATAGGCAAATATCTCAGCATTTCCCCAATCATCATTAAGAGCTTCGTCAAGGACAATGTTCCACACCGCAGGGCCCAAAATCGAGCCCTGCGGTGCTCCCCTTTCAATCCTCCGAACTACGGAGGTGAACTTATTCCTGACTATGATCTTTCTGTCCGAAAAGTAGCTTCGCATCAGTTTAAAGAGGTTATGCGGGCAGTTCATAACCCTCAATCTTGCCAATATACTCTCCCACCAGAGAGAATCAAAGGCACCTCTGAAGTCAACAAATATGCCTAACACATACCTGCTATCACTGACTCGCACGCATCGCATGGCTTCTGATAGGGCATCCTCAATAGACTTCCCTCGTCTGAAACCGTACTGCCTTGCCGAGCCTAGCCCTTTAGCTTCATATTTCACTAAGACTCTAGTCAACATTAGGCGCTCCAAAACCTTTCCTAGCACCGAAAGAAGTGCTATCGGTCTATATGACCTGGGGTTCGATGTGTCCTTATCACCATGCTTTAGCAAGATTCTTAGCAAGGCAGACTTCCAACAAGCCGGAAAAACTGCCTCCGCCAGACACCCATTGTAAACTTCCAACAAAGAAGAAGCATACTTCTCAAAAAACTTTTTAAGTGTCTCAGCAAAGATTTCATCTTCACCTGGGGCTTTTTTATTCTTCGTTTCCTTCAGTGCCTCCTGCAGCTCCTCCATTTTAAAGGGGCCTTCTATACCTTGCCCAAGATATTCGGCATTTGTTCTCCTGATGCAAGCCTGGTTCGGTGTGCCCTCTTGTGCATTATCAGGAATAAAGAGGGCATCCAACACTGCCTCAATCGACTCTTCCCATGTGCTTGTTTCAGAACCCGCAGTACGAATCGAGAAGGTAACTGTCTCCATCTTTAGCCGTTCCATAACCAATTTATACGGGAAACCCCAAGGGTCCCGATTTCCTTCTATGTGTACAAAGTCCTCCCAGGATTTTTGCTTTGCTTTCCTTATTTCAGTTACATATCTGTTTCTAAGGTCTTTGTACAGTCTGTGATAAACAGCCACCAATTCCGGCCTACCATCTCGCACCCTCTTCCACCTTCGTCTGGCACAGTTAACTTGCTTTCGCAGGCATCTGAGGCCCACACTCCACCAGGGCACCGATCTAGCTCGTCTTGGTCTCCTAACCATTGATCTGCATGAAGATCCTCTCAGAGCTCTAGTCAAAAAGTTCGCTTTAAAATCCGCATTGTTAGCAATAAAATCAGCTTTCCCTTCCTGCATTCGCTTGTGGATACAAGTCCAGAATACTTGCCAGTTCACAGACTTCCTAACAAGCCTATTTGGCACTTCCTCCCCCAGACTCTGTGTTCTGCTTATTATATCAAACGTTATAGCCCGGTGGTCGCTTGTCGACCACCCCTCCCGTACACACCAATTCTGCACCACATCTATGGCTGATACACTACATAGTGTTACATCAATATTCGATTCGCCATTAGCAGTCGAAAAGGTGCTCAGGTTGTGGGGCCGATTCGCAACCTCCAGGCCATTACTAACCAGGCAATCCTCAAAGAGGGTGCCCCTAGCATCGGTCTCATTACTGTACCACAGTACAGAGTCTGCATTGGAGTCCACGCCAAGTATTATCCGCTTCCCTGAAAGCTCTCTACACACTGCATCTATGTACCTCAGGTACAACTCAGGGTTCTCTTGGAACTGGCAGTACAGACTCACTAAGTATATACGCCCAATCGGGCCAATAACGTCTACTCAAATTCCATGTGAGAATGAAAGACTTTGTATCTTAGTAACTGCAAGGTCGGGGTTGCAAATAACAACAGCAGCCTGGCAATTCTCATGCTGCGCAATCCTATAACTTACCGGATATCCTTTTATTCCATCTTTTACCCTATAGGGCTCCTGTACAAGGAGGAGATCACAATCCTCTTCTCGTGTCTTCTGCGCCAACTGCGACGCTACTTGGGAGGAACGCTGACCATTAATTTGAATAACTTTTAATTTTGCAACTGCTTTATTTTTAGTTGTACTATCCATTTAACGGTTTCTTTTTGATAGATTCAACATATTTCTTGTATTCTGGGCAATCTTTGCTCCGAATATTATGGTCAGTCCCCAATCCCTTTCGCTTACAGTTCGCACAGCTCGGTGAGTCTTTTTTCCGAGAACAGTCCTTGAAGAGGTGACCCTCTCCCGCACAATGCCCACAGGTTAGCTTGGCTTTGCAATTTCTGGAAACGTGCCCAAATGCTAGACACCTAAAACACTTCGTTAAGAATGCGATATCTCGCACTCTATGTGAGCTCCAATGGATGTAAAGACGACCCCTCTCCACCAAAAAGTTTCTCACTGGCTCTGCAACCTCTAGGATCCAATTTTTTTCGCCTCTGAATCATAGACCCTGGCAACAGATCTTACTACAGTCTCACTCAAAAATTTGTCTTTCGAAATTCCAGCTTCTTGCACATTCTTTATATAGACTTGCTCCAGGAATTCATCGTTTTCTAAGCTTCCATCCACATCGTAAATAATTATTCTATTTCCTTGTTTCCTTGGGATCTCACACTTCATACCACAATTCTTTATCTCAGCACAGTTCGTGACCTTGGCTAGGTCCTCCCTTGAGTCAAGTTCCAGCACAACACCTTTATCGCGAATCGTACGGAAACTCTTCACTTTCATTTCCTTTAACTGAGGTCTCACTGACTTAAGGACTTCGCTTCTCACGTCCTCACTTGTTTTATACTTTTCGTGGTCCGCCTTAATAAAAACCACATGTCTGTCCTTTTCCTTTTGAGGTGTTACACCACCTCCTCTCTTTACTACCTCTGCAAATGATTCCTGGACCTGTCCCACAACATCACGTTCTTGCAAACGAACCCTAAGTAACTTATTGGACTCATTCACCTTAAGCGCCTTTGACTCCAAGACGTCCCACATATCAAGAATCGCATTAATTACCGCACGACTCACTTTATTACTGTCCTTCAAAAGGAACTCTTGCAACTGTTTCCTTGTATCCTTAATATCCTCAAATGACAAGGCCCCCTCAACTTCTATCTTCTCACCACTGTCAACTCTTATCCTCTTTAAACCTGTGCGTTGTGCCGTGTCCAGACGTGCATCTGCATCACTAGAATCATCCATGGAGGTCTCTGGATCCTCCATTCTTTCGAGACAAACTGCCAATGGTCTCAACCTAGGCGGAGACGAGGTCAAGTCCAGCTCTGTTACATTCTGTTCATCACGTCCAGAAATGCCAGGCCTCCCTTCAGGACGCGCAGCCATGAGAAGCCAATACAACCAAAAGTAATTCAATAAATAACACACAGTATACAGCAATCGCAGATTGCCAAACAAAATAACAAATATACTTACTCCATAGGAGCAATAACAATTCTCGTTGCAATAAAGCAACAAGTTCTTTAGCCAAAACACCAGTTATTGCAACCCAAAAGGGCGCGGAATACTCGGATTAATGTTTCCAATATCCCACACTACACTGACAATTTAACTGTTAATCAACAGTTAGGCTCTTCTTAGCCGTCCAGGCCAAGCCTGGGCGCCCACCCCGCACAACGCGGATGTGAAAGCCTCTGAGCAGTCACTGCAGTCCACAAAATAAAAAAAAAGGAAGTCTTGAGTTAGTATTGTCTCTAGCTCAAAATAAGCACTATAGAAATCACTTTTAATACACTGTGCACCCGGGCAGTCTTCTTGCTCGCGGGGCCATCATGAGGTACTGACAGAATCTGATGGTTTTCCATTCCGACCATGTATTGAAATCAGGAGCAAGCGGATATGCACTTTATGTACAGTTTGGTGGACAGCAATGTTCTGGACGCTCGTCCTTTGTACCACGAGAGGTTCCCAGAACGAAGATGTCCAGACAGGCAAACGTTTGAAGGTATCCATCACCGTCTTTGTGAACATGGGACCTTTACACCTCGTGCTGCCGACAGAGGATGACCAAGATCAACGACTCCTGAAGTAGAGGAGGAGATTTTGGATGTTGTGCATGCCACTCCTGGAATTAGCACACGCAGAATATCAATGCAACTGGCTGTTCAATGTTCGACTATTTGGAGAGTGTTGTGAGAACACCAACTGTATCCTTACCATCTGAAACGGGTACAGGCCTTGTCACCAGCAGATTACCGTGCGCGAGTAATGTTCTACCAGTGGTTCTTGCAGCAGTGTGGTACAACTCCTCACTTTCCTGCCATAGTTATATTCACAGATGAAGCACAGTTCACACGAGACGGAATCCGAAACTTTCACAATCAGCATTTATGGCTGAGGAAACCCCACACGCAATTCTTCCATCACATCACTAACAGTGGTTCAGCCTCAACATCTGGGTTTTTGGTGATAAGTTATTTGGGCCTCACGTACTTCCAAACAAACTCACAGGGCAGGCGTACAGAAACTTTCTGTAAAACATGCCTGATTACTTGGACGACACGCCACTGATCATTCGTCAACAAGCACACTTCATGCACGATGACGCTCCCGCATATTTCAGTCAGCTAGTCCCCAATTACCTGAATCGAAGGTTTCCCGGTCGGTGAATAGGTAGAGGTGGACCAACTGCCTGGTCTCCATGCTCACTGATTTCACCCACTAGATTTCTTCTTGTGGGGCCATTTAAAGTCATTGGTGTATTCGACTCCGGTAGCTGATGTGGAAACTCCTCGCAATCAAATTGTGGCAGGTTGTGAGACAATACGAAACATGCCAGGAATTTGGCATCGTCTTCGCGAGTCCATGAGATGCCGATGTGAGGTGGCAGAAGGTGGACATTTTGAACTATGACTAGTGTCATAGACAGACCTTCAAAACTCGGAAACCAAGCATTTCCGGAACTATGTTGATATAAAATATTTTTATTGTCTACACATGAGAAATTCATTCCTGAAGTTATGCCGTGTATTTTTGAGACACCCTGTATATATAAAAATAATAATAAAAAAAATTTTAAAATTAAAAAAATATATAAAAAAATAATAATAGCAAGGGGGCTCGCTTCTTGCTAGCTAAGTTTGCCAACCCCTGAGCACACTTTTCTGCATAATATGTAAAGGTATGAAAGAGTAAGTCAAATCTTTTCTATGTAAAAGGAACACACCTATTGAAACGCACTGATCGATATCTAATCAGGAAACCTGTGTATTTGTAGTTCGCCGCGTTCTCAAGATCGAATAAACTTCACTATGTAATTATTTACCTGTGCTTACATAGGTCAATTAGGAATTAACCCCCTCCTGGCTTGTAGCCTGGAAGGGTATTGTGTATGGCAGGTGCCTTTTGTATGCAATAAAGAGTTCTTCTTCTTCTTCTAAAAGTTCTGGTAAAAATTCAGATCTTGGTTACCACTCCATACTTCGACTAAAAGTCAGGAAGAAGGCAGTGATTGGAAGGTGCCACTCACTATTTAACCCTGTCCCATTAATCCTAAGTTGGCATGCATAGGTGTTTATCCTCCCACTTGTGCTGTTTTTAAATCGTTTACCGATTTTAAAACAACGGGATGGGGGGATAAACTTTTTTTTGTTACTTGTTGGAGCATCGGCTTCTGTGGCCATAATGCACCTCCCAAGGTTTTTGCATTTTACTCTGATCCAAGCCCGAGGCGGGATTTGAACCCGCGACCTTTAGGTTAGCGCTATGAAGACCTCAGAGGGCTACTGATAACAAGGTTGAGATACTTCCCAAAAGGACTGGAGCACCACTTCCTGGACATTGAGGCTGAATATAGGGCACCCTCCCAGTATGCACAAGACCTATTCATCAGGAGAAAAACACTAATAGATATCTACAGTAATGTACACAGAGATTGATAAAAATCGCCGCCAAATGTGACAGGAACTGTGAGATCGAGATTTCCATGTGATATAAATAGAGGTGTCGGTTCTTACTCCGTTTATAGTAATGTGAACGAAGATCAGATTGTAGGTGATATGAAAGCACCTCTTTTGCAAGTAGTACCATTCGGAAAGAGAGGTGAATTCTTGCATTTGGATTATTACCCCATGCATTCATTCAAGCATTCATTCTGTGACAATTCAAATTCGCACAGACAACGATCAGATATTTCCATTCAGAGGAGGGAAAACTCAAATTAAGCTACAATTTCGACCCCAACGAATGCCTACGTGGAATACTACACCGTGCAGGTGGGAGGAAGTCCCTACTTTGCTGGAGCAGCGATCCAGAGAGGTCAAGGATTAGGCAGCATATTCCGTTCTGCATTTACATTTCCCTCTCCTCTTCTGAAGCTTGCAGCTAAGTTCATTGGTCGCCAAGTGCTGTCAGCAGATCGTAATGTGCTCGATGATGTCATTTCGGGAGCACCTGTGAAACGATAATTTATAAATCTAGCTTCCGAAGTGGGACAAGCCATAAAGCAAAAGTCTGCAGTCAGAACAGAGGCAAACGCCAAAAAAAATATCAGGACACCTTTCAATGATGCAGATGATGATGGCAGAATTAGATTTTTTCACGCAGCCGCCTACTAATCTGTGCGTTGAACAGTCTTTCTACCTCACTTTGTTGCCTTTAGCATCTGTGGACACACCGGTGCCAATAGAGTTTTCCATTCCGGGAACATCGGAAAAATATCTGGACCTGGGAAAAACCTATTTGCGACTCAAAGTACAGTTAACCCAAAGCAATGGTAAAGAACTGCAAATGGGTGTGGGTGTTGTCAACAACTTTTTCCACTCTATGTTTAATCATTTCGATCTTTTCGTTCAGGATAAACTCATCAACCCCAGCAGTGACACCTGAAAATATAGAGCATATTTAGAAACGCTTTTGAACTTTGACCAAGGAGCTAAAAGTTGCCTACTCAGTACAGAACTGTTCGTAAAAGACAATGTTTGCGATGTGCCACAGATGTGCGACAATGTTTGCGATGTGCCAAATCAGCAAATCAGCATTTCAAAAACCAAGATGGTAGAGCTTCTATGACATCTCAGTCTAGATTAGTGCCACCAGGCCAAATATATCATTAACAACATATCACTCTATCTGAGAATGGTTTGCAGCTCGCCCGAGTTCTGTCTGTCATCTCTCGACACTATGGCAAAGGTGCACATATGAGAAGCCTGCCTTTTTGTGCATAAATTTAAACTTAATCCCAACATACAGCTAGCTCACATGAGTGTTCTTGAAAAGTACCCACTTGTTAACCCATTAACAGAGTTAACGTTGCTTACTTCTCAGTTCTCAAAGGTATGACCGATTCTATCAGAGACAGTATATATCTAGGCCAGATCCCCGCCTGTCTAATCGTTGGTATTGTGTCCAGTAATAGTTTCAACGGCTCTTTCAAAATCAACCCCTTTAATTTTGCCCACTACAACCTGTGCTATTTGCTTCTGATGGCTGATGGGGTACAGAATCCTTCCATACCACTCACACACGATTATGAGAACGGACATTATACTAGATCCTACCTGTCACTTTTTACATCCCTAAACAAGTGGAATTTGGACTGTAGAAACGACATATCCCTCTTAGATTATACAGAAGGCATCGTGCTTTACGCCTCCGATTTAACCCCTGATCAAAATGCAGTTACTGAACACATCAGCTCAACACGTCGAGGTGGTGTTCACCTTGAAATGAAATTCGTAGAACCTCTGCCCAAAAACATAACAGTGATCTTGTATGCCAAATTCGTAAACATTCTTTCTGTGACTAAAGACCGTGCAGTTCTTATAGACTACGAACACTGAACAGATCCTGAAAGGTTTAGAAGCCAACAGCGAATCGGGAAAACTTCTGATTGGTGTCTGTACACGAGACGAATTACCGTCAAGAATACAGAGAAAACCAGCCCTACTCATTGTCAATACTGACTTTGCAGACATGCCAGGCAGCCACTGGATGTGTACCTGGGGAAAAAAACGAAAGTCAATATTTCGACAGCTTTGCAAGACCACCACCACCGGACATTGCAGAGTTCCTTAGCAAGAAGAGAAGAAATGGACTTATAACAAAGTGTTAATTCAGCATCCAGAATCTATAGTGTGTGGACTACACTGTATATTTTTTTAACTCATAGATATAGAGTCATTTCTATGCAAAAGATTGTAAACAAATATTATTGTAAAGATTTGTGGGGAAATGATGTAATAGCCACATTAGATGTAATTCAACATTTACTTCCAAAATAAATTTATTTATATTTTAAAAATGTGTCTGTTTTATTGAAACTAAAAATTAAAAAAAAATACTCATCATAACGATATTGATTTGTGCTTGTTCCTCAAACATCGAGGAGAAATCAGTGCCGCATAACTCTGTTTGACTAACTTGCGTTGCTTCTCCACTCTGCCCTCAGGCTGTTGTTGCACTTCAGAGGGAATGCTGGATAATGGCATGGAGCTTGGTGTCGATACGGTGGCTTCGCTGTCGGTTGCTGCCTTAGAAATCGCATGTTTTGCCACATTGGTTTTCAAACCTAAATAAGACTGCAGACTCTGAAGATACATTTTAACTTTAGACTACAACGGGAAGTCTTGTCTGTTTAAGATAGCCGACATTTGCTCGTCTAAAGATACCAGTTGTTAAAGATACCAGTTGTTTTTGTTCTGGTGGTGCAGCTACAAGCAGGAATTTGTGGAAAGATTCACTCATCTTCTGATCAAACTTGTGATGAGTGGTGCGATGACGCTTGCTAACAGAGGAAACAAAGCACCTCCTTGGTGATGGATTAATTTCAGTCTTGTTTTAAAGGCGACTTTTTTTGCTTGTTTTAAAGGCGAATTTTTTTGCTTGTGTTCTAAGCAGGCGTTTTTTGTGTTGTAACCTGGTTTTCACTCTGTCTGTCAAAGGAATGTTACCTCTGATTACGTTTTTGTAAATCTTACAGAGTGAATTAATTTGAGTGGGGTTTGAGGCTTTAAAAATAGTGGCATGTTTTGGTTGAGCTTCCGACAGATACTTTATAAAGTTAGTGTTGCGTTTTAGACGTCCAGACATTTGGGTACATACACGACAGTAGACCCTCTGTTTGGCAGCATGTGTGTGTGTGTGTGCAGTCTCAGTCTATCATCAGTATCCTGACAATAATCAAACAGCAGATATGAATGCGGATCGTGTGTGGCATCTTTATATATGTCAACGAGAACACGTGACCTATCAGGGAACACTTGACTTGCTAGATGTGAGATTTGTCTTGAGTCGTGGGGATTTTTAAAAAACAACCAGATAGTGGGAATTCAGGCTAATAGTGTGGAACTGTGTACCTTGAGAGAATAAGTTTTGTGTTAATAACATAACACTCAGATTTCTGTGGTGTGATCCTTTATAAATATTTCAGACACTACAGCACTATCTTTTGCCTGGCTAATGAGATCATCTAAAACGAGTAAATTATTTACTCTTGGATCGAATTTGGGGATGTTTAAACCCTCTACAAACTCGATTTGTGGGTTATGTTGAAACTTATCTTGAGTCTCTGTATAGCAATAGACGATTCTTTGAGGTGGTGGCAAAATACAATTTTCACTATTTTCTAGACAATACAAACGCTGTCTCCCCACTCTGTGTTGCTCCAGAGACTATAGCTGCAAAGGGGTGCTTCATCATTGTGTAAGTGATTGCACATGAGGTGGGGGTGCTGTGATCTGCCCATGTACGGATCGCAGCACTCCCACCCAACATCTAAGCGTGGACATCAGGGGAAGAGGATGGGGAGGTACGTGCCCAGTAGCCCTTGACAACGTATGGAAAAAAGGAGACACCACCAGGGGTAGCCACTGAAAACTACTTAGTGTCAAAACATGGGGATTTCATGAGGATTTTATAATGCTGGCAGTTTGATGTCTAGGTCATTAGCTTTCACTATGTGTCTTGGAAATATCCATAAGGGTAAGTATGTGTGTGTTGTCTCCAACCACATGTTTAGCGAAAGTAAATCCAAACCTTTTTGTGACTCAGAACTGAAGGAGACGAGAAGTACGTTTGTCTCTCCAGACAGAAAACGGTACTTCGACAGAAACATCAACATGTTGGCCTTTTGCTGCAGCTGTCATAATGTCCAGGTTGACTACCTTCACGTTTTTGGCATTAAGGGTCACACCCTTGCATTTGGTCACCGTTTTATCCCCTTGGGTGTGGAAGGAGTAAGATTTGGGACCCGTCAAAGTGAACTCAACAATATGATCTCCAGACAATTCTTCTGTGAGCTGTACCAACGAAGTGACCAACAGGTGGACATTTGTCACCCGGTTTCTGGATGAATACTATACTATCCGTGTCCCAATACAAGAGATGACAACATAGTGGGGCCTTGTAGAGCTTCATTCAACCATAGGAAGCACTGAAAGAGCCAATGACTGCATTACCCCGATGGTAGGGTTCCTCCATTCCCTCGATCGGAGCGAATGCAACTTGGATTATTTCCTTCGACACTAACGTGGCCTCATGTATGATTTTTGTATCATCCATGAAAAGCTCTACAACACTTTTGTAACTGTTACATACTTTTGTACTCACCCTATTGGTGCTCATTTAGTGGGGTTTGCCTTTATTTCATGCCTATCCATAGCGATACCTTCTTTACTTTTAAAGTCTGAGATGTACATGTCAGGTTCAACCCCCTCGGGCCAGCCCAATGCCTCCTGTTTGATTTTCAAGAAGGTGTCTATGTAGCCACCAAATAACGACTTATGGCTCTCTTCGAAATGGCAAACTTCGTAGATGTTATTAATTTTATAACCGCTCTCAACTGCCAGGTAAAACTCGGGCATGCACCAGATCTCTGAAAATCTCCGATCCTCGTGTTACATGTGGGTGACATCTGCTCGGCACAAGCACCACATAGTGGGAGCACTAGCTTGCCATTGGAACTTATTGGGAGGTTGGGTAAGAACTGCTTTTCAGGCACTGTCATCCTTGCATGGATGATACCAAAGCATGCATTGTGACTATAGTCAAAGTCGCTAAGAATGACTTTAGGGTGACTACGAGGAAATATGCTGTATTTGCAAACCCACATATACAACAAACAGAAATCCACATAGTGAATCTCCTCATTATCCACCACCTGGTGGTAAAGTTGCAAACAATCAACTCTCCCACTTCTGAGAGCACTACGTGGAGTAATCGATTCGTGCGTTATGAACGCTGCAACAAAATCTTTCATGGCTGGGTCGTTTTTCTGTTGGCTGTCAAATTGACTTTCTCATACGGAAACCACATGATATCCTTGAGACCTAATGAAGGCCTCGCGGTCCATGATTTCAGCATATAGGAACCCCATCGGTTTGTTTCTTTGTGTCTGTATAGTGTTAGGCCGAAAACACATCTTGCACCTGTGACAGTAGCATCTGTAAAACTCGTAGGCAGTGCTACCATAATCCCCATCTAATAAAAAAGGACCTACTCTAACTTCCCCACCCTGTGATCGAGCATGTTGAATTTTAATGTTGTTCTGTTGTTCAACCATGAAAGCTAAGCCAACACCTTCCTACTCTGTGTGTTGCTCCCTATGTATCCGCCAGATGGCAGAATAGCCATGGTGTTTGGTTCTAAAAAGTTTCTGGTGAAGATCCTGCTACGTGCACCAGCGATAGCGATGTCTTGACAGAAAGGATCAACTTGCGAGACTGCTATGAAGAGAGAACAAAACTTATTGCAGGAATCTCACAATACCCTTACGTCATCCAGGGCATAAGCCAAAAGTTCACCCTTCAGGTTGTAGGTCTCTCGTGACTTCTCTTGGTACCATAACACGAATTCCGCACGAGTTTCTTTGCTCTCACGAATTCCGGTTTAAAATATTTTTGGTTGGGTAATGCTCCTACATAATCTAAAGTATCTATATTGTGGAATTCATGAGGGGAGAAACCATTATGAACCTCAGGCAGCTTGAACATTGATGGCAGATTTCGGAGCCGAACTGCTAGAAATGAATATGAGTCCAAGAAGACTATGTTTAACGCGGACAGAAAGATGCCCAAAATCTTCAACCCATCATAAATCGTATGAGGAACGATGTGTTTCGCGAAAATGTAAGATAACATGAAGTAGCCATCAAAACCGCGAAGGTTGTGAGCGACTACTCGCACATTCTTATATTTTGGCTCAGAGTGTCGAAGTTTTTGGCCATCCCTGCCTTGTTTCAAGGTCTCTCGGATTCCTAACAGCTCATCCAAAAACTCTGCCATGTAATTTCGGCCCCAGTAAATGTGTTCCTGATCGCCAAACGAAGCAACGCAGAGCACAGCCACGTGTTCACCATTTAGCAAGATTGTTTCTGTGTCGAAGTAAACAACAGAAGCGTGCTTCGGGTCCTCAGGTTTTTAAGAAAAACAATGTTGTGTTTTGTGCACTGTCTTACAGTGGCTACAGAACTCAGGATTGATGCATTTGGGTGCTGTGTTGGTAAGTAAAGTGCACAAACAAACGTGACAGCGATGCACTTCAGAGCAAGTTTTGTTTGCCCTGTGAGAGTTAATGCATTTTTCGCCATGGAAATAACGATAGCAAAAATTACATAAAGGAAGGTTGCTTTCATTATGAACAGCAATAGCTCTGCATCTATTGCACTTGGAAGAGCAATTGTGAGTGTTCAACCTCTCACGATTAGGTAGAGGGGACAATAGTAATTACTGCCAAACAGAGCTTTCAAAGATCGCACAAGATGATAATGCTCATCATGGCTGAGAAGAAATATCTGTTTATCAGCAGTGGGCCCTGATATGCAACTTCAAAGCCGCACTTGGCGGAAATGACCACTATTTGGAAATCGGGGTTTGCACGCTGAAACAGTTCAACTTCAGTCAAACCGCAAGTTCCTAAAGCAACCCCTGTGATTCCATGTAAATTAGTAGCCCTGATACTTTGCATATTACATGCATCCTCTCTCTCTCACCTGTCTGTAAGTTTTAGCACCGTCCTGATGGGCTGAAATACCAACAGATATAGCTCTGGCAAGACACAAACTGTCGGTATTATTGATTTGAATAACAGATCATTTTTTTTAAAAAGTCATTCAAAATTCAACATTGCCCTTTTTTGTGTTCTCAGGATGGTTGCTGCACTTCCCCTATCATTGATATTAATGAGAATGACATATAGACTCAAGTTATCCATAAGCATAAACTCGCTGTTTGACTGATCGACTGCTATGAAAGCAGACATCATGCGGTCAAATGTCAGGTCTGTCAGTGGCATGAATGGCAGATTTATTGGGTTTTTTAGGCTGGGGTATCTAAACACAACCTAACATGCGAATAAACGCCATGGTTTGCATGCAATTATCTGTTCCAGCATCCGTCAAAAGTTCGAAAAGAACAGATCATCGTTGGCTAGTGCACCTATATCTCTAAACCAGACCTTGAAAGTTTTAAACAAGGCCAGGTACTTTTTTGAATAGCACTCAGCCCCATCCTGAATGTTGTAAAAACGCCTGAAATTTTCATCATCATGTACATCGTCTCCATCTCTTTCTTCCGTCTAAAATAAAAAAAAAAAAATGCATAAGAGGCGAGGGATTTATTTTCAAGGACAAAATAAAAAAATAAAATAATAATATAGACATACTTCCATCCTCGTCATCAGCATCTTCAATAACATCCAAAATAGCAGTGTTCTTTGGAGTCAAATTGTTGTCGTGTAACCCCGAACCTTCCATAATCTTGACGTCGCTTGAACAACCAGCCTGATTTTCGTTACATGCTGGGTTGAAAATGTCAAGCTGCTCGGGGTCAAAGAACTCCATATTCTGAAAGAGTAACGATTAGAAATACAATTACCAAACAACAACTCTATAAAGCAATTTTAAAATCCGACTGCATCAACTCCGGATCAATACAGAGGGTGGTACTGGCAACTTCTATTGGAAACACTCATCCCTAGAGCCAGAGGTGCATTTAATCTTACATCTTTCAGAACTTGAAGTTCTATCTGCTAAAATCATAGACTGATACTTTTCTTCAACATTTAGAAAATGAAAAGCCTGCATTTCTGTTAATGCAAACTGCTATAATGGAGCACCTTGACAGTGTTAGAGAACGTACAAAGAACGATGTGTTTTTGACTTCTTTCGATGTTACGTTTAACGATGTGTATGCTTATTACGTATGAACTGCTGAACCACATACAAGTGTTAAAATTTTTTCTCCTAAGTGTTTGAAAGAGGGATAACCACAGAGTTCAATGTTTATGGTTTGTTCAATGCAGCAATTTCGATGATCGATGAACTTAATTTTGCCTACACTCTGAAATATATGACATATCAGTTCAGATAAAAAGCATTGTACCTATGCAAGTGCTTGTGTTAATTGTGTGATTTGTAGCTAGTTCTGTACAAATCTTATCAATAAAAATATATCTATTTGTAAAATATTGTGTCTGGCTTCTTTTTTTTCTTAGATACTAGAAAAAAAAATAAGTTTTAATTTTTTCCATTAATCAATAAATAACCTTAAACTTTGGGAAGTTACTTTTAGAAATGTAAAAGGCATTAAATTTCAAATACATAGAGTAAAATTCAAGTTGCAGATTGGACCAATAGATGGACCAATAGTTCAATGTCGGTAAATAAATAAATCTTTACTTTTCAGGTTTTCAAAGTGTATCTCTAAACATTGGGATAAAAATATTATCAAACATTGGAAATAAAAACTTTACATTCTAGAATAAGAAGAAAAAACATTGGAAAATTTACACAAAAGAAATCTTTACATTTCAGGTTCTCAAAGACAAAAGTGAGTCTCTAAACATTGGGAAACAAATTCAACTAGCAGACACGACCGATAGATGGAGCCACCATAGCTTGGGTAAAAATATATATATTTAATCATCAAAACACATAAAAAAATAAAATAAAATAATCATTAATTTCGGATTCTCACTTTTCAACTGGCAGAAAGGACCGGTAGATGGAGTCACCATACATATGGGTAAAAATATATATATTTAAACATCAAAAACACATTAAATTAAATAAAAATCCTTAATTTCAGATTCTCCGTGGTAAAAATGGACTAACACTGTATTTATTTCCAATAGTACCAGCATTGGAAATTAAATAAATAAAATAAAAACTTTTTGTTTCAGGTACATACAGACAGAAGAAATAAACAATGATCGGTGCCGTCCCTGCAATGGAAGGGCCCACAATTCATTGCAGGTCGCTTGACATCACACTCACACACTTTTAACTATAACAGGCACATTTACACATTTTTATTACTTAAAAGATAACTGTGGGGATAAGTACCAGACCACCAGTAACAATGGCATGGGTTCGAGCCTAAAAAAATACGCAGCGCCACCTAGGGAGTAAAATAAAAAATATGCAGTGCCATCTGGATAACGAAAGTATATATTTTTCCAACCTGGACTTAACCAATCAAAACAGGCCACGCCAACCAAATCAACAGCCAATCAGAACGCTCGTTAATACCCCACAGCCAATCAGCATGCTTGTTCATACCCCAGTCACAACTGCAATCACTTTTAAGGTATCACTCCTTCGAAATACTACAGGTCTCCATCCTCCTCCTTCAAAAGATCTTAGAAGATTTTCTATCAAAACCATCAAATGGCCTTTATTTATGTCTTCAAAATTCACCAGGATTTTAACGTTGACACTGCCGCTCTTTGAACAAGTTCAGTGCCTCAGAATATGCATTCTATGTACAGGCTGTCTTACTTCATGCTACAAAACGCTCTGCTAAGAAGAAAATTAGCAAGCATACTACAGTTCCATGGTGGACAGCTGAACTTTCCACTCTGCACAAAAAAGTACACAAAGCACACAGAGACTTTCAATGGAGAAGGTACTCGCCTGAAATGGAAGTCACCAGACTAAAAAATATCTATAAAGGCTAGTGGAAAGAATATGTAAATACAATTGCAAAACAAAAACTTGCTTCCTGGCAACACTTTGTTCACTCCACAGGAAATTCTGATCCCTGGGGTCTATTTTATGAAATTAGCAAAAACAAGTATCACTCTCATGAAGTGTTCAACACTGTAGTGAACAACCACACAGAAACCACTAACTGGAATGACTCAGTTAACGCCATCCTGGATCGTTTGCTTCCTCTGGATGATCTCACCATAAACACCCAAACAAATATCTATCAGGAATAGCAACTCAACCTACCATTCCTCATACGAAACGGATCTCTTCACTCTTCCCGAGCTAAAGCTGGCCCTAAGCAAAATAAATGTCCATAAATGTCCAGGTTTGGTCCTGTCGAAAATGCTGTAATTATCAAATTTGCCGAAATCTTTCCAGACATACTTCTAACTATATACAACAAATGTCTTACTGAGGAGATATTTCCTGATCTCTGAAGGTGGCTTTGATCAAAATTATTCACAAGCTGGACCAAAATAAATGTGATCCCAAAGCATACAGACCCATCTCTCTTTTGGCAAACTATTTGAAAGATTGTTAGCACCCAGAGTAGAAGATTTAATTGAAGGTCAAAACTTAATGTCTCCATCCAAATTTGGCTTCAAGAAGGGACAATCCCGTGAAGATGTCTTGGTCTCCTTAGTTAACCACATATCAGCTTCAAGGGCTAAATATGAAATGACGATATTCGTTGACTTTCAGGAAGCTTTCGATTCACTCTGGTGGAGAGCGCTCTCAATTGTCTTACCAAAGTCAAGTGCTCTCAGCAACTATTCCAAGTTATTAGAAGCTACTTCCAAAATAGACTCGTCCAAGTAATCTCGAAACAGCAGTCTCTTTCAAGGACTATCTCAAGCGGATGCCCCTAGGGATTAGTTCTGGAACCCCTCTTCTGGAACATAGCTTTGGACAGCTGGCTTACGCAAAAACCTGACAATATCTCTCCCTTCGCCTACGCCGATGATTTGGTTCTTCTAATTCCAGGTCGATCGCGTCTTCAACTAGAACAATCAGCCAATATAACTCTTTCTGAGCTAACCAAGTGCTTAAGTATACATAAACTGCGAATATCTGACACAAAAACAAAACTGATGGGTTTTAAGGGCAAGTTAGATTAGCATTAGCATTAGCATTAGCATTAGTAGAGGCATATGATGCAAGAAAGCAAGCTTATTCAGCATCAGCCAAAAAAAAAAAAAAAAAAAAACACACACCACTCCCATTTCACCCCTCCGTTCGTTCGAAATACCTGTCCAGCTGAGCTTTAAATTTGTTTAGGCTATCAACTTCAACAACAAGGGATGGAAGTCGGTTCCACCAACCAACTACCCGCTGGCCAAAGGAAAATTTCCGCACATCTATCCGACATCCGTCCTTCCTCAATTTGAATTTATGCCCTCTGAGCTGATTATTCTGAGCAAGATGAAGAATCCCATTGGCATTGAGCATGCTCAAACCATTCAAAGCCTTATACACCTCTATCAGATCACCTCTCCGGTGCCTAGTCTCCAGACTCTGTAATTTGCAAAACTTAGATTACAGAAGACTTCCAAATATAAAGATAGATGGAAAGCGAATCCCTTTTGTTCCTTAATTAAAACATCTTGGCGTAATTTTAGATGACAGGTTAACCTTCTCTCATATTAATGACCTCGCCTCGAAGATTAAGAAGTTCACTGCAGCAGATATCCAAATTTCCCAATTGGACTTGGGACTAAATAGGAAGACTCTCTTACTATATTATACAGCAGTATTCGTACCAATAACAAATGCTTCGGGAGTCTGGTTTCATAGAGCCGTTAATGTTAAACTCCGTTCCAAGCTCATCTCCAATCAATGGATTATGCTGCTTGCCATGCTTCGTGCGTGCAGGACAGTGTCCTCTGCTGCTTTGCAGGTCCTTGCTGGAGTCTTACCACTAGACCTGCATGTAATCTTCAAAGTACTATGCTATCGTCTAAAGCACGAAGTTCCCGGCGAGATTCTCGGCATCTCATGCAACTTAACTGCTAACATCAAAGACGAGAAACGGAGAATCTGGAATGAACTTATCAGTGTGTGGCAATCACGATGGGATTCCAGTACTACTGGTCAAGTCACCCGCTCTTTTGTTCCTGCAGTTACCTTCCCTCTCAACAAGAATGTCTGCCAAATGTTTTTTCCCAGCCATACAACATCGTATATACTTACTGGGCACGGCTCCATCAACTCCAAACTATTTCAATTTGGCTTGTCTGACACCAATCGCTGCTTGTGCGGTGCAGAGGAAACCTGGATGCACATTCTGTATCGCTGCAGCCTGAACCACGACGAGAGATCTACACCACAAGCTGCTGTCAGCAACTTCTCTGAAGAAAATGAAGTGGCGCTGACTGAAAATTCTCAATCGTTCTGAGCTCTAAAACAATTCTGCACTTCTATTTTCACCAAAAGAAATCAACTCTTCTCAAGTTTATCAACATATCAACAACAAGGAACCAACCCAACACCTGCAATGTCTATCGATATCTCTTAAAACTGATATCGCCTGCCATCTACTTTTTTTTTTTTAAGCTGGTACACCCCAGTTTGGGCAGCTGTGGATACAGGATTAGCTAACACCAACTGGTATAGCACTACCTCCAGTGGATGCGGGTTTCTTTCTTCCTAGGACAGAAAAAGACTGCTGTCTTGTGGTTCCTGTGCCACAATTTATACTTCTGATTAGTTGCGTGATGCGATTTGCTGTATGAACATGTTTCATGTTCATTACACTTATAACATTGTAATTAACACGATTATATGTATATACAAAGGGTACTAGGAAAGTTTTGCAATACAGCTTTGTTTATTTAATTTTTTCAAAGTAATTTCCTCTACATTCAATACACCTCTCCATCCTCCAAAACCAATCTTTAAACCAGTTCTGCCAAGTTTCACTAGGGAGTAAAGCACACTCGTTGTCCCAAGCCCGTAGAAGGTCCTCATCACTGGAAAACCGCCTCCCTTTTAGCTTCATTTTCACATGCGGGAACAGTGCAAAGTCGCAGGGAGCAAGGTCTGGACTGTAGGGAGGGTGCTCGAGAAGTTTCAGTCCTGTCGTGGTCAAATATTCGGTGCAGGCTTTGGCGCGGTGAGCTGGAGCATTATCGTGATGGAGGTACCAGGTGTCCATTCTTGACTTTGGCCGCAGGTTCTTCATAGATCCAATGACTTTAGGCAGGCATTGTTCAGTATACCACTTAGCTGTGACTGTCTTCTGCGTGTCCAAAACGACACGTTCCACAATTCCACTCGATTTGAAAAATACAGCTATCATTTTCTTCTTTACAGATCGGGATTTTCTGACAATTACGGGTGTGTCGTCATCATCAAAGACCCAAACTTTGTTTTGAGCCTTGGTCGGCAGATCGTAATAATACAGCCAAGTCTCGTCACCTGTCACGATGTTGTTCACATACCGAGATTGTCCCTTATCAAACTTTTTTAACATCTCCTGGCACCAAGTCACACGTCGTGTCATCTGCTCTTCAGTCAGTTGATGCGGCACCCAGAGAGAACAAAGTTTCTTCACGTGCAAATGATCTTGCAGAATCGAACGAATTGCTGGTGCATTTAGGCCCAAAGTATCCTCTATCTGTTGGTAGGTCACTCGCCTGTTTTCGTCAAGCATTTTCCTCACAGCAGTAACGTTTTCCTCCGTAACTGACGTTCGTGGCCTTCCCGGCCTCTCAGAATCCTCCAGAGTGAAATTTCCCCTTTGGAATTCTCTATACCACCTGAATATCGTTGTACGATGTGGACAATCATCATCTAGTGCAAGAGTCATTTCTTCTAAGCACTGGTCTATGGTTAAACCACGCACGAAATTATACCGCAAAACTGTCCTTATCTCATTTCGTGACCACGATGCCATCGCAAGCACTTTACACTCTCACTACTAATGAATAACTGAGCCCATCGACTTGGCGCAGTGGCTACTATGCACGTATGAACATGTCTCAACATGCAGCAACAAGCAGCTTCCTGTGATTCATTGTTGCGTCATATTGCAAAACTTTCCTAGTACCCTTTGTATAATATTCTATTCTATTCTATATCATTTTATGTATCATTATATATTGTATCATTATATGTATTTATGTATCATATATATATATATATATATATATATATATATATCTACAGGGTGTCTCAAAAATATTGGTAGAAACGTTTAGGGGAGGTAGGTAACATCTAAAGGAATGTGAATCGCATAGGAACCCATAACCGGAAACGTCACCGTAAGTCGGTAGACGGCGCTGTTCATCAGTTAGCGAGAGGGAAATTTTCTGGTTTACTGAATCAAGCAGTAGTCGCCGCACGAAGAGCATGCATCGATATACGAACTGTGAGCTGGCAGACGTGCACCTAGTGTATGGATTAGCAGAGGGCAATGGACGAGCCGCTCAACGAATTTATGGAGAACGCTTCCCAGACAGACAGACATGTACCGGACCACCATTTGTTTGCACGTGTGCATCAAAATTTGTGCGATTATGGGTCTTTTGGAGGTAACAGGAGTAGTGCAGGCAGACCACGTTCGATGTGAACTCCCGCCATGGAAGAAAGTGTTGAATGCCGTCCAGAATAATCCTACTACCAGCACACGTGCCGTTGCCTCTGCCTGAGGAGTGTCTCGTTGCAGTGTACAGCGTGTCTGGCACGACGATTCCTTACACCCCTTTCATCTCCAAAGGGTTCAGTTACTGCTCCCCAAGATCATCCTGAACAACGCAATAAGAAGAGCGAGCGGGAAAAAACCATGTGACAGCCACACTGAAGAACGCGAAGAGAAAAGAAGAGGGGAAGAAAAAAAAAAGAAGTGATATTACTGTTAAACGTGAAACAACAAAACAAAAAATAACAAATAGTGAAAAAATAAATAAATAAAAATACAAAATAAAATAAGAAAAAAAATAATAAAAAAATAAATAGAAAGAGAAATTAAAAATTAAAAATAAATAAATAAATAAAATTAAAAAAAAAAACCTTAAGAACACAAAAAGAAAAGAGAAGAAAAAAACTATGTGACAGCCGCACTGAACACAAAGAGAAAACAGGAGATAAAATATAAGCAAATAAAAGAGAGAGAGAGAGAGAGAGAGAGAGTGTGTGTGTTTTCAGTCCTGCACACAGGCCGCAGAAACAAGCTCCATACCCCATGTAGCAGACGGGGGAGGGATACATGGTCGGTTTCAGTTCATTGCTGCGTCATCGATGATGGCCACTGGGGGACTGTTCATCCTTCGTCTGCACTTAAAGACTTCAGCTGTGCAGGGAGGTTGCTAAGGTTCTGTAGGAAGAGCTCTAGATGTTCGCCAGAGATCTGTGTACAGATGACAAGGTTGTGTCTCAGATCCGCGTACATAATGCACTCGAACCAGTTCTCTCTGGCTCCACAATGGCAGAGACCTCTAGGGATGGAGACCAAGATGGTGTAATTCACGGATCCGTGTCCGGTAATTACGTATGACGTTTCTAGTGAAGGGGTAAACCAAGACTGTACAGATTTAGTAGCAGCGTAGATTACATCAGGTAGGAATCTTCTTGTGACAATGCCCAGTGTTCAGTTATTCCATCGAGTATGCCAAATGTTGAAGAGTTCGTTGTAGCATCTCAGCGGGTCATCTCAACCTTCAGGGTCAGCATCTAGGTTAACCTCAATGTTGAGGATCCTTGTTGGGATATTTATCGTTATTCGGAAGCACACCCCACGGATGTTGACATATAGATTGAGTGGAAGTGCTCCTGCGATGACCTGAATGGCAGGAGGGGAGGCCGTTCTACACACCCGGCAGATTGCCATTAACATTGACTTCTGGATGGTTCTCTTGTCTCGCATCTTTACAAGAGTTACCCGATGGAGCCAGGCTCTGGCTGCATAGGTCACAATTGGTAAAAATACTGCGTTGTAATACAACCGCGGGACCTTTTGGAGAGTCCCCAATCATTTTTAAAGATGCGTATGATGGTTCCAGAGAATCTCTTAACTTTGTTTCTTAGATGAACAAGATGTGCGAGAAAGCTGAGTTTGTGGTCAATAATCACCCCGAGTGCCTTGGTTTCGGTGACGATTGGCAGTTCAGGATTGAATATCTTTACCTGCGGTGGGCGTCTGAGATCCAGTCTATTCTTGAATGGCATTATTTTAGTTTTTGTTGGGTTGATATGCAACTTATTAAGTGTGGCCCAAGTTGAGAGATCGTCAAGGACCTGGTTTGCTTTTTCTTCGATGGCCTTCCGTGAATGCCCTGACACCACCACTGTGAGATCATCAACGAAGGCCACAATTTTCGCATTCCTGAAGGTGTGGGAGAACCAGTCTTGGGGAACTATATTCCAAATGAGGGGTCCCAGGACTGACCCTTGGGGACAACCTCGATTTACTGATCTGGTGACTTGCTGGAATTTTGACTTAAGAATAACTGCTCGGTTGGAAAAATAATTCTGGAAGAGGCTGTATAATTGCCGGGGACAAGCGGCAGTTCAAAGGCGTGCCAAGGCACTGTCTCCCCAGATGGTGTCGAAGGCTCCCTCGAAGTCTATGAAGATGGCCAATTCGAATTTTTCTTCAGAACTTTCAATATGTAAGACCAAATCGAAAAGAGCTGCTTCAGAGGAATTTACAGGGGCGGCGGGGGAGGAGAAGGAGACAAGGAGACCGTAACATTCCCCCGCAGGAGGACAGGGGAGATACAGGGCCGTGCAAGGAGCACGGGTTCAGTGCCACGTGGCATTGGCAGCAATGCTGCCTGAAGTCACAGTTGGCAGAGTCCAGTCCAAGAAGGTCAAATCCGGGTAGTGTCAATCCTGGGACAGACAAGTCCTATCCAGATAGTGGAGTCATTTCAGTGGTGTCAACTTGGTGAGGGCAAAGCCAGAACGGCAGTCATGGTAGATCGAGGTTATATTGAGGCTGCATTGTAAAGGCACGATTATTGTGCAACTTGAAAGTCTTCACTGGGATTGCAGTACGCTGAAGCAAGTAGTGGTCTTGACACATGGCTGATTAGGCCGCATCATTGTCTGGTTGGGTCTGATTCTGAGGTTGTGGTAGGGTTTTCCGCATCGTGAAGAGGCCCTGAGCAAAGTTAGAAAAGGCTGTATAGGTATAGTGGTCTTCCAGGAGATGTTGCTCCTAGTCTCTCGGGATGAAATGAATTTGTGTGATGAGCGAAGATCTGAAGTCATCATATAGTAGGCGGTCATGCATCAAGTGGTCCCAGGTCTCCTGGGTACACAGGTGCAAAGGGAGCTGTCGGAAAGTCCAAGAAGGTTCAGTTTACTGCGAAAGGCACCATGCCCTGTTATGAGGTACGTGGTTAGAAAGCCTGGGGAGAACCAGGATGGTGATTTGGGATATACTTTGCATATGTCCAGTATGAATTTGCGGGTGATGGCCCCTTTGGTGGATTCAGACCATCTAGTTTGCCAGGTGTGTTGTAAGTAGGTTAGGAGTCTGTTTTTTTCACTGAAACAGGTGTTAGCAGGATCCGTGGTAAAACCAATAAAGGTAGCAGACTTTCCTCTGCTGTGCACTCTAGTTAGGGAGATTCGTTCTGCTGTCTACAATCCTTTCGATCAATAAATACTGATTTCTGCAGGTTGCGCTTTGTGCCGACAGGGGGAGACGGCGTGCGTCTCGCTAAGCCAACGAGGGGACGTCGGCGCTTTCCAACGAGGGGATGTCGGCGACGTTTCACCCCAGGGAGGGACGTCGAGAGCCAGAGGAAAGCGATAGCGCGTTAAGATGAGCCTCGTTGTGCAAGAATCACTCGCAGAGGGCTCTTCGGCCGAAAATAAACGGCTTCAGTTTCGTCGGCACCTGTGAATTCTGTAATCGCTCGCGGCACGTACCGCGTAGAGGAATCGAGTCGTCATGGAAACGTTGCTTGGAATAACTCGGGGAAGGAATGAGTCGAATCTTTCTATGCGCTGTTACATGACTCTCTCTCTCTCTCTCTCTCTCTCTCTCTCTCTCTCTCTCTCTCAGCTGTTATCTCGTGCACCATGAGGGGGGGGGGATTTCTTAGGGATTCAACAGACAGGAAATTTGACGATTTGTTATTTGACTCTTGCGGATTGCGAGGGTTCTTCGCCTCGAATAGGAGAGGGTGGACGGGTGGTATTTGAATGTGGAGTCAGCTGCGCACCCAGTGTTGAATCCAGGAGGTCTTAAAAAATCCAGAGGGGATGTCTCGTTGCCCTTCTGTGTACTCGTTCCAGAAGATCTACACTCTTCCTAAAATGACACCTCCAGACTTGTACGCAGTACTCAATGTGTGCCCTGACGGGGTGAGTTTCACTACGGGTGGATAAAAATCTCCCCCCCCCAGCGAAAAATAGCAAATTTTATTTTTTAATATTCGTTCAAAGAGCAAAAGGACGTTAAAATTGTCGCCGTTTTTTGTTTCATTTTAATTGAAATTTTTTTCTCAATGCGCTTTTGAGGGGGCCATGCTATCAGTTTGCACAATGTTATAATTATAAAATAGGGTTAAATGAATTTACGTCATATAAACAAAACAGGAAACATCACATAAACTAAGTGTGGTACTCGTTAGGAGATACTCGGTACAAATAAATCACTAAGATCGAAGCACGAAATTTTCAAAATAATTAAATGTGCAATATTTCTGGCTGCACAAATTAAATGGGCGCCTCCGTAGCCAGGTGGGCAGGACACATTGATCTTGGTCCGAAATGAGACGAAAACCTAAACTTCACACCCAATTTCGGATATGTAAAGAAGAAAACTTACGCAGCACTATGGACCTCCAGACAGAAACTGGTAGGTGTCACGAACCCTGATCTTGTAAAACAATATATTTTAAGATGCGTCATCCCCATCCCGCTCAACGCATCTCAGATTTGGTCTTGTGCCCCAGTTGCTACCATCAAGGCTTTCCTGGGTTTGATGCTGAGATGGTTAAACGGGATCACTACGCAGCCATTTACAATCTCAAGAGCCATTTTATATGCCAACTTGGATGTCACGCCCTGGTGGTCTCACATAATTGTCACCAAGAACATTCTCACGCTTGCAATACTGCTGACCCGGAGACTCGACTCGCTGAAAAGTGACTACCTGCTGACTCGGCCCCGCACGACGCAAAGGTGGGCGAATAGAACAACATCCCTTCCAATCAGTAGCGCGCTCACACAGCTGGAAAGCCTTCGGCGATTTTTTCCTTTTAACACCATTAAGATGTTCAACGATCTTCAAGCAGACCCAGAAAAGCTTTGCACAGAGAAGAGGTCCAGGACTGAAACGTTTCAGAATGCATTACTCCACCTATAAATGTTGAGTGAAGCCCACATATGAAAACAAAAAAGAGAATGCAGGAAATGAAGAACGAACTGGTCGGGCCTCTTTTTGCTCCGCACTGGTGCTCCAGTCATGTTTATATTGGACGTCTTGTCTTTCTGTGAACTCGCTGTAAATAGTGGTGTAGATGTGAACATTCTCTAATTCCTTGTAAAATTGCAAATTATGTTGTGCTCTCTTTCTATCTGCCTGTCATGAAAAATAAGGCAATGATATGTATAATATAATTAATTAGACAATGTATAATTTGGATAATTTTTTAAGACAACGATATGTATAAATTATAAATGGATAATTATGTATATAACTCATATTTGTATATATGAATGTACACCCCCCCCCCCTGGTTAATAGCTGTAAGCGGGTGTCTCTTAGGAGAAAATAAAGATAATAATAATAATAATAAATAAATTCTTGATTAGACCGAGCTTTCGAGCCGGTGACCACCAAACACGGAGGATACGGAAAGGTCAGGGAATTACCACCGCATATCCCCGGAACACTATGGCCTTAGTTGCTAATACTCCTAAAAACCAAATCACAACAAATTAAATAAACGTTTATTGCGAAGTACAGAGTTACTGCGCAATACCCCATCAGGGCGACTAGCGCCAGGGGTTAGTATTAGTATTCAGTATTAGTAATGGCCGCATGGTGCAAGAAAGCCTATGGCTTATGCTGCAAGAGCCAAAAAAAAAAAAAAAATCCGAATAAAACAATGATAAAAATATAATAATAAATAAATAATAATAATTAATAAAAGAAAAGTAAACTAAAACTATCATCCTATGCGCTTTCCTTACCCGAAGGTACTATACAGATGACCTTTGAATTTCCCCAAACTGTCAGCCTCTACCACCCATGAAGGCAACTTATTCCAGTAATTTATAACTCGCTGGCTAAAATAAAGCTTCCTGCAGTCCAATCTAAACATTTCCCCCTGTAACTTGAATTTATGTCCCCTAGTTCTAGCATCATTTATAATCTTGAAAATTTCGTCCTCATTCATTTTACTGATGCCTCCACTTAAACACCTCAATCAAATCTCCTCTAAGGTGTCCAAACTCTGCAACTCACATATTCGAAGTTTTTCTTCATAAGGACGCCCTTTTGCCGATCTCACCAGGCGAGTTACCCTTCTTTGCACCCTTTCAAGAAGCTCGATGTCTTTCTTTAGGTGCGGTCTCCATACTTGAACACAGTATTCCAAGTGTGGTCTAACATAAGCCTTATATAATGGGATTATCACGTCCCTATCTCTACTTGCAAAAGTTCGATAGATCATCGATAGGACACCATGAGCCTTCCTCGCAACCTGTTTACAATGCTCAGAGAATTTCATCTGACCGTATCGTAACACCGAAGTCCCTTTCCTCCAGTACTGGGTTTAGTTGAACTCCACCAAATGAATAAGTTATTTTGGGATTACTGTTTCCTGGGATTACTGTTTCCTGATTACTGTTTACTTACACTTTGTTGAATTAAAGCATAGCTGCCATTTTTCTGACCAATCCTGAAGTCTATCTAGGTCTCTCTGAAGAAGCTCAGCTTGACAGTGATCATTAACTACTCTACCAATTTTAACATCATCTGCAAATTTAGACATCACGCCCTCTATCCTTTCATCGATGTCGTTTATGAAAATTAAAAACAACAGTGGCCCTAATACTGATCCTTGGGGAAACCCCACTTCTGATATCAACCCAATCTGAGGAAGCCATTTATCACAACCATCTGCCTAATGCCCTGAAGCCATCCTTTTGCTGAAATGCCCTGAAGCCATTTCAGCAAAACTTTTGACTTTCAGTCAAAAGTTTTGCTGAAATCTAAATAAACAATGTCGAAATTATTCCCTAAATCCAGCTCGTGAGTGACCCTTTCGAAATAGCGAACCAGATTTGTTAAACATGATTTTCCCTTTACGAAACCATGCTGAGTATCCTTGAGAATTTCAATTCGATCCAAATGATCCTGAATTCCACCCTTGATCATTGCCTCCATGATTTTCCCTACTACTGAAGTCAGACTGACAGGTCGATAATTTCCCACTTCACTTTTAGAGCCACCTTTATGTATTGGAGATACATTGGCACTTCAATGGTTCAATGCACTCACTTGCCGCCTCCCCTAAGATTATAGGGTATGTTCCATCAACTCCAGGAGCCTTACTGGTCTGTAGGCTCGAAAGTTTTTTCATTAAATAATCTTGCGAAATTTCAATATCATTAATTACATATTTTTTAACTTCGCTCTCACAATTTCCCATTTTCACAAAAGGTTTTTCTTTTGTAAATATCGATGAAGAATAAATGTGAGTTCATCTGCAATGGCAGCTGGTGTATTTAATACTATTCCCTTTCCCTTACGTAAAGGTCCGGTTCACCGCATGTAGCAGGTTGAGAAAAACGGAATAAAATTCAGCTTACAAAAAGTACAAGGATACAAAATACAGCGTACAAATACCGAACTGAATGGTGTACAAATAGAGAAAAACAGAATATAACTTGGCAATGATTGGGCAGGGCTCCAGTGATGAGGGATTTGAACCTGGGCTTGGAGCATTGTGATCCTCTTTTATAGTGGATCACAATGCTCCAATCTGCTAAAAGGGATCTACTAAAAGTAGATCTTTCAGTAGACCAAAAAGGGCTTTTTATTATTATATGCGCATATGCGCCGCAGTACTGCAAGATAAGTTGTAAAGGGGCCCGAATGACCTATCGGAAAAATGAATAAATGATATTGATACACAAAAAGCAAAGAAGAATGAGATTTTACAATACAGTACTTGCATGTTTCCTTGTAATTTCTATGATTTTTTTTGCGAATTTTAGTAACTGATTTTGATAATCTTAAGCCGTGATTATTGTGAGTTGTAGTTTTTGTGAACTGGCTGTTACTATTTAGGTGTTAAATATTTCCTTTTGTTTCCTATTTTGTTTTCTGTTATGATAACGTCCATAAATATACACATTTATTGGTAACGTATACAAATTTATTTATTTATTTATTTATTATTCAATTTATTCCATATGCTTCACCCCTGAACAGCCTTCAGCTAGGAGGGTGCCTATATACATTTGTACATTATAACTTAGACAGCAAACATAGAAGTCGTACATAAATTACGCATATTATTATTATTTCTATTTTATAGAAACAGTTTCTATATAATATTATAAACATTAGTTTCTTTATCCAACAAAATAACATCTAAAGTAGCAGATAAAAATATATACAGTGACACGAGCAAAAGGTAGAGACATATAAACACATACGCGTCCTAATGTGTGCATATACAGCCAATACATATACATACAAAACACATAATGATTTAAAACAAATTAATTCTTCAGCAAAGTAGAGTTCATGGGAGATTCCATCCTGAAGGAGATAATCAGGAAACGTCTACAGTTTTATGTGGTGTTACATGTCCTGTATCTTCTCAGATCTGTGCACTTTCTCATCACAGAACTTATGGGGATCAATCTTCAGGGTGTTGTACGTTTGGAGGATGTTAGACGGAAAACATCTAAGTATAGTTAAATTCTGTAATGAGCTTCTTAGGGGAATCCATGAACTATTGCAAAGAACGCGGGAAAGCCTAGGGCCTGCAACAAGATTATGGACATTTGGAGCATCAAAGCGATCGGTGAGGAGTTGACAGAGATTACGCAGATTTCCTGTAATGCGCAACTGATTCCAAGGGGTGCAACCAAGGTTAGCATACATAACTGATCTCCAGATGGTGAAAGGGTGGCCATTAACACGGTTCAACCACCTTAAAATCCAGTACTCCATACCCATGAATTTTTTGATGTTAGTGAGGGAAGCAGAGGACCAGATCGTCGAGGCATACATGGGAATCGGAACAAGAGATGTTTGTATGTAGTGAGTGGCAAGGTTTTGGTTGTTTACTCCAGTAAGTTCCTGTCTTATCGCCCACATTGCTGACAGAGTTTTTGCTTTAGTGTTGGCAAAGTGCTGTTGGAAGGTCAGGCCTTCATCCCAGGTGAGCCCTAGATCAGTGTGATGAGAAACCTTTTGCACTCTAATACCATTTATGTAGATGTTTATGTTCATCTTCTTCTTCAGGTTGGTGAAAGACATTTGTGCTGACTTGGTCGGATTTATGGATAAGCCAATATTCTCAAGATAATGGTCAAGTTCTTCTATTAGGGCAGTGGCATGGGCGTTGATTGCTTCAGATTTGTCACCGTGTTTTGACGAGATGAAGAGTTTTATATCATCTGCGTAAGAGCTGCAGTCAGGATGCGTAGAGAGGAAGGCGTCCAAAGTGGCAGCAAAAAATAGTGCGGAAAGGACGCCACCTTGGGGGACTCCTCTGTAGACGACGTGGTTCGATTGGAAGGTTCTATGTTCTACTCTCAAATGCCTTTGTTTGAGAATGGAAACGATGACTTTTGATAGGCCTCCCTGTATTCTGAAATGCCTTTCAAGTATTGTCATCAAGGAATTGATTGAGACATTATCGAAAGCAGCTTTAATGTCTAAAAATACTACATCTGTTCTTTGGCGTTCAGAGTCATTTGGATCCGAAATAGGGTGTCCATTAGATTAGTCACAGTTGATCTCTTTGGAATCACAGCATGTAAATATGGTGGTCTTTTATGGAAAAAATGCATAACAAGAATTGGCAGCAGGGTCTTCTCGAACAATTAAATTGCAGCTTATAGAGATAGGACGAAAATCCTCCTTGTCTTTCGGATGTTTGACTTTAGGCACGAGTTTTACAATATAATGTTTCCATATTTCAGGGATAATTATCCCTGAAATGATAATTATCCAGTGTGTAGGGTTTCTCTAAATATGTGTAGCAAGACCTCGATGATGAATGGACTGCTTACTTTTATGATGAAGAGGGGGAACATATCAGGGCCAGAAGTGGATTTATTTGGGAGACTATTTAATGCCTGAATTACATTTTCTTTGGTTATGGTGATTTCTGTTAGTAGAGGTCTGATATCAAGATTGGATCCGGATGGAGTCATGTTATTCATGTAATTTACCAGCCAACTGGTATTGTCTGTTGCGAGAGAGTTATTCTTTAAATTAGGGTCTGGAGAGATTCCGAAGGTACTGTTCGCCCATTCCCTAAATAAAGTTTCATCCATGGTGAAGTTGGTATTCTTGTTGTTATTGATTCTTTTAGACTGTTTAAGCTTTTTAGAAATTGCAAAGTTGTACTCTTGGCGTTTGTGCTTTAAGAAACAGGCTCGTTTTTTTTGTAAGCGATGTAGTCTTCAGCGGTTCTGGTTTTCTGCCATTTTCTGGAAGCCTTTTGTTTTCTTACAAACACAACCTTCATATTGTTGTTAAACCACCAGTTAGATCGATGTGAGATCCGAATCTCCCTAGACGCACCAACACAAGCTATTTGAAATAATTCTTCAGCCAGGATGGAAGCGGCTTCAGGCCCTGACTTTTCTAACAGACAGTTCCATTTATACGTAGTGAGGCGATGGAGGATTATTTCTTGCTTAATGAACTTGTTTGAAAAGACTCTTCTCGTATGCAGCGGGCCACATCCTTCAACCGAGGCATTAGAGAGGTCGGAATGGGCATAAAATTCACAATCTAACGGTTGATGATCTGATTTGAAGAAGATGGTTGGTTCGATAAGTTCCTCATGAGGTATGTTGTGAAAAATGAGGTCGAGCTGCTGATTTCCGCGAGTTGGGGGAGTTTGAAGAGGATGAAGGTCGAGCATATGTAGCATGTTTTCCAGAGAAGACCGAGCCGTTGGGTACCTTGGCAGGGGCATGTTGAAGTCCCCTACGAGAATAGTAGGGACGTTGGGTTGGAGATTGGTAGTGATCCAGGTCGCTAATTCCGTTCTAACCTCTAGGGTGTGTTCTGGAGGGAGGTAGACAGTGCAAACCTCTATTCTAATTTCATTGAGGTCAAGGATTACAGAGATGGCTTCAAAGTTTTCGGAACTACTTGAGTTGGTCCTATGTCGAGAAAAGGAATTTTTATAGATGATTGCAACTCCACCACCGCGGCGAATGGCGCGTCCATTAACTTGAGAAGCATAGTTCAAAGGGAGGCAAAGAGTGTCAATACATCTATTGTGGTTCAGCCAGGTCTCCATTAAACAAATAATATCGTACTCTGCAGTAAGGAGAATAGATTGAAGTGTATGGAGTTTGCAACTTATGCCTCTTATGTTATGAATGTAGCATCTAATAGTTACAGATGCCGGTGTGGATGGGACACTCTGTAATTGCTATACCTGAGTATTATTATGTCCCCTCTGGAGCACGCTAGCTTTTCTGTTTTCATAAGGTTTAATTAGAGTATTTTGTGGCCATGGGTCCAAGCTTATTAACGGTTGGCAGTGGTCAGCTGGCTTTGAGACAATGAAAGAGGCATAAGATGCATGCCGCGTACGTAGTTGTCTAACATCTACTCTGATGGAGTATTCCTTCCAATACATTTTTATGATTGCCTGAGTAGTGGTTTTTGGATTTAATCTTGACACAAAGATTTGGTCCCGAGTCAGTACAGCCGTTATGTTATAGTTATATGCTGGGCAAGTCTTTCGTTGATTGGGTTTCTGATTATGTCTTATGATACCCTTTTCATTGATGTTTGTTAGAGATGGAGGGAAATACGACACAGCGCTGGGATTAAGAGGTTGGTTCTCTTCGTGGGTGCTGTTTTGGTTGTCTCTACCTTTGGGTCGGATGCCAGTTGGGCTGATAGCGGTAACGTCGGCATAAGACCGCCAAAACGATTGTTTTTGCTGTGGCCGGTTTGGGCAGCAGCCGACTACCTCATTGACTGTATCTACTGAATTAGTGCCAGCAAGTGTTACACCCCTTATCTTCTGAGTATCCTTTTTCAACGTATGCTCTGTTGTCTTTTTTTTTACTGTATGAATTTCAGATGAGGAGTTTTTATGCATTGAGATGCAGCTCTGAGAGGAAACGGTTGCACTGTTATGCGGATGCTTATCGATTTTTTTCTGTTCGAAGGTGACAAAACATTCTTCAGCTTGCGGTATGTGTCCATTTGTTGCTGAGATCATCACTGGGAACTGTTTGCTACACGTGGATACTGGTACTCTCTCTGGCTCTAGTGTGACACCGCTATCAGTGACCCGTTGTCGGGTTTCTGTTGAGATCGCGTCTGAATCATGATATTCATTATCCTGTTGTTTGTACTTGCCATATGCTGTACTTTCAGGTCTCCTTGTATGTTCTGATAAATTCATTATGACTTGCTTGAGGGTGAATAGCTCTTGAGAGATTTCTATATTTTGCCCTCGAAGTATTTGGTTTTCGTCAATCAAAACCGCTAGATTTTCTTGAACGTTCTTCAGATTCAGAGCTATACTTTCTATTGCTGCTGAGAGTTGTTCAGGGGCTTTTCTTGTGTTCTGAAAATCCGTATTTACCGTTAGCAGTGCATGACTACTCTCGGCATTGCTTATACTTTCAGTTTGCGTACTTTTATTCAGATAACGTGTACTGATTTCCTGATTGTCAGAGGCTCGATAGGACTCTCGATCTAAGTAATCTTGAGTGCTCAGAGGAAATTGTGTAAAATTATCATCATCCAGCGATTCATTTGTTTCTTCATTCATTTTTGAAGCTATTTCTAACGTGTGGTCACTCTCAGGAGTATCGGCATCGATATCCGTTAGAGTTTGTTTATTTTGTGGTTCTTGAATGAGAGCTTCATCTGGCGCCTTACAGGAAGTTATTTGTTTCGTATTTTCTTTACACTGATCGCAAATAAATAGCCGTTTTTTAGCTTTGGGCAATTTAGTTAGGTTTATCTTGGTACAAGAATTACATATCAACCCGAGGCATTTAATGCATTTGATAATCGTTTCTTCATTATGTCCACAAATTTTACATATTAATAGACCCGGAATGATTTCTTTCTGATCCATAATGTGGACTAAATATGCAATTCTGTATAGTTCTGAAATTCCTCCGCTGCCTTCAGTGCACTTTTAAACTTACTAGTACTTTCAGTGATTAAGAGATTATTGTGCCACCTGTGGGGTGGTACATTGTTTGACCATTATTGCTTGCGGCATTGTCTTGAGATTATCTGGAGCACTCGTCTTACTTCTTAGTTGACTACCTATGTAGGCAGCATTTACACGTGGTGAATCCCAAGGGGTTTATCCCGACAGCGATATATCCTGAAAGTTCTTGTTGTTGGTAATTAATGTGCACAGCTCAGAGAACTGCCTATTTTCATCTTAAAATACAAATAATATATTATCTGGATAAATCCAGTATTTGAGTGATGTATCCTCTTGTTCAGCTCAAAATGATGAATCCAACCATACTAAATTATAAGTTAAACTTTACGGAAAAGTTAGTAGAAATACCTGAAAAACGAAGAGCACTAAAATCGGGCGACTGCACTAGCTGGCGCAAGCGCACTCAAATGATGCAAATACTAAATAATAAATACTAAATCTTCCCCCCCCCGAAGTTTACATTCTCCCCCCGTGCAAACTGTGAATTCAGCACTGTGCGCACCTGCCTTTGCGCATCTCTGGCTGTTGTCCTTCTCGGAAGTCCTTTTCGGCAACCTCGATGTTCGCTGTCTGTGAGATTTCGCAGGTGATAGGCTCGCTGAATATTTTACCAAACGGGAATCTGCCCCCCCCCCCTCTGTTCCCCCCTTCTCGCTCCTGTCGTCCTGACGACGCTTTCGCGGAGCAGAGAAGTCGTTTGAGCGACCGCGTGATCTGCGACACGGCAGGTGAACATCCGCCTTTCTAATTTCTGACCGAACAGGTTTTCTGAATCGGGTCGACATCTGTTTTCGTTTCATTTAAAGAACGGGATTGCAACCCCAAAAACAGTCGAACACGAACGGCTCCAAAGAAGAACCGTGGGGTGGGGGGGGGAATCTGCAATCCATAAGTGTTAAATATTCTTTTAATAAGTACTGATCCCACGTATAACAAAAATAACTTTTTTTTTAATGACAATCAGCCATGGTTTTAATACGGCATGATATTGGATACCCCCATTCGATCAAACCGCAAATCGGTCGAATGCCCTTTTATAATTCCTCACAATCAAAAACTTGCTAACCCTTCGTATAATTTGATGTTGTTATTTGGATTTTAGCAACTAAGGCCATAATGCTCCGGGATATGCGGTGGTCATTCCCTGACCTTTCCGCATCCTCCGTATTTGGTGGTGACGGGCTCGAACCCAGGTCTAATCAAGAAGCGTATCCTACGCACTGCTGCTCCTGCCCACCTGGCTACGGAGGCGCCGTATAATTTCATGAGGTCACCGTAAGTAAGGATAACTGAAAGTGGTCTCTTGTAAGTCGTTTAAAAATGTCCCAAAAGGGGTTCAGAATTGATCCCCATGGAATGCTCCCTCCTTTGAATAAGGTTGTAATCTCTTCCTATTTTTAAAATAACCAGATCACAGCAGTCGCACTACCCCACCAAGCTTAATATACAAAATACTACGGGGGGGGGATAAACTGCGCTTTGCAGACCTAAATAGGTCGCGTCTATCCGCTTGTTATTTTCAAGGGCCTTTCCTCATATCCTGTACCGTTGTGAGCAGATCTCCAATTGTCCATCTGCCATTTTTGAAACCGCCGTACTGCGCAACGACATGTTTGCAAACGCGGCCGCGTGCCATTTTTTTAAAAAGATCTCGTCCTAACTTTCAAGGCGGCAACAGGTCACTTAAATGGTTGCGCTCTCGCTCCGGAGAAAAACGTTGTTTTTGTTTGCTCGTGAAAGCTGTACGAAAGTTGGAGGAGGACTCTTTCGCGAAGATGGAACTCAAAATCCGAAGGGTTTTCTTCAAAGGCTGAAACGAGGTTAATGCGATCGCAAATATTTCTTCGGAAATATTCGCGGTCGAAAAGATTACCTTCCACCGCGGAATCGCTTTCTGAAAGTCGATAACTCGAAGAACTCCATCAGCGTCACCTACGGACGCTTTTTACGAGCGACACACTACGGGAACAAACATTTGCAGCTCAAAATATAGCTTTAATGCGCCGACACACAAAGTTGATGTCCCGAGGGACGCAATCTTTCAAATTGTCGGAATGTTTTTGCTAACACCCTCGCAGTTTCGCTTCCATTAAACAGCGCTGCCACGAAGAGACATGAGCTGCTGTTCGCGTATAACGCGGTGCCTTTGCGCTCTCAAATGGGACGAAAACCTGAACTCCACACCCCATTTCGGACATGTAAAGAAGAAAACTTACGCAGCGCTATGCATCTCCAACAGACAAGAACTGGTAGGTATCAGGAACCCTGACCTTGTAAAACAATATATTTTAAGATGCGTCATCCCCATCCCGCTCTACGCATCTCAGATTTGGTCTTGTGCCCCAGATGCTACCATCGAGGCTTTCCTGGGTTTAGAGTACTGGATATGGGATGGTTAAACAGGATCACTACGCGGCCATTTACAATCTCAAGAAAACCATTTTATATGCCAACTTGGATGTCACGCCTTGGTCTCACATTATTGTCACCAAGAACATTCTCACGCTTGCAAAACTACTGACCGGGAGACCCGACTCGCCGAAAACTAGCTACCTGCTGACTGCGCCCCGCATGACGCAAAGGTGGGCGAATAGGACACCTTCCCCTCCACTCAGTAGCGCGCTCATACAGTGGGAAGCCTTCAGCGATTTTTTCTTTTTAACACCATTAAGAGGTACAAAGATCGTCAAGCTGACCCAGAAAGGCTTTGCACAGAGAAGAGGTACAGGGAATAGAAATGTTTCAACGTCTTATCATTCTGTTATCTCGCTGTAAATAGTGGTGTAGATGTGAACATTCCTCAAAATGCTCTTCTAATTACGTGTAAAATTACAAATTATGCTCTCTATCTGCCTGTCATGTAAAAATAAGGAATAATATAATTGATTAGACACTATAATTTATTAAGACAGTAATTCCCTTTGCTCTCCTGGGTTCAGAGCTATATATTACGCATCGTTCCTTCAGCATTATCATCAATCGAGTGAACTCGGATTATTTCATACCACTAAGTGGAGTACCTCAAGGCTCTCCCCCCCCCAGAACCTTTACTTTTCATTGTTTTCTTAAATGATCTTCCTTCTTTCATCTGCACCTGCAATGTTCAAGTTGCTCTCTCTATGCAGATGATCTTAAGATCTACTGAGCACAGAGAAGGAGATTACCGATTCTCAACAGCTTCAATGTGCTCTCAGTAAATTCTCTCTGTGGCTATCTCTGAATGGCTTGTCTGCTAACCCCTCGAAGTGCAAAGTAATCTCTTTCTAATCCTGCAGATCACCACAACTAATAAATACAGAGTACACAATTAACTCTGTGATCATCGAAAGGTGTGACCAAGTTAACGGCTTGGGGATTCTCTTCTCCAGCGGTGCTAAATTCGATGCTCATGTCCTTAAAATCACCAGAAAAGCATTGAAAACACTGGGATTCATCAATCGCTCAGTGTAGTATGAATCGCTGTGTGATTACTTTCATCTGAGGTCTCTGTGCACTAGAAGAGTTCTTTCTGACATCACCCTTCTAGCCAAAGTAACCATCTGATGTCCTTAGTAAAATAAACTTCAATGCTCCTTGTAGACAAATCATTAATCTTGTGCTGTTTTCCCTTGACTCTGCCACCACGGACTTTATGAAGTTCAGTCCATTGAACAGAATCAGAAAATCAGCAAATGACTCTCTCATTGACTTCTGTGACAACTCCCAATCACTGATGAACTCCATCCACAAGTTTGCCTCTTCTCTTCAAATACCAAATGACTAGCTCTGATCTAATTACTGTACTTTATTATTATTATTATTGTGTTTTATTATTTTTCTATTCTCTAACGGATTAATTATTACTTGTTTTACCTGAAACTTAACTTAACGCAATCCTCTTTTGTACATCTGATTTTAATGTTTGAAAATCTTAGTATTGTTATCAACTCGCTTCATTGTTCTGCTCTCACATACACCCTTCATGGTTACCTGTTGTGTATCAAGTTATCAATAAATAAAAAAATATATATATATATACATATATATATATATATATGCATTGGTATTAAGATATGTATAAATTATAAGTGGATAATTATATGCATAACTTATATTTCTATATCTTAATGTGTATCCCCTTGTTTAATAGCCGTTAGCGGGGGTTTCTTAAGAGAAAAAAAAATAATAATAAACTGAAAGAAAGAAGGAAGAACCTGTACACCCTCACCCACCTGATGTACATGGATGACATCTAGCTCTACGCGGCAACCGAGAAGCAACTCCAGCAACTACTCCGGATCACCGAAGAATTCAGCAAGGACATCAGGATGGAATTTGGTCTAGAAAAATGCAAGACCCACGGATGGCACCAGGGAAAATTAGTCAACCGAAACTACCAGCTGCAGACTGGTAAAGAGATCGAAGCAATGGCAGAAGGAGAGTCCTACAAATACTTGGGGATGATGCAGGCTCAGCAGTTACAGAACAAGGAAAAATGGGTTATAATTGGACTAACATGGAGATAGAGGACATCATGCGAAAGACAAGGACAATGATGACCAAGAGCCGCCAACACCACCGGAAATCTGCCGTGGAGAGACTGACAATTGCCCAGGAAGAAGATGGAAGGGGCCTGATAGACCTGATAGAACAACAGAAAACAGCGATAGTTAACCTGAAGGATTACTTCCAGGAACACACAGCACCACTCCACCAGGTCATAAGGAAGATAGATAAGTGGTATATCACACTCAACCTAAGCGAGGAGCCCCCACCCACCCAGACGGCACAAGAAACGAAGTTAGAAAGATGGGCAAAGAAGACACTCCGTGGCAGACGCTACAATGACCTCCATCAAGATCATATCGATACCATTGCTTCCAATGCATGGCTGACAAGCGGGACGCTCTTCCCCGAGACTGAAGGATTCATGTTGGCCATCCAAGACCAGGTAATCAACACCAGAAACTATAGAAAATCCATCGCCGAGGAGCCCCGAGTGTTCGATGACACATGTCGATGATTCCACCTGGCCTCAGAAACGATCCAAAACATCACCGCGGGTTGCAAGGTGGATCACCCAGACTGAGTACACTCATAGACACGACCAGATAGCCAGGATAATACATCAGAAGCTAGCGAGGAATTACCAGTTGACCAAAGAAAGTGTACCATACTACAAGTACGAACCCCAGGCAGTACTATAGATATGAACCCACAAGGTGTATTGGGATCGCGCCATAATAACGGATAAGACCATCCCGCACAACAGACCGGACATAACCCTTGTGGACAAGATGGAAAAGGCTACCTACCTGATTGACATACCTGATTGACGAATACTAGCAATGTCCAGAAAACCCATGAGGAAAAAATTAGGAAGTACACGAACCTGAGACATGAGATCAAGGAGATGTGGCATATGCAAGAAGTATCGATCATCCCGATCATCGTGCCAACCATAGGTATGGTGCCAAAGACCCTACATAACAGCCTAGCAGCAATAGGTCTCCCAGTGAACACCTACAAGGAACTCCAGAAAGTTGCAATCCTGAACACTTGTAGGATAGTCACAGAGTTCCTCGACCAACAGGAACACCAGACATTACAACAACAACAACCACCGTGTGTACTTGGTAGCAATACCCGTCACGAGGTGGAACCCTCAGTCAGGGAGAAACAATATAAGAGCAGAAACGTTAAGAATAATAATACCCGGACAGCTGTTTGGACAATCACCGCCATGTGGTCGCGTGACTTTAAACGTCTTCTCAGTTGTTGAGCCGAGGCACCTGGAGTCCGACCGCATTGCGAATAAGCGGCAGGGTGCTTGTTGTGGGGTCGGTGTTATCCGGAAGGGGTTTTCATTTAATGAGCTCTCTCGGTAATAGTTCAGTAATAAAACCCGCTTTGAAACCAAGTTTCCTTCGAAGAATGCGAACACTGTTTTCAGTCGGATATTTCCTTTTCGTTACAAATGTCGGCCCGGCCCTGTCACAACGTGTCATGGGCGTCTGATACCTTTTGCGGAATAAAGAGATAATAGTAATACTAATGTAGCGAAACCTTTTAAAAATGCGCGCTCAGCAGATCGCAATTGTAAAAAGAAGAAGGAAAAAATCATTCTCAATATTTGCGTTCGTGTTGGTTGTTGTTATTTCGTGGAATACTTTTTATTTAACGGCTGAAAATTCGAATATCTGCGAATGAAATGAGCTTCTGTTGGAGGCCATCGGTGATGGCAACGCATGAAGGGGAGGGGTGTCGGTTGTCTGATGCCATAATCGTTCCTGCGAAGCTGGTTTCAGATGTCGAATCCACACGACTTCCAAACCGAAACGGTTGCAGAACTGCTTGCGAAAGATCGTGCGTTTTAGGTGTTTTGTCTTTTTGAAACACGAACGAGGTTTTGAAACATCGCCCGTGTTTTAAAAAGAAAAAAATACCTTTGCAAGGGCTCCGGTTTCGGTTCCAAAGAGAAGAGACGAATTCGATTAAAGGAAATGCCCAACACTTAAAGAAAAGATTTATTTTCTGTTTATAGAATGTATAAGACGTAATAAGCTGTATTTATTTATATCGAAAGGCAACAATTGGTTAAATAAACTGATTTAATAATTATAATTATAATAACAATTAGGGGGCTTCGCCGCCTGCTCTCTTTGCTCGCCCACTTCCGCGAACGCTTATCTACGTAACATGTAGAGGTATGACGGGGTAAGTCAAATATTTTCTTCGTAAAAGACACACACCTGTCGAAATGCACTGATCGATATCTAATCAGGAAATGACCTACGTAATTATTTACCTGTACATTTGCAGTGCCCGGAATTCTCAAGGTGCAATAAATATCACTACGCAATTATTTACCCGCGTTCACATAGGTCACTTGGGAAAAGGCCTTTTGCTTTGGGTTCCCACAATGCATGAGGAATACTGTTGCATCCGAAAGAGCGGGACTAAAATATTTAACAAAAATATTTACAAAATACTAAACTACAGTATTTACAAATATACAATATTCATTAATATTCAAAAAACGTTACAATGGAACATCAAATGTTAGACAGTGAAACACGTGCACGCGGTTGGTGAACGTTATGGAGGCAGTCGTCAATAATTAATTGCGTTTGTAGTGTCGTAATTGCCTCGCCCTCCTCTCCCATTGGCTCGAATAAATATCACTAGGAGGAAAACTTTTTTAATGTATAGAGAGGTTGTAATAATAAATGTGCAGCGGCTAAGAAGTGAAATAAAATTCCCAATATAGACTATGAAATATTTAAGGGCAAAGGCCTCGTGCTACGAGGTAGAATGACTAACACCCAGGTTAGTACAAAAGCATCATTTGAACGTAGCCAAATTAATTAATTAAATTGGCATCTTTTTGGTTACATCTCGTATTGGGAATGTTTTGAATATAATAAAAATTAATACTCCGGGACGACTACGCAGTCAGAAGTTCACGAGATCGAAAGAATACGCGAAACAGCGCCGTATTTAGCAGTCACGGGTTGAACCCAATTACTCGATCTATTACTATACCGAAAACAATCGCAAAAACTTTCAACTTTAAAACATCTTAGTTGCCATCTTCACCCTTTTATCAATAATCATCAGAATGATTTTCCTCCGAGGAAATCGATTGTTTCAAATGTGGCCTTGTTCGCTCATTTCCTACAAACTAATTTCAAAATCAAATTGATGCGCTTTTCCTTTGATATTTCACACCCATTCGACTCTGTCCACATCGATCTTTTGCCGTTTAAGTTGTCATCTTATTGTCCACGATCCCCTTTGCTCGATTTACTGCTTACAAATCGTAAACTCTCTTTGATAATCGATGGTCCTTCTCCAACTCCGTTTACCTTCATCGATTTTACCCTTAATCAGTGAAAGTATAACAATCTGTTCCTTACTTGTTTTGTCAATCTAAATTTTGTCAATACTGTTTTCATTCTGTAATTAATGCGTTCTCCCTCCCTTCTTGCTGATATCTCCCAAAAAAGTGTGACGTGAAGTGTAAAGTGTGTTTAGGGTCAAGCAGCACCAGGGGTTTTCCCCATCTCCGCGTAGTTTACATTGTAGGTGAACCAGTTTACTGGAAAAGCCAGAGATTTAAAAGTGTATGGACTTTGTATATGTGTGATGCCTTGTACCGTTGTTCATCTGGTCATTTAGCCGCCAGACCCCTACTGAGGCCCGACGTTGTCCCACTTTAGCCCCGTGGAGGCAGACCAGGTACTCACTAGTATATAGTTCACTTTGGCAGGTCCTGCCATCTAATTTCCTGAGATTTCAGTGGCTAGGACCTTAAAAAAAAAAAAATCGCGTACGCGTCGCGGGGAGCGCTAGAAGTCCAAAACGTTGGGCAAAATTAATTTAGATTGGTAATTTTAGATTGTGTGGGGCGTGTTCACGTTGCTATCAGATAGAGTGGGGTGAAGGCTGAAGACTGAGAGAGAGAGAGAGAGAGAGAGATAATCTTTATTACCCTTCACGGCCATAAAGCCAGGGGCTTACAGTTTCCCAAACTTCCGGGAAAATTGAACAATTATTTACAAAAAGGTGTGGGGGGCAAATAGACAGAAATATGGAGCCGAAAGGGAAGGCAACTCCAGTTTACAGTGGGGCATGCCCATGCCCCACCAGAGGGAAGAAATAGGGTGGCAGGGTGGGGAGGGGACAGTTTACTGTCCCCTCCCCACCTGCCAGGAAGAGGTGAGACAGTGAGCCAGACAAGAGAGCTTGCTCAGGTTGCCAATGTGGCCTGTGTGCATGGGTGGGAGCAAACCAGACCGCAGGGTCAGGTGCGCACCATCCGTGAAGTAGGCATAAATAAATTATTATTATTATTATTATCATCAGCATTCTCGCCATTATCTAGGGTAGTGGTCGCAAACTGGCGACCCGCGGGCCGCATTCGGCCCCCGAAGCAATTTTTCACGGCCCGCAAATACATTTCAATTATGTATTTGTTGTAAATACGGCGTTATATTCACTCTCATTTTGTTAAAAAAAAATTCCGGCCCTTCAACTGCTTTCAGATCGTGCATTCGGCCCGCGTGCAATTTGAGTTTGAGACCACTGATCTAGAGTCTCTGTGTCCGGTGGGTGAGATGTCTGTATGTAAATAAATAAATAAACTCCGGTCATTCAAAGCACGTGTACTTATGCACCCTTGCGCTGACCACTCGGCTTTTAATCTGGAATTTTTTTTCCAATTTGGTGTGTATGGATACGAGATCTTGGAATCAGAGGACAGACACGCGGCTTCCAATAGGGGAAGCACCAGAGGTGGTTATGAAATGTTTTAGTTAAATGAGTATTGCTGGAAGAGGAAGGACAATAAAACGAAATCTGCTATTGGGGAACGTAATGTGCGTGAGATGAGAAGAACAGGAACTTGTTCGACAATGTGTTCTCGAATTTCATTAGCGATTCATAACTCCTCGTGCTGTACACTGTAGCGAAACCTGGCTTTCTTGCGAGGATTTTTGTGAGAAACCACTTGACTTATAGATACTTATAGATATTCGTAAATTTGGTTGAACAATGAAAGGATTCCACAAATGTTCAAAGTTTAATGCAGTCAGTGAATGAGTTTCGCCACTTAAAAAGTTCGACGTGACCAGGCTGTAATAAAAGATTTGCACCTCTTGGTCTACGGATATTTGCCAAATTATTAACATGCACGTTCGAAAGAAGAGGACCTAACGATGAACCCTGGGGAAAGCCTCCAGGGGAGGGATTATTCGACCTATTTCCACTATAAATTATCTGATGTACACGATCTGTAACGATCGTAAAACCAATCTAAAAGTGAATTACAAATGCTGTAGCTGGACAGTTTCAATTTTACCAGATTGCGACGAACTGTGTCAAAACGACCCAGTTACCACGATCAATTTCCATGGAAGTAAATTGCCAGAAAGCAGCCAGGTCGGTGACCAAACCATGACGAAAGCCACGTTGATCTGAAGTCAACATTGGATTGAATTAAGCAGAAAGTTTGCTTTGAAAAATCGTATCCACTCTTTTTACTGCGCTTTTTGTCAGCGTTATTGGACGATAGTTATTGGCTAAGATTTGCAACCACTTTTAGGTATTGGCATTATGCGAGCTCTTTTGTTTTGGAACAACTAGTAAACACCTCCTTTGAAGACCTTAAAGGCATGGAACAGTGGAACCGTTAAATTATCGAAGCGACGTTTTGAAAATCTTTGCGGATACCACGAGGTCCCTGGGCGGGAACATTTTTAAGGGATCGATAGCGGACTGGAGATCGTTAAGGCTGTTGTTGTTGTTGTTTGGTTTTTTTAGGAGCATTAGCAACTAAGGCCATATTGCTCCGGGATATGCGGTGGTCATTCCCTTGACCTTTCCGCATCCTCCGTTTTTGGTGGTGACGGGCTCAAACCCCGGTCTAATCAAGAAGCGTGTGCTGCGCACTGCTGCTCCTTCCCACCTGGCTACGGAGGCGCCTTGATCGTTAAGGCCGACATTAATATTGGCCACGAAGTCGTTGCGCTCAGCCGAATGTGGTAATTGCGCGTGTCTTGGAATCCGCGGAGGAAACTGATTCAAAATAATCTGCAAATATTTGGACCATTTCGATGGGAGCTGAAGCTTCTTAAAGGAAGGTTACGCCGTGTTTTGTTTAATCAGCGAATGCGGTTCGGAAAAGGACGAAGGTCAGCTTTGGATATGCATCGTACTACAGATTCGTTATAATTTTTCTTTTCTCGCCTTTTATCATTTGTTTGATTTCTTTGCGCAATGTTGAGAAACGTTGTTTGACAGCGCAAGAGTGTGTTCAATTTTGAGACGTAATTTAATCTGTGGGTGGAGAATTTCTGCCATTTGTTCGCGTCAAGGATTTCAAATTCCTCTAAAACTTAAGAGTGTCTGTTGCAGTTCAAGGGAAGGTGAATCGCGATCGCAATGTCTGCCCGGGTGGGGGGGAGAAGCTTCCACTCGTCTCTTAAATTAGGGAGTATTTTGAATTAATCGGAGTTCATCGGGCCGTTATAAATTCGCAACTCGTCTTCTTTCTGCGGGTTACAGGCGCATGTGCAGAGGGTGATCGCAGCCCGCGCCACCGATGCGGCTCCAGAGCGGCTGAAAGCGCGGGGACTTGCGATCCAGTTCGCGAATGGGGGAGCTTCGTTTAAAAGGTTAAACGGGACAGTCGTCTGTCTCTTGGCATCAGACAATCGCTCCATCTTCTTCGAACTTAGTGACTCGCAGCTTTCCTTCTTATTACTTTCGCCGGCCCGCTTCATTGTCGAAGCATCATTCGCCGCAGCCGCGAGCAATTAATCCCAATGTCCTCTTCCCCCCCCCCCTCGTCCTCTCAGGGGGAAGCGGAGGTGCTCGTGCGGAAAGCCATTATGTAAAACCGCCAAATCTGCACACGAATTCACTTTTCGCGCCGAACACTCTCAGACTTTGTGAAGATGTTCGAACACGAGCCAACTGGGGCGGAAACTGTCTGCAGACACACGAGGGAAAGCCCACCCGCCCGCCAGAAACGCGCTTTTTTTAATTCGGCGTCGATTCCGGATGAATCGTCTGCCCGAGAGAACAAGAAGGGCTCGGCTTCACACGCTAACTTTTCACCCTTTCGAGCGAGGATCGTCGCTGAGGATTGTCGAAGGAGGATTGTGCACTCGCGTGCGAACAGACGCACGCACACATCCTCACGTAATGTAACCGATAAAAGCAACGTTCGCCCGATCGGTCTTTAAAATTACGCTCGAATGCCACGTGCCACTTCGCCCTCCTCCAGTAGCGCAATATTAATTTATTTTTGGTACTTTTCTGTTTTTTATTTCTTTTCACATTTAATTTTTGACACTTTCTTTCTCTTCTCATTTGTTTTTTCTGTTTATTTATTTTTTTAAAATTTTTTCCTTTCTTTGCTTTTTCCCTCTCTCGCGCAAAAGTCATTTTTTACTTTTGTTTTCAAAATGTTTTCTGCTCTCTCTCTGTCTCTCTCTCTGTCTGTCTGTCTGTCTTTCTCAAACACAGGTGTACGTGTTTTTGTCTGTTCCGCGGATCGCCTTCGCAATTTCTTAATATTCTGCTGCCTTTGAAGCAACGTGCTCCGGATCGCAACGGCATTCCTAATTAACATCCCGACTGGAAACCAGAGACGATTCCTCTGCTGGTCTAACTATTAACCTACTTTGAGGATCATAAATTCCCAGCTTGGATAATGAGGACGAAGGGCGAACTGGATCCCATCAGCTCGATGTGCTCTACTGACAACAACGCTATCAGAAGGCCCTGTGGGGGGGGGGACTCTCTCAGTGCTTAAATCCTGTTTGACAGCATCGGCGAAAGATCTGTGGAAAAGTGAGTGTTTCTTCATCCATGGTCAAAATATCCATCTTAAGAGAGAGAGAGAGAGAGTTGTACTTCAAGTCAGCTGAACGAACTTTTAATCTCTCGTTATCAATCAACAAGGCTGTAGTAAAACTGCCTCGAAATCTGCCCATGCGATTTGAGGCCTTCCTGATCTTTGCCACTGTCGTATACAGAACAGAGGCCTCTAGAGACCCTCCTAGATCCAAACCTTCGGTGAAGGAAGAAATCTGTACTCAGAATCAATCTGTGTGGAGGTGTCTCGTTTGTCAGTGTTGACAGTAGGATGTACAACATTCACTTCAGAAACCACTGAAGAAGAGAGTCACCTTCCAAAGCACGAGGATTTTTATTCTTGTCTTTCATTCATTTTCAAAATGAAATGCCTCCTAACTTGGCAGCTCCGTAGCCAGGTGGAAAGGAGCAGCAGTGCGTAGCACACGCTTCTTGATTAGACCGGGGTTCGAGCCCGTCACCACCAAATACGGAGGATGTGGAAAGGTCAGGGAATGACCACCGCATATCCCGGAGCAATATGGCCTTAGTTGCTAATGCTCCTAAAAACGAAATAACAAACAAACAAGCCTCCTAACCAAGTAATGGACTTGTCTGCGATTATTTGTGCGTTGAAATTGTGCTCCTGCGTTTTGCTTTATTTCTGGTGTGTTTAAGCAACCCCCTTATGTCAAAATATGTGCCAGGTGTGTATAAAGGTATGGTGAGTTAAATAGGAATAGTTTTTAAACTTTTAAGTGCGGGGGATCTGCAGATATTTTCATGCCATCCACCCATTCCTGTGTCAGCAAACAGAATTTATCAGTTATGCAGACGACTTGAAGCTCCTCTATCGGATCAACGGGACCGCCCGACCTGATTCTGTTTCTGGAAACATTATCAACAGCCTCAAGAATCTGATTACATACTTGGCACAGTTCTCTCTTAAGATAAATCCAAAAAAATCTGCACAAATGGTATTTTCCCTCAAATTAAACCCAACGCAACTAAACCTGGATATCCACGGAACCCCCATCACCCCAGTCATCAAGCACAAAGATCTCGGCGTTATATTCGACCCTAAACTCAGTTTCAAACACCATGTTGCAGACATTCACAACAAGGTCTGCAGAGCAAGATGGCTTGCCAAACAACACCTCCTTCATGTCACAGAGCCTGAGTACACGCTCCAATACATATACCGGTTTCTGCAGCCAGCCATCACCTACGGGTCAGAAATCTGGGCGTCGGCGACGAAAACCACGCTAAAAACCATTGCATCTGATGAGTACTTTCGGTGGGTCCTCCTCAAGCATAAACTGCTGTGGGGGGGGGAATAATAAATGGTCCTTAATATGTATGCATGCTTTACTCTTTTTTAATTTTATTTTTGAATATATATAATAATAATTATGCTTTATTAAATATTCCTTATTTGTTCTGTTGTTCCCTTATAACTATATAAACCTCTATTTCTTACACCCCCACGTACACATCTGACTTTGCTTCACAGGAGAATTCCAGATTCAAGGGAACTTCTCAATTGTGTATAATTCCCTTCGGAAAGGCTGAGTGTTCAGGAATGACAAACTCACAAATTAATAAACAACAAAGTTTATTTACATATATATACACTACAAAATATACAATTGAATAAAAAAACATGTAATATGCATACAAGGTTAAGTCAAGGATACCTTGCATAAATTATTCTTATTCCTATTTCCCTTCACTAGTTAATCTGAGTTGACCATTATATTCATTCTTCTTGCACTAACTAACTAACTCCTAAGACTTATACACCTTCACCATACCTATTTCACTTACTCCTGGATACAATTCTGTTTCATATATTAACAATCAATGTGCTACTTTCATCATTATACTCTGTGTTCTCGCCATTCTGTTACAATACACTGAAGACCAATCTTAACTTTCCTAAAGTCTCTATTTGTTATTAGTCTTTCAGATGGACCAACAATTCTCCATTAATACAAACACTATATTCAATTATCTATCCTTAGAACATTCAAAGATTCTCTCTATAAACTTTATTATCCTTCTAACATATTATAATCTTTTGAACAACAATTTAATCTATTACTTATATTTCGTTTCTCTTGCATTTTACAATAACCTTTATGAATTAATTAAACTCTGTTAGTATATATATAATTTACTTAAGGGATAACTTATCTATCAAGTTACTTCTAATGCTATCCCTTTTTCATTAATTAATCACTATACTGTTTCAATAGCAGTTCTTGTTAACTTACAGTACTTAATAATATCTCACCTACTTCTATCTTTTTTCTTTCCATTTCCAAGGGGGTTTCAATCTTCTATTTTGGGCTCTCTGGGGATCTCCTTCATCTGCTTCACCTGAATCTGCTACAGATAATTTTCAGGAACTCTTGGCTGCATGGGACTGGCGTCCTTTCTCCACCTTATTCGGGCTACCTTCCATTCGCTGCTTCCTTCCTTCTCATCGAGCTACTAATTTTTTTGGCTTCGCTCCTTCCCTCTCCACCTTATTAAAACTTATTCACAAAAAGAAAACTCACAGGGCATCTCACACTAACTCCTTCTCTTCTCCACTTTTTACAGCTCATCCACAAGGAGAGAGCTCATAGGGTGCCACCCTCGCTTCTCGCCCCATCTTTTAAAAACTTCTTATTAAATTAAGAAATATTTCACAGCGCTCGTTGCATTTGGGTCACTACCCTTGCCTTTCTTCCGATAATGGATTAGACTAATTGCAAAACGGCCAATGCTCTTGCCTTTTAATGACGGACAGGCTTATTCTCCTTACACTCCATCATTTCTAACACGACAGAAACTCAACTGTCAACTGTTACCAACTCATATTTTCTACCACGACCAAACACTCAACTGTCCATGTTACTAACTCATTTTTACTTACACCGACGAAAAAACTCAACTGTCTGTCCTAACTCATTTTTCCAAACGCCGACAAGAATCTCAACTTTGTCTCCCCCTAACTCATTTCCATACACACCCCAATAAACTCAACTCGGGGTTCTGTGTCCCTCTCCCTGTTCACTCACTTTTTTCATCTGAATTACGTACCGCCCCTATGTGTCAGGGCCGCCCTTGTTCTGAGTCTTAACCAATCTTTCTCATTTTGTCAACTTTCACTCTGTTCTATTTGCCCGTTTTATTTTCTCTAGCTGTCCCCTTATTGCTCGATCTAACTTCTTATTTTAAGAAATTTGTAAAATTTCTCAGGCTGTCTGTACCGTTGAAGTCAGCCGCTTATAGTTATATTTTAGCAGACTAATTTCACACGATCTACAAAACTTGCCATCACCGACAGCCAGATGCCAGTCTTAACTGTAATTCCAGCATTTGTCCCGTATTTACTTCCTGTCTCTTCTCCAGGTGTCACGGATCAAAGAAATGTCCCGACAGTACCATGGTCCACCGCACCATTGTTTTCCAGAGTTAACACCTATTACCAACAGCAGTTGCTACTCGTTTCCATTGTTTTGGTTTGCTTCTGTGTGCTGGGAGTCGAAGTGTACCCAGGTTGCTAATAGCCTTTCAGCTTACCACTCCCCTTCTATAAACGTTGTCTAATTTAATTCCTAGCGAGTAACCCACTGTTTAAATAATATTCGTGACTTGTAAGGTTTCGCTCAACCATATTGCTATATTATAAGTTTTACTTTAAATTAATCTCACTTTTCTATAAAATATTATACTTGTAAGATTTTACATCTTACACTGCCACCACTCACACATACTTCAGATATCACCCAACTTCTAAATTACAGAAAAGTCTCCAAACGGATCTTCACCCTCTGATTGCTCGTGTCAATTAATAGCGAGTGAAGTCAATGCGCCACGTTTTTGGCAGATGTGCAATTGGAGGATTCCCCCAAAACCCTTAAGAGCCTTCCCTCCTCTCTGCAGTCTGTGGCGTGGAGGCTCAGAATAGGGGATAGATTCCTGCCCATGGAGATGCTCCACAACGTCCAGGAGATAGATGTGTACTACAAAACGTTCATAGAGGACAAACCGTACAGAAGACGCATCATCAGGGACCAGCTTTCGTCTTCAACCGAGTGACTGTCATCGTCCTTTCATGTGTCTTCATTTCACATGTTAATATTAATTTTATATGTAAAATATGTAATTATTCGTTTTATGTCCTAATATATGTTTTAAGTAATTCTTCTTGTATAAGTTATTTAATGTTAAACCCCTAGCAATGTCGCGGTTGTTGTGGGTATTTTTGCATCAGGCAATCATGTAACCAATCATTGCCTGCAATAAAGATAGTTAATAATAAATAATCGCGGACGAGTCCACTGCTGGTGAGGAGGCAAAGTGCAAAGTGCAAAGTGTGTTAAGTGTCTAACGGCACCAGGGGTTCCCCCCATCTCCGCGTTGCTTTCATTGTGAGTGTACCAGTTCACTGGGAAGGCCAGAGATTTAAAAGTGTATAGATCATGTGAGTGTGTTGTGTTATGTACCGTTGTTCTTCTGGCTATTTAGCCGCTGGACCCCAGCTGAGGCCCAACGTTGCCCGCACTTCGCCCCGTGGAGGCAGACCAGGTAACCACTAGTTTAAATTTGCACTCTGGCAGGTCCTGCCACCTAGTTTCCTGGGATTTCAGTGGCTAGGACCTTAAAAAAAAAAAAAAAAAAAAAAATTTTGTATGGGAATATTGCGCTAGAATTAGAAAAGCCAAAATGGTGGGCGAACAGCGTAATTTAGACACGGTTTTTTTTGGCGTGTGGGACATTCGCTTGCATACAGATAGAATTGGGTAGGGAGAATGAAGACTGGAGGGATAAAGACAGAAGAATGGGGTCAATAGGGGAGACGACCCCAGGTAGAATCAGTGGGGAATGCCCATACCCCACCAGAGGGAAGAGTGGGGTCGGCAAGGAGGGGAGGAGAGAGGAAAGCCGTCACCTCCCCCCGCCGGGGTAAGGGAGAAGAAAGGGCCGAACAAGGGAGCCGGCTCAGATCACTAACATGGGTGTATGTAGCAAAGCTGTGGCTTCGTCAGGTCCATGACAGTGTACAGTCCATTAGTTGGTCAGTGTTGGAATAGGATCCCATCCACTGCTGTTCCAATAATCAGGGTGTCAGTGTGGGATGGTGTCACTAAGGGGATATAGGTCTCCTCCAGTTAAGTCCTAGTCATTGTTGTCCGTTGCAGTTGTCACAGTTCCAGTGTCGAGTTTAGGGAAGTTGTGGTAATGCTCGTAGTCTGCTGAACAGTTCGTGCGCAAATTTCGAGAGGGCTCTATAGTACTCCTCCTCCGACAGTACAAGGTGTTCCCGATCCTTCGGGTTGAAACATATTTTGGTTATAAAGTGACATCTTATATCATCAAAGAGGGGGCATTCATGCATCAGATGTGTCCATGTCTGATTTTCACCGCAGTGGCATAGTGGTAATTCTTTTATTCCGAAAGTCGAAAGTTTGGCATTAAAGGAACCATGTCCCGTTAGAAGGAAGGTGGTGTAGAGCCCCGGTGAGAACCAGGCCGGCTGGTGGGGGTAGACTTGGGTAACGTCCGGGATAAATTTCCGGGTTATGGCGCCTTTAGTTGATTCTGCCCATCGGGACTGCCAGGTTTGCCGGAGATGGTTGATAAGACGTTTTTTCTCTATGTTGCTGTTGTTGGCTGGATCGGTAGTGAAGCCGATGCAGGATACACTTTTACCTCTGGACAGTTGAAAGAGCATGCCGCAGCGGACAATTTCCAGGTCCAGGGGGAGTGATCCTGCCAGGGCCTGCAGCGCATGAGAGCTGACAGTGCAGCATGCTCTTGTGATGGTGAGCAAGATGCTACGCTGTATTGATTCTAATTTCCTTTTGTTCACAGCCGTGGTTGCTTTGTTGTACCAAATCCCTGCAGCGTATGAGACGGCAGGGATGAAAAAAGCCTTGTAAAAGAGAGACAGGGTCCGTTTCCGTAGTCCCCAATCTTTTCGTGTGACTCTTGCTATGAGGGCTGAGTAGTTCCTGATCTTTCTCTGGAGATAGATGAGATGTGGGGTAAAGGATAAGTTTTTATCCAATACGATTCCGAGGTATTTTAGTTCTGTAGTTAGTTTAATCGTGGTTCCTTCTATTTTGATTTGTGGTGGCCTTCTCGTGTCGAGAGAACCCTTGAGGAGTATTGAGGATGTCTTGGTTGGTGATATTGTTAGGTGGTTCTGCTTCGCCCACGTTTGCAGGGAGTCAATTGCCCGGTTTGCAGTGGCTTCCAGTTGTGCCCGGCTGTCCCCCTCCAGCATCAGGACGAGGTCGTCTGCAAATGCTTGTGCATCTGCCCCATTGAGATTCTGATTGAGGAAGCCGTCCATCACCAGATTCCAAAGGAGTGGCCCCAGGATTGAACCTTCTGGGCACCCCCGGAAGATAGGCCGAGTAAGTTGAAAGTAGGGAGCACATACTGAGATCCTTCTATCAGATAGGTAGGTTTTGATACAGTGGTACAGGTTATTGGAGATATTTGCCTCCCGGAGTCTGCCGAGGACACTTGGCCACCAGAGTGAGTCAAATGCCCCGGCAAAATCGACAGAGATCTTTCGGAAGTATTTGCGGTTACAGTTGTTAGCTGCAGTTATTATGCGTTCCAAGGCGTCTACAGTGGAGCAGCCTCTACGAAAGCCAAATTGTTTGGGGGATCGTAGCCCTGCTTCTAGGTAGTGGGTTTCTATTCTGTTGTGGAGTAAGTGTTCAAATAGTTTGCTCAGTACCGGTAATAGTGCTATAGGTCTGTACGACTCCGGAAGTTCCCGTGATTTTGTCGGGTTCTTCAAGATCAGTCGGATCCGTGCAGATCTCCAGTCGTGAGGAAAGTGGTGAGGAGGCAGCGGGCGAGAATAAAACAAATTGTACCTGAAGCAGTTCGTCGAAAGGAATTCGTCTCATTTAGTTCTGATCATGAGAAATGGCCGCTGCTCAGGGGGAGGGGGAGAAACCTCCGCCGCTGTAAGGGGATGGATGGATCATATTTCTCCCCCCTCTCTCTCTCTCTCCCTCCCTTTCGATCCTCGGCATCGTGCAGGGCAGTATGAACTGTGGATTACGAGACATTAAATTTTTGTTGGGCATCGAACAGACACATGGTGAGGAAAAGCATCTATTTTTTCTTTTGGGCAACTCTCATTCTTCCAACGTAGTGTGTGTGAGACGCCAGCGTCACATCTCATCTCGCCTCAATGCTTTCATTTCGCCGAATGAACAAGAACAGCTCAGGAAAAAAAAAAAGAAGCTCGCTGGCAGTCAAGATGCGGTCGATTATTTGTGTGCGCCCCTTTTTTAATCCATAATTTTAAGTAGTTCTAGTTCACGTAGGAAAGCCAGCTAAAGACTGTAGTGATCAGGAAAGACTCGCTCGTCAGCTGCTAATTTTCCACAGAAGATCTTCCAACGGGTAAACTTTTATTATTTTTTTATACCACTGCTTTGTCTTTGCCCGCTTTATGAACATGCTACAATAGCTTACGGATATAATCAAGGTCGTCGCCCCTCAGGAAGCTTATCCCAACAATAGCAGTCCACTGCCACCCCCGACCGCATTCGGCAAGACAGGGCGTAAACAAATACATTCCTTTCGCTGAACAGTATCTGCTGCATAACGTAATCGGGTTCTAAGTGCTCAAAATTCAACAGGAAAATAAAATAAGAAAAAGCAGGACGAACAACACACTCAGCACCCAACCACGTGTGCCATCTGTCAATTAAACAAGGAAGCTGAGTTAACTTGCTCTCGATGCAACCTGATCATTTGTAGCTCCTGTCTTACCCCCTCACAAAAGAAGTTAAATAAGCAAAGAAGACGCGCATGGATCTGTGAAGCATATAGAAGCCATACCTCTACTATTCACAACACAGATCTTCCTACAGAGTATACAACGAAAGAAGACAATTTGCATAACTCCAACGCAACGCAGTTAACTCCTGAAGAAACACAACAGGAGACTTCGCCTAATATGGATGTTACTGAATCGACAACTCCAACTGATGAGGAACTAATAGGAGACCCAGAATCAGCCACATCAAGCCTTGAACATCTCACTCGAGAAGAAAACTTAACACCTCAAGTAACCATCTCACAGGTACACACGGTCCAAAATTTTCGCAACCTTATCACTGAAGTTTAGAAACATATAATGTACAGTTAACTCGACAGAACAACGTGGATCGGGCTGTAGATAGTAATACCGCATCCAATCTAATCGTGATATCCTAATAGAAGAGATGCACTCGCTTCGGGAGCAGAACCAACGGATACTGATAGAAATCTACCAGCTAAAATCACAGTTAGTAAACATTGAAGCGCACTTAGTTTTGGAATCTCAGCACCTTCGGAACTTTCCTAAATCTGTCGAACGCCTCAGGAGTCAACATAACGAAACCACGTCTCAAGCTGATTTTAATATAACAGAACTGAACCAGGATCTTAATGCGAACATCCCCAAGTGGGGCCGTTTTCAACCAACAGGACGCTGCAACTCACCTGTCGCCATTAGGATAGAAATGCCAGTCCCATCTTACCATTTTTCTGAGGATATCCAACCACTGAGTACTAGAGAATCAATTCTCCAAACACATACACACCCCAGTGAATCACACCTCATTGTCAACTGCACTCCCAAGCCAGCAGCATTTCTCGGTCATTTGAGTGAGCTTCCATCCTAAGTCGCCACCCGGGTCCTTACCCATATGCGACTTAGTTCTCATTCGCATTTTATACTACCAATTCAGTAGGTTTTAAATTATAATAAAATGCAAAGACCACTACAGGTCAACCCAATAGAACAAACTTGTTAGTTGTTAATTTCGACCATTTGGCCTCGCGGTGGGAATGGTCTATCACACCCCCACCACGAGTTTCCGTCTCCACCGCGAGGAGGTAGGTCTCTACAGTCTAGTAACTTAAGGCATCGTCTTACTTCTGGTATACGCTATTTTATAAAATTGTAGGAAATGCCCAAAGGCACTCCTATTATAGAACAATTCCTTAAGATTTAATTCAGAGAGAGCGAGCGTCCCTCGCTCCAGCCGAAATCTAATATCCGCATAATAGGGACACTGGAGTATCATGTGCAATCCAGTCTCCGGCTCTTCACAAGCACATTCCTCCTTCGGGGACAACCCCAAGTGGAACAGCCTTGATCTCAGGCCATGTCCAGTGAGCACAGCACAAGCTGCCAGCCCAAATTGGAGCCAAGAGCGTCGCCCCCCTACTCACAATCTGAAAAGAAGGCATAAGTGGGATACCTGTGGCTGGAGGATTCCCCCTGCTGGCCTTAGGGCCAATCCCGAGCTCGACTCGCATTCAGCACGACTCCATCTCTCGGACAGGTTCCTCCCTCAGCAAATGTTCAAGCAAACCCAGGCACCTGACGCCGACCTGAACAAATTCGCTGTTGACCGGACTTACAGGAAAAAAATTATGTCTAGTAGGACTAATCAGCAATGACATGTGTACCTTGCATCTGTTCCTGTCTGATTGAGCTGGTGCTCTTATCTCGATGTTAAGCCAGCTCATTCAGACCTAACTATCGTAAGGAGTTCTCTCCTTTGTATCAAAATATGTTTTCATTTGTAAAATTACCTGTTTTTGTAAATTAATTGTTCTATTTTCCCGAAAGTTTCGGGAGGCTGTAAAAATGTAAACCCCTGGCGTTTTGGCCGTGAAGGGCATTAAAGATTATCTATCTATCTATCTAAAGATGTCTTGGTTGCTGTCGGGTTTTGTCAACACCTCATTGTCAACCGCACTCCCAAGGCAGCAGTATTTCCCGGTGGAGGCATCCGGTGAACTGGCACAAGAGAACAACCTAGCAACTACCAGCAGTCAAAGTACAAAATCACGAAGCTTCCATTGCCAGCCTGCAGATAACCCCCAGAATAACAACCGGGGTGACCCTTCAAGCCCTCCCACCAAACAGACATATGCTAAGGTCGTAAAGATGCACCCAGAAAAGCACGACAGGTTAACCTCACGGTCAGCAGTTAAATCTCCCTCTCCTCTTGTCAGGCGGTTAAACCCACAATCAGCTGATGTGGTTCAAACAATCGACCTAAGCATCAATGTTCCTCACGCAAATAACTCTTTACCAGACACCAGATCATTAATACCTCGAAGAGACCAACACTCACAACGCCTGTCTTCCATTTATAATATCACTGCTGTCCAAACTCGCGGGAAAATTTTCGTCTCAAGATTGAGCCCAGCTACAACGGGCGAAAACATCAAGATGATGTTGGACACCGAGTTCGCAGCACAGGTAGAAGTGAAACCTGTCAAAACAAGACGTACAAGTTATACCTCATTTGTAATTTTCTGTCCTCCGGATAAACAAAGCATAATTCTAGATCCCAAAATCTGGCCACCAGGAACCCTGGTTAAACCATTCATTGACAGGGTTCATAGAGAAAATTTCTCCCCCAACGAAATCGACCATTCGACATAGCAGCCAACAGACCAGGAACATATGAACCCGAAATACCTTCAGCTCAGTTGCTTCATCCAAAACGTCAGAAGTCTCACCAACAAACTAAACACACTTCAATCCCTGCTCCTCATGGAAGAATATGAAATTATATGTATCACAGAAACATGGTTACCCAAGAGTAATCACCTAGATACACTCACGCAGCCAACAAGGTATAGTTCTCGAGAAATTTCCAGGGACGTCAGAAGAGGAGGTGGAGTCGCACTGGTGTTCAGAGAACATTTTCAACCCACTAAAACTAAAACCAGTCAAACATCTAACTTTGAATCTCTTTCCACAGTGTTATCGTTCAATGATACCCAGATTCAAGTCTGTGTAATATATTTTCCCCCAGATCATACTGAAGATTCAAGAGTGGAGCTACACAACTGGATAGCCACAAAATTAGAAACAGACTTCAAAACCATAGTGACCGGTGACTTCAACATGCCTATACCACGCCATGAAGAAGCTAGGAAAGAACTAGACACCATATTTGCTCCCCTGGGTCTCGTTCAAATTATTACGAGCCCAACCAGAGGTAATAGCACACTCGACCTCGTATTCCATAATCTTGACAGCATATCCATGATCACCTCTTCTTTTAAATTCTACTCTGACCACAATCCTATCACATGTGAAATCGCCTTACAAAAAAATCACAATCATCACTTGCCCAGGAAAGAAAACCAACCTTTTCTACAAAATTCCTGAAACCAGAAATCATCCTCAGACGTCTCAGAGAATTCAACTGGACACACCTGTTTATTCTCCCTCCTGACGTAGCCCTAAACGACCTAGCCGAAGAGCTTTATGGAATAGCCAAAGAGGGAGCTGCAAAAGAAATACGCATCACCTCCAGAACCTCTGTATGGTTTAACCAAACAATCAAGCAAACTTTCATCCAGAAGCAGAAGGCTTACCGACGATGGAGAAAATCAGCTGACGCCGAACACTTCAGCGCCTATAAAAAGGCAAGGGCTCTCTTCTTAAGACAAAAACGACTTGTCTGCAATCAATTTGCCCTGGATAAGCTGAAAAGATCTAAAAGAATCGAGAAACAGAACCATAAGCAAATCACTATGAAGGAAGAAATATTTAAAGAATGGACTGAGCTCACTTTTCAACAGATCGACCAGTCACATGTTCCACCTGCTGTTACACTCTTTGGCCCTCCCTGCAAACCTCCAATATCACTCATAACCATAACCCGAACCATCTGATGGAAATTGTCAAAAAACTTTCACTGAAAGCTGTGGGTCCCGACCAGTTGCCGCTGTTTCTAATCAAAATCTGTAGTTCATATATTATGTACCCCCTAGTCCATATTTTCAATAAAATCTTAGAAAGTGAAGAGATTCCAAATATATGGAACACATACTTTATTCGGCCAGTCCCTAAATGCAGGGACCCCCAAGCGGCCTCAAGATTTCAGGCCTATTGCCATCGGCTGTGGTTTCCTAAAGATATTTGAAAAAGCAATCCAGCCCACCATTGCAGACCACTGTTTCAATCACAGGCCTCCGTACCTCCACACCGTGATTAAGGGGAGATCTACTAACAGCAACTTCCTGGAAACCCTTACCAGAATCCAGGAATCCCTCAAAACAGGACACAGCTTGTTTTTATTTTCTTTGACATAAAAGCGGCCTATGACAAAATAGACATAACAGCTGTAATCACCATTCTCCAGCAGTACTTTAACATCTCTGGAAGGACTTTCAGTATCATTAAATCAATCCTAGAGCATAGACATCTCATCATATCACATCGCAGATTTCAGACAACTTGCATTACTAATAGGGGTATCCCACAAGGGGGAGTCCTATCATCAACCCTATTTGCTGCAGCGCTGGAGCCCTTCCGGGCATCCCAAACTGACTTCCAATCATACGCTGATGACCTGAAACTTTATATCACATCTTCTGACCAAACTCAGGTTCTTAGCACTACCTTGCATGCAAGTAAAACTATGCATAACCTCCAACAATATCTGGATTCCATCGGATTACGGATTAATCAAGCAAAATCAGCTCAAATGTCTTTCACCTGGAAGAAGTCACGCAATGATATCAATCTTACCATCAACGGATCACCCGTTCGGAAAGTTAAAACACACAAGGAACTCGGATTAGTATGGGATGAGGGGTGACATTCCAGGCTCACCTCCTGAACACAAAAACTAAAATGTACTCCGCTATGTCGGTCAGGAACTAATGGGAATTCATGACGCCGACCTGGTAAAGAAATATGTTGTCCGATGTGTCTATCCTATACCTCTCTATGCCGCAACCATTTGGTCCTCTGCTCCCACAACACACTTCAACAAGTTCCTCAGCCTGGAATACTGGCTCCTGAAATGGCTCAACTGGCGGACTGGCAACTAATACACCATTTCTAGGGCTCAGTTCTGCATAAATCTGGAAGTCAGCCCATGGAAACAACAGATTGAGGCAGCAAACCTTCTTATACTTGCCAGACTAATCACAAGACGACTCGACGCCCCTGACATTACTGATCTAAGAAAAACTCCCCGCATTGCCAGAAGGAATCAAATGGACCCAAGGCTCCCACTCACAATCAGTTTGAACAACCTGAAAGGATTGAGACGCATGTTCCCAGGGAACACGGTAGATTTGATGGACAATCTAGCCATCGACCTGGACAAATTCTGAGAGCAGCATACATACAGACGTCAGAAGCTAAAGGACACTTATGAGACGCCGCGAAGGAAAATTCCATCACAATGCATCCCGTTAAAGAAAGGTGAAAAGGAAAATAAAGTGAAGCCATCACTGGTCCTCTCTCTCTTAGAATTTACTACTCCAAAGACGCCTGGCTGTGAGCACTATTACGGTGAAGATTGAAGAGATACCACGTGCAACAACCGGTGCACTACTGCCTCTTTTCTCTATATTTTCTACATTTCTCTTCTGGTTTTGTACTTTACAGCCCTTTTGAGAAAATAATATCCTTTAATTCGAGACACTTCGGTAAAGGTGTAAGGTGTAAGGTATATTGATGTCATGCGGCACCAGGGGTTTCCCCCATCTCCGCGTTGCTTTCATTGTGGGTGTACCAGTTTGCTGGGAATGCCAGAGATTTAAAAGTGTGTGGGTATTGTACATGTGTAATGTCGTGTACCGTTGTTCATCTGGTCGTTTAGCCGCTGGACCCCTGTTGGAGCCCAACGTTGCCCCACCTTCGCCCCGTGGAGGCAGACCAGGAACCCACTAGACTCAGTTACTCTGGCAGGTCCTGCCGCTTAGTTTCCTGAGATTTCGGCGGCTAGGACCTTTAAAAAAAAAAAAAAAAATCATAATATGTATGCATATGCACATGTATATACTCATTTCACTTGTCTGCATATACCATATGTTGTATGCCCATACACACCGCTGGGGGATTTGATATCATGTTAATGGATAGGCCGAGACTGGGCGAAGATTATTTTGAGTGTTGTTAAATTAGTGTGTGGGGCGTTCGCATTGTATATAGATAGAGTAGGAGGGGAGACAGAAGACTGGGGGGTAAAGATAGAAATATGGGAGCGATAGAGAAGATGCCCCCAGTTGGTCAGTGAGGCATGCCCATGCCTCACCAGAGAGGAAAGGGGGGGGGGGTTCGGCGAGGGGACACAAGGAGTCTCCGCCCCGCCGTGGTAGGTTTGGAAAGGAATCGAGTCAGCTGCTCGATTCTGGTCCCCAACGAGTCTTGATGGCAGTGAAGCTGCATGGTTCAGGTCCATGTGAGCTTTTGCAGATTCAGGGTTCAGTCAGTCGCAGAGTTGTAGGCCATGCCCTTTTATTCTCATTGGAGGTATTGAATTTGTTGTGGGAATGGCTTGTCCCATTTAGTTTCCAGTTGTGTTGTTATTTGCTTGTTGAGCTAGTGTGGCTCGGCGTCTGCTAAACAGTTTCTGTGCAAATTCGGTGAATGCCATGTATGGTCCTTGATCGTCCAGAATGAATTGCTCCTGATCCTTGGGTGAATGTTGTAGTCTTGTCACCAGCTGGCAGCGGATGTCGTCGTATTGGTGGCAGTCATACATTAGATGCGACCAAGTTTCTGGAATCCCACAAGTGCAGTTTGGATTTTCAATTATTCCCAGAGTTGTTAGTTTGGCGTTTAAGGCACCATGTCCTGTGAGTAGGTACGTCACAAACAGACCAGGTGCGTACCAGGTTGGTAATTTTGGTTGGAATCTATGTATATTTGGAAAGAATTTATTTGTTATCCGACCTTTAATGGAGACATCCCATCGTGTCTGCCACGCCTGCAGCAAGTGGGTCTGGAGTCTTCTTTTTTCCGCAATGCGGTTATTTCCTGGATCTCCGTTGAAGTCAAGGTGTGTACAAGCATTGCCTTTAGCGAGCTCATGGAGGATGCCTCTTCTCACCACCTCTAGGTCTAAGGGGAGGGTTCCTGCGATGACTTGCAGAGCGTGTGTGCTCACTGTGCTGCAGGCACGAGTAGCAGTGAGTAGCATGATTCTATGTATGGAATCAAGTATTCTTAGGTTTGCAGCTGTGCTGGCCTTTTTGTACCAGGCACCAGCTGCGTATGTTGCGATTGGTAAGAAGGCTGCTTTATAATAAAACATCATCGTTCTCTGTTTCAACCCCCAGTCTCTTCGGGCAATTCTGTTTATTAACGCAGTGCAGTTTCTTATTTTTCTTCTTACGTAGTTTAGGTGCGGTTTGAAGGATAAGCGGGTATCCAAGATGACGCCCAAATATTTTAGCTCTGTGCTGAGCCTTATTGTTCTAGTGCCAATTTTAATTTGGGGTGGTCTGTGGATGTTCAGTGTTCCCTTTAAGAGTATGGAGTTGGTCTTCGTCGGTGAGATTTGTAGTAAATGGTGTGTGGCCCAGTCTTGGAGAATTTGCACAGCGCGGGTTGCCAATATTTCCAGTTGTGCCCTGGAATTAGCTTCTATTGTTAAGATGAGGTCGTCCGCGAAGGCTTGTGAGCGGACCCCTTCCAGATCCTTGTTTAGAAACTGGTCCATCAGGAGGTTCCACATTGTTGGTCCAAGTACTGACCCCTGTGGGCACCCTCTATATATTTTTCTTTCTATTTCTTTGTAGGGAGCTTTTATCTTGATTGCTCTGTCGGTGAGATACATTTTAAGCACATTGAAGAGGTTGCCAGGAACCCCTGCCTCCCGGAGCCGACCCAGGACGTTCGGCCACCATAGGGTGTCGAACGCCCCGGCAAAATCAATTGAGATAGCTAGCACGTATTTTTTCTCAGATTCTTGTGCTTGGGCAATTAGGCTTTGGAGTGCATCTACTGTGGATCGACCTGGCTTGAATCCGTACTGGTTTGGTGAAGATAGGTTTGCCTGTTGGTAGTGGTGATTTATTCTGGATAACAGTAGCCTTTCAAAAAGTTTACTTAGTACTGTGAGTAGTGTGATCGGTCTGTAGGAAGATGGCTGTTCTGGTGGTTTGTTTGGATTCTTAATTATTAGTTTAACATTGGCCATTTTCCAATCTTGCGGGTATGCTCCCACTGTGAGGCATAGGTTAAAGAGCTGGAGCAAGAGTTCCGGTTCTATTTCTACGACTTTTTTGATTATTTCTGGCTCCAAGAGGTCTGGACCTGGGCATTTTTTCGCTGCTATACGTGAAGCCGCCAGGATGAGCTCATCCGTAGTGAATCGCAGTTCTGCATTATCTGTTCCGTACTTATCATTTTCCCTACAGGTCTGGATCTGCTCCTCCGTTTGTGGGCCTTTGTGGGGATGAAAGGTGACATCTAATATATTGTTTATTGATGCCTCCCAGGAACAGGTTTCTTCTCCTTGGGGCGTGACAGTGGTTGTAAGCACTTCACCTCTGGGGAGCTTTTTTGTGACAACCTTGTACACAACACCCCAGGGGTCAGTGTTCCCTGAGTTTGCTACTAGTCTCTCCCAGGTTTCCTTTTTATTTTTTCTTATGAGGGCGGTATAAGCATTTCGTGCTTCTCTATACAGATTTCTGAGCGCGTCCACCTCCTGCTCAGGCCAAGTTCTTCTTGCCTTTTGGAAGTTTGTCCTTTTGGTCTGGACGTCCTTGCGAAGCTGTTGAAGTTCTTGGTTCCACCAAGGTACAGCACCAGGTTTGGGCCGTCTCCGTTTGATTGAGGTGTTTGCAGCCACTTATAATTTCGGTGATGGTCTTCTGGAGTTCATCAGGGTTCTCAGCTGTGTTGATTTCTTGCATCTTTCTGTTTTTGTTGTCTGTGAGGGTTTTCTGGAACAGGTCCCAGTTTGCAGTTTGCAATGCATAGCGTTGGGGCATTCTTTCTGCTGGCGGTTGTCGATTTAGGTTCCTGTTGAGTTGGAATGTTAGGGCCCTATGGTCTGAAGTGGTCCAGGCATCCTGGACCATCCAGTCTGTGATGTTTCCTGCTATGTTTCGAGTGGCAAGAGAGACATCTGTTGTAGCCTCCCAACGGAGGTTGCAAAAAGTTGGCAGCTGGTTTGGTTTATTGAGGACTACGATAGATGAACTCGTAATAAATTCCTCCAGTCTCTGGCCATTCCTAGTACCTTGCCTGTCGGGGGTATGGCTGTGCCAGGCTGGTGATCTACAATTTGCATCCATTCCGATGATAATTCTTTCCCCTCTTAGTAAGTTGGTAGCATGTTGGAGGTATCTGGTGGCTGTGGTTATGTCTTCACCAGGTCTGCAACATAGCGAGATTATGTATAGGGCACCTAGCGCGGTGATAATTTGGGTGCAGGCCGCCCAGTCCGTGCACAGGTGGGAGACTTTGGTTGCAGTGATGTCGGGATTTCTAATTAGGATTGCAGCCCACGGGGTAGTATCATCTGCTTGTATTAGTTTGTAGTTGAGGGGGTACCCTCTGACTAGTTTGGAGTGGGTATACGGTTCTTGTAATATGATTACATCTGCATTCATTTCATCGGCCTTGAGCCTGACTTGGTCAGCTACGGCCCTTGCCCGTTGTGCATTCAGTTGGATGAATTTGATTTTTGTGGTATTATAGTGGTTATGGTGTGCTGCCATAATTGATTCTGGCTTGGTTTAAACTCTTGTTTTTGACGTAAATAGGACATTTGTTGTCACGAACTGAGTGTGAAGCGTCCAACTTCTGACTCTTACAGTTGGCACATGTTGGTTCCTCATCTTTCTTTGGGCAGTCCTTGTAGTCATGGCCTTTGTCGGCGCAGTGGCCACAGGTTGGGATGTTTTGGCTGCAAGTGTGGGTAGTGTGGCCAAACTTGCAGCATCTGTAACATTTTGGAACTACTATATGTTCGTGGAATCTGTGGCTGCTCCAGTTGATGAAGATCCGCGTTTGTTTTGCTAGGATCTGCCACGCTGCGGGACTGAGCTCGACAACCCAGTTCCTTGTGTTTCCTGTCGCCGGTTTTATGGCGAATCTAGGCATTATTTGCTCTTTGATGTCGGTTTCCGGTAGGGATCTCTGTAGGTTCCTGGCGTATATTTCTGAGGCTAGGTTTTCTTGTGTCATACTGGCATCCAGGCCATAGATTTTTATGGAGGGTCCTTTCCTTTTTGGTTCCTCCGCTTTTAACCCTATGTTAGTTATCTTGGGATTGGTTATTATTTCGGTAGCTTCCTCTTTGGTTTCGGTCTCCACGACTATGCCCGGGTTCCTGGTTTTCCTTATTAGACACTTCGGTATTGCACAACTTTCAAGTATGTAAAATAATAAACCTTGTAAACCCTGTACCATTTCAGGTTCAGCATACATGTGCTCCATGTAACCGCCGGACATATGACCCTGTCGTAACCTCTGTATGTAAATATCACCCCCCCTAGCTTCCTGCTGTCCAGGGGGTGGCTCTTGAGAAGAGCAATAAACAGATAAATAAATAAATAAAATAGAAACTTTCAGGTTGCGCCTGCCAGACACCACGCGGGCAGTCTAGGGATCGGTGACCTTGAAAATTCTGAAATAGATAAAAACTTTTATCTTTCTATGTACATCAAAATAATTTTCCTCCTAGTGATATTTATTCAGCCAGTTGGAGAAGATACGTAGTAATACGTAACGAATAGTAAAATACGTAACAGAAGCTTGTTTTACTGTGGTAAAACAAGCTTCTGTTTAAGCGTGGTCATGCTAGATAAACCTCATGCACACGCTATGTTTATCTAACATGATCACGCGGTACCATCCTTGATTTCCATATGTAACGTGTTTATGTAGGTATAGCTCAATAAGAGACACACGCTGTGTCGAAAGCGTCTGTAAGTATTTTATTTTATCAAAAGAAGCGACGCCCCCCCTTTAGTTATTATCAGTTTCTCTCATTTATTTCCTTAGATTTTTTCAATTGGGTTTGGCGAATGGGTTTAATTTAAGAGATCACCGTTTTCAATTCAGTAAAAAGCTAAAACTTATTTTTTTAATAAATAAAATAAAATAAAAAAACAGTGAAGCTACATAGACGCTGCACGAGTATCCTTTTTACAGTTCACGATGCTAGTGAGTGGTATCCTTAATGGATCACATTATGGACCACTTAATGGATCACATTAAGAATACCAGTGCGTTAGTGAAGGGGAAGGAAGTCTTCCCTGACCAATCTGGTTACGAAATCACAAAACAGTCTGAAGCCAGTGGTAACTTTGACTTTATTTACGTTGATTTCAGTAAAGCTTTTGGTAGGGTCCCCACAGTAGCGTATCCAAGTATCATCGTAGGAGGAGGCATGGCGACCAGGTCCAGGTATCATCGTAAGGGAGGGGGGCATAGCGACCAGCCTTTTGAGTTTTTTTTAAAACGCCTGCTGCGTTCTTTTTCTTTAATTTAAAATTTTTGGTTAAGGAGGGGCATTTTTCCCCTCTGCCCACCGCTGAATACGCCCCTGTTTCCCCATGACATGAACTGGGATTAATAACAAAGGTTGGCTAAAAGATAGGACACAGAGTGCAGTCCTAATGGACGTAACTCGGGGTGGACCAGTGCAATAACTGGAGTCTTTCAAAGATTGGTGTTAGGTACATTCTTCTCTCTTATTTTCCTTAATGACACCGATGAGGGACTGCAGGAGAAGTTGTAAAACTTTGCTGATAATTTAAAGGCAAGAAGAGTTATTAAAACGAAAATTATAGTTCCTCAGAGCGGTTTAATATACTTAGAACATACATACAAAGAACGGTTTAATATACAAAAAGCTTTCGGCTGAGTAGACAGCCTTCTTCAGTTAAACAGAAAATATTAAATGACAGTTAGAATGGAGATGTGCACTTCCAAACTGGTGTGTGAGGCACGTGGCTGATATTGTTTGAGGTTGAAGTTTGTGGCTGTGACGTATGGTGGTGACGCGGTCAGCGTTTGTCTATGGACAGAATTATTGCTTCTGTGATGGGGTTAACTTGACAACCACTGTTCGTGTTCAAAGAGGTATCCGAGCATTTTATGTTTAACGATTCCAACCAGGTGCGCCGTAGGTAATGGTGGGACCTGTTCACAACCACGACATCGCGGTGTGGGTCAATGTCGTGGTGGGTTGTCCAGACGTGCTCGGCAATAGCTGAGTGCCCCACTTCTGCCAAACGGATCGCCCTTTTATGTTCTGCAAGGCGTTTCTCGAGCCGACGTCCAGTCTCTCCAAAGTAGCAGCTAGTGCAGTCACGGCAAGAGATGCGATAGACCAAACCACTCTGCAGAAGGGTGGGGACAGGTGTTTTCACTTTGGAAATGAGAGAACGCAGTTTCTTGCCTGGGAGTTGGATGCACTTTATCCCATGTGATTTTAGGATTCTACCGATCTGTTGTGACAGGTTGGGGTAGTATGGGATAAATGCCCTCGTGGATGACTCACCACTGTTGATGCTACTGTTGGTCGCTACGTTGTCGCGTGCCTGTAGATCACACCTGTCAAGGATGTCGATGGGATAGCCACACCTCGCAAGGTCCGCTTTGACCCTGGTGATCTCTGTGCGTCTTTCACCTACAGAGCTAGAGTGTGTCCAGGCGCGAGTTAGCAAGGTTCGGGCAGTGGTGAGGAGGTGACCCCGTGCGTGTGCTGACCGGAAGTTGGTAAATTGGCCAGCATACATAGGTTTACGATAAACTGTCGTCTTCAAGCATGTGTCTTCGCGCCGGACGAGGGTATCTAGGTATGGTATGGTGTTGTTCGACTCCAGTTCAATCGTGAATTTTATGAAGGGCGATAGTGAGTTGAGGTGGGTTAGGATTCGCTGACCTGAGTCTCTAGGGATAACTATGAACACATCGTCTACATAGCGACACCAAAAGGCGATGTGATCTGGTGCGTGTGTAAACGCACGTCCCTCTAACTCCTCCATCACGATGTTTGCCATGACCGAAGTGACAGGGGAAACCCTTGGCTGTGCCATGCACAGCCATGGGTTCCTTTCTATGAACGCAATACTGTTGGAGACGGTGTAGTTGGCAAGACCACCTACACCGTCTCCAACAGTATTGAGTTCATAGAAAGGATCCGCACTATATCCATCTCACAAGATGAAGTCATGGCATCGTTCGATGTAATATCACTCTTTACGTCTATCCCAGTGGAACTTGCCATCTCTTGTGCAACACAACTCTTGGACAATGATGAAACCCTTAGCAACAGAACCAGACTGACACCTGATGACATTTCCACCGCCCTCAGACTGTGCTTAACAGGTGGTGCAATCATGTTTACAGACTCAATTTACCAGCAGGTTGTTGTTATTTTGTTATTATTTTGGTTTTTAGGAGCATTAGCAACTAAGGCTATATTGCTCCGGGAATATGCGGTGGTCATTCCCTGACCTTTCCGCATCCTCCGTATTTGGTGGTGACGGGCTCGAACCCCGGTTTAAACAAGAAGCGTGTGCTACGCACTGCTGCTCCTTCCCACCTGGCTACGGAGGCGCCGACCAGCAGGTGCATGGCACATTATAGTTCTGAGGAACTATAATTTTCGTTTTAATAATATGAATCCGGAGCGCATAGGCGTCTTTCACCATATTTAGGCAAGAAGAGTGGTTAACGACCACAAAACCAAACCGCTGTACTTCAAAATGACTTAGAAAAAAAAGGAAATCTCCACTGCATTCTTAACATTTATCCGAAGCAATTTGATTGAGATCGTCAAGAAACTGCCACTGATTATGTAGTGGGCCGAGAATGCCCCTCAAAATGATGATCTTGTGGCCAGGTCACGCCCTAGGGTCGTAGAGCCTGGGGCCCGGCTCTACTACCCTCCACAGAGAAGTAAGATAGAGAGTGGATTCTTGCTCAATTCATCCCAGCGCCCTCACTTTCAGGGCATGAAACTAACGCGGCGCTCTGTGGCCATCAAAATTCACTGTGTAATAACGCGCATGCCCAATGCTAATAAAGTTGCTGACACGTGGTTGCTTCTGTGTCTCGATTTCTAGTGTTAGTTGAACGTGGAAATATTGTTTTAAGTAGTCTTTTTTTACTGTTGTTATAATTATTTGTTTTTCTATTATTATAATTATCTGCTGTCATGCGCAGAAATAAGTGTTTCGTGTGCAATAAATGTAGCTGCGATTGTACTTATTTCCGAAAGAACGTTTAAGGTAATTTATCGGAATCCATAGAATCAGGAAATGTTTAATGAAATGTAAAAAAAAAAAAAAAAAAAACTGAATAGCTAATTAATAAGGTGGTTGCTACTTTATTTTGAGTTCTAGTGTTCGTCGAACCTGGAAATTTAGTTTTACATAGCTTCTTTTTTACTATTATGATTATTTGTGTTTTTTTTTTAACTATTATTATAATTATCCGCTGACATCATGGACAGATATAAGAGTTTTCTCGTGGGCGATAAATCTGGAGTTGGATTGAACCGATTTCCGAAAGAACATTTAAGATAATTTTCAGAATTGAAAGAACCTGGAAATGTTTAATGAAATGTTTGAAAAAAAAAAAAATACTGAATAGTTCATTAATAACTAATTCATAACTTATTTCATTAATTTATATGAATATTGTATTGATATTAATCGAAATAATAGTTTATGAAATATTCCATAAAAAAGCTTCATGAAATATGTCATAACATCTTATCAGTCAAGTCAGCCAGAGTCTCACTGACAAAGTGAAAGAGTTATAATCGCCCGAGTACTGTGAGGATATGGATATTTGTGCTCAAAATCTATTGGCATATGTCTCAGGTTACCCTGCTAGAAATATTTTAAAGGTCAATAATTGTGAAACATGTAAAGATTTACTATTAGGCCCAAAAGATCGTGATATGGACAAATTGTTGTTGATTGATGTGTGTGAGAGAGAGAGTATGGATTAAAATGGCCATCAAAGGAATTATTGAATACAAAGAGAAGTGTATCAAATATTTTGCTTTTCTGAAGTCTATTTGGTATTTCATAAGGAAGAAGTTCTACAAAAACTTTACGCTAAAACAGGTTTTATTGACTTTGAGTGATTTAGGAACCAGGAGTACCAAGCTCGTGTGCAAAAAGTGCTTATTCAGTCTATCTTGTAAATTATATAGTATGAATCAGAGCTGTAGTACTCAATACGTTCTACGTTGATAATAATATTGGTAAAATAATAAGATGGTTTACCTCAATATAGTGCGCAAAACACCGTATGATCCCTCCAGAAATTAAAACGAAAACATCGAAAACTTACATTAGAATAAAAAATAAATTTATTAAAAACCAATTTAACACAATTGAAATCAATTAAAAATCAATTTAACGCAATTAAAAATTAAAAAGAATCTAACGAAAATAATTGATTTTTAATTGTTTTAAATTGATTTCAATTGTGTTAAATTGGTTTTTAATTATTTATTTTTTTCTCTAATGTAAGTTTTCGATTTTTTCGCTTTAATTTCTGGAGGGATCATACGGAAGTGTTCTACGTACTATATTGAGGTAAACTCCTCTTATTATTTTACAAACTTGTAAATTATGGAAAAAAAAATGAAAAATATGAATTTGGCTTGTCTGTCCAGTCAAGCATGAAACTCCCTTTAAAAACTATTGAAATGTGTTAAACGCGTGTAACTGGGAAATGTTAAGCATGTGCTGTGAAAGATAGATGGGAAAATTGTCACGATTTGATTTGTCCGGGAAAAACTGTGTCATGATTTCTCTTTTTTAAAGATCACTTGTATCAGAGCAATATTAATTGATCAATACTGGATTAACTGTCCATTCTGAACTACATATACCTTAATGATAAATAACATACAGTTCCGTAATTCATTTTGAATCATATTGTCTGATGAATTCCACACTGCTGAAGTATTTGCTAAACGGTTGTCAAGGGTTGAAACTATTGATACGGAGCCTTTGGTTTCATTTCCTGGTTGAGATTTGTTGATCAATGAGGATGACCAAAACTCAGCATTGAAGAATATGAAAAATGACAATACAAAAGACCCAGATGACTCATCACCCGTATTTTTGAAAAAGTCTGTCACTACTCTTAATCCTATCATGCCTTCATATTTGCAACTTATCTCTGAGACTGGGCATTTACCCAAAGCATTTCAATCAGGTTAACATATTTCTGGTATTCAAAAAAGGGTAACAAGTGGTCTGTATTAGACTTCAGACCACTCCCCAGCAAAAAAAAAAAAACTTTCTAAACTATTTGACACAGTAGTGCATAAACAACTTGTCAATTTTTTCAAGCCTTACATTTATCAAAATGAACATGGCTTTGGTCGTGAAAAGTGAGCATGTGTATGTAAATTTTCTCTGGGAGTCCTATTGCTGTTATCTAGGGTCACATTGCTGTTGTGGCTAAGGAGCTGTATAATACAATGTTCCAACAGTGTCATCATCCACCAAGTGAAGCCTGAATCATTTATCCAACTCCGTGTATGTGTGTTCTGTGGGAACATATTGCTGCTAGGCTGTTATACAGGGTCACATTGCTCTTGTGTCCCAGAAGCTATATAATGCAACGTTTCCAGTGTCATTAACAATCAAGTGAAGTCAACTTTTTATCCAACTCAGTGTATATGTTTGTGTGTGTTCTCTAGGGGCCCTTTTGCTGTTAGGTTGGGTCACGTTACTCTCTGGAGTCTGAGGAGCTATATAATGCAATGTTTCCACATTGTCATTAACAATCAAGTGAAATCTGAACCTTTTATTCAACTCAGTGTATATGCATTTATGTATGTGTTCTCTGGGAGCCCTATTGCTGTCATGAAGTGTCACATTGCTCTTGTGGCTCCTCCGTAGCCAGGTGGGCAGGAGCAGCACACGCTTCTTGATTAGACCGGGGTTCGAGCCCGTGACCACCAAATACGGAGGATGCGGAAAGGTCAGGGAATGACCACCGCATATCCACGGAGCAATATGGCCTTAGTTGCTAATCTTCCTAAAAACCAAATAACAGACAAACAACAACCATACAACGTTACCACAGTGTCATTATCAATCAAATGAAGTCTGAACCATTTATCTAACTCAGTGTATTTGTATATGTATCTGTTCTCTGTGTACTTATTGCTGCTCGGCTGTTATGTAGAGTCACATTGCTGTTGAGGCTGAGGCTCTATAATGCAACGTTCCCATAGTGTCATCATCTACCGAGTGATTTCTAAATCTTTTATCCCACTCAGTGCAATACTTCACAAAATATGTGATGTCATCTCTACAGATTATGAAAACAATGATTGAATTATGGACTGGGACACGGTGCTTTATTAGTAGTAGTTTTGTTGTTCTTACATTATTACTGATTTGGTGGATCCACGCCACGACGAGTATACTACCAAGTGCACAGGGTGGCTGTTATGTGTGTTGTTACTATAGATCCAGGAACTCTGACCATCCTGCAGGTCACAGAGCTGCAGGTATTGAGGATTGCAACTTTCTGGAGTTCCTTGTATATGTACTCAGGGAGACCTAGTGCTGCTAGGGTCTTTGGCACCATACAATTAACACTATACAATACGTTCGGCTATTATGTTCTGGCTCTCCAAGTGGTGTGATATCTTCTTGGTTATGCAGCTAGTCATAATCTTGTATATCGTTGGGATACAACTGATAGGCCTGTCTGGATTCTATCGGGTCTCTCTGGGGTTGTTATTTTTATTATTAATTAATTAATTTTTGTTTCTTGTACTAGACGTTTTATAAGTCTTTTAATTTTATGAATTAAATCAGCACGCTCTTTTTATATGTATTACAGGACATTTCATGCGAAGATATTACTAATTCAATTTGGATTGGAGTACACATAATTCAAATGTCTTTCATGTGAAATGAGAAAATTCACAAATAAAAAGCATTTCAATTATATAGTCTTTTTTTTTTTTGTTATTGTGATGCTAACTCAAATAGTGATCTAAATGAAAGAATGCTAAATTACTTTTATTAAAGCAAATAACTAACTCAGCAAAAAAACAGTCAACATTTAGTGAGAGAGAATTGTCTTCCAAATTTTTCATTCATTCCAGATTCGTTGTATTCCTGCGAAGTGTATAAAAAAAAAAATGTATTAGTGGCTCTGGTTAGCGGGGAAATGATGCAGTGTTCATAGAATGCCAGACATAATAAATAAATAAAGGAAAAGAATTAAATAAAACTTAGAACCGAAGTTAAAAGCAGTTCAATTCCTTCATTACACGAAACCTGAAACAACAGTTGAGATCAGCCGAAATGACAAAAATATAAATTCATGGAGTTAAAGTCAAAAAAAGTAATATTTAAAAATGTAATGGCCAGAAATTGCCTAAAATGCAGCCTACATGGATGATAGTAAGATGACAGTGATGTGTGCCATTCGCAATAAACAGTAATAAATACAGAATCTTAAGTAAAAACAGTACTGGATTGAGGTGGGTGAAAATAAAAGGTTTCAATAGAGTGAGACGGGTGCACTGGCCTCATTGTACTCGCAGAATTGTACCGAACCCGCTATAATTAGCCACCTGAACCCAGTAGTGTAGATAAAAAAAAAAAAATCTGTATTTATTAATGTCTATTGCAAATGGCACCTTAACCTCCTCCTAAGCTACACTTTAAGAGGATGTTTGGCCATCACTTATAAAAATATTAAAATTTATTTATAATTAAATAATTTTATTTAGGTAAAAACAATAAATTTCCATATTTTACCAGAGAAATGAATTGAAAGTATAAGTGGGGAGGAAAAGGAGGGGAAAAAGAAAATCCCCCAGGGGTTGAAAACGTGTGATTTGAACGGCAGAAAGAGAAAACCCAGCATTTCACGGCTACTATAACTGCTTATATATAAACTTGCCGAAACGTTTACTTATGTTATGGTTTGCTATTCATCCGCAGTTCTTTTTCTGGATTGGATAACAGTAAATTTCGAAAATTATATACTAATAATAATCTGCGAATTCATGTATTGTCCAACGCAATAACAAAACTTTAGAAAATGTAAATGCTCCAGGAACGTTGCGAATTTCTTCGCAATGTTCCTGGAGGGAGACTTATGCCCTGAAAGTGGGGCCTCCACTGTCTATGTGTTTTAACACGTAACCGGAATTGTCATCGTCGTCTATGGGATTGTCCACTCTGTACTTTACTACTCTGCGCTACCCTCATAGTCTCCTAAGCGCTCTCCATCACACGGAGTTGTTTCCTGCCAATACTTTGGAGCGATTTACAAACTTCGAAATAGACCCGAACATGTTTTCTCTCGTTAGGGGGTTCCGACACGAGAAAACCTACAGGAAGCTCTTTGTAGCGGAAATGTACACCAAACTGAAATTTGATGAAGAAAGGCATTCAGGAATGAAGAGTGATCTTAACAAGAGACGTTAAGTGTCGATGAACCTCAATAATCTCTATAGAACACTAAACAGTGTCTTCAAAAGTTCTAAAAGGGCGGAGAAACACTGTTCAACGCAATTACTACGGGACTCAATCCATTGTGCTCATCACTGTAATTACTGAATTTTGTATTTTCTGATATTTTATTCAACGTTACTATCTATTTTTTTTTTTCGGTGGATGTATGTATGAGCCACCCTCCTAGACGTTATTATTATGTTAGGATTACCCGTATTTGATTACATAAACCCGTATTTGTGTTTCTCGATTTGCCTGTTTTGCTGGACGAAACAAAACCCCAGTTTCAGGGGAGAAAACCTTGCCGTCTACGCCTGAGACCGACTAACTCAGCCACGGAGTGAAAAAAAAAAACCAACTAAAGTTCCTCGCATCATCGACGAGGAACGTCGATGATGCGACTTTCCATCCAGTGTTGGGATGACGATACCACCGTCCTCAGCATGGTCCTGTATTTTTCCAACAAATCGTCAGATCGTGTACGTTTAATGTCATTAGTCCCCACATGAATAATAATATTCTCTTTACCCCCCCCCTTAAAATCTGACAATCTGTTGGTGACATCATTAATAGTTGCTCCCATCAGACATACCCTGGTTCTACTCCACCTATCCTTATTACAAAAAATATTCCCCGTTTCCCTGACAATGGAGTCTCCTAATAAAACAATGTCCTTTTTAACCAGAGTAGTTTGCACTTGGTTTTTCTGTTTTGAGGTCCGAATCGGGTGTGCATAACTTGGTAGATTGCTGGAATCTTCAGTCCCTGACGAGCTCCCAGATGCATTATTCTCAAGGGCAAGCACCCGTTTTTTCAGGGACTTAAATTGTTCCATCAGTGCACCAAATTGTAATTTAAGATCGTTGCACTCCTTACATCGATCACAAAGAAAAGAATCCCCAGGTGAGGCAGGTTAGTCACCAGGTCGACCTTGGAAACCATTCCACAGGTTCCACAACGGATTAAATCATGACTCACCCGTAAATCGCCATCGGCTATTCCCGTGTGAGTCACGATACCCTGTGACGTGTTTAAAGCAGATCTCGTAACTACCTTATAAAATTAGCCAAATATCAATGAAAATTAACTTTAAAAATTATATCTATAATATTATTAATATCAAACAGTTACAGGAAAACCTATAACAAAATAATCCAACAATATCTAAATAAATCAAATATTTAAAAGCACTAATCAAAAGCACTAATCCAATCCACTTAAATGAGGAGACCTGACGAAGTGCGACCACACACCTCGAATGCCAACACTCGACTCCGCATATGCTCTCGGACCTCTTTCTTTGGCTAGCCAAAATGGCAAGCTGACATCTCAGGCACCAATAATACCCAAAAGGACAAAAACCACTCATCCAGTAAAGCCTCCTAGCCTTATAAAGCCTGGCTCCCACACCCAAATCCAATCAAGACAATCAGTAGGGAGTTCTGCAGACACTCCGACTGAGCATGTTAGCAGACACCGATCATGCACTCATCAGAAAGACATACTCAGACACTCAGCGGATGGTGAGCAACCACAGCTTCATGCTATTGAAGAAGTATCCCAGCGAGAGAACCGACCAGGAAATAACAAAGACTCCCTACAGGCTCAAGAACAAAACAATAATTCAACTAACGCCCATCATGTTTTGCCCACCTCATATGCTGGTGTGCTTACCAACAGCCCTTCTAGTCATACCTACGTCCTATCTGGAGATATACAAAAGTCCCTCATTCCAGCAGCCAACCCCATCCCATATTCCTCAGGATGCCGCCGAGCTTCCAATATTTATCTCCCTCCCCATCATGCTGTTATCACTAACCAGACCTCTTTATCCCGCCAAGTAACAGCCTCCAAATCTCGTCTGACACTAGCCGAGAAATATATCTTCGTCGTTGCCACCAGAGCCAAGATCTTCGCCTCCAGATTTGGACCTAGAACCTCTACTGAATCTATTAGGAGAATGTTTATTAAGGAGCATAACCTCTCAGTTCAGGTTAAACCGCTTAAAAGTCGGCAAACATCCTATGCCTCCTTTCTTATAATGTGTTCACCCGCTGTCTACCAAAAGGTTGTAGATCCTGCCTCCTGGCTCTAAGGAATCATATCAGATCCTTTTCTGTGGGAAACAGATCCCATCAACAATCTCAACTAATCCACCCTCCTCGATATCAATCAAGGCCTCAATGAGACTAGTTTAAATGCTCTACGCTCCAGGTATTGTCTCAAAATGTGCGCAGCATAAGTCGCAATTATACTAGTGGTGAACCTCATTGGCATCATCAAATTGATTCCATCAGCCTGCAATTACCAGTAATAAACAGTTCGAGAATGCTCATCCCAACATGGGTCACGAATCGACGAACTCGAAAGCCCGCCTTCAATAAAAACACTAGAGGTATGTGCCTTGAAATGATCCCCCGGAATTATGCAGTCAGAGTCTTGTACCAGAATGTTAGAAGCCTTGCAATAAGCTGGATACCGTTGACCAAATTCTCCTCGCCAATGATATCGATATCCTTTGTGTCATGGAGACCTGGCTCGATAAAGACCAAGAATATTTTATATCAATCAGCTTTCACTTCTAGAGTAGGGCAAAGAGGAGGTGGTGTTGCAATTTTCTTTAAGAGCTCACAAACCTCACTCATTCATCAAGTCTCTAGGCAAGTATCAACATACGAAGCTCTTGGTGTTACTCTCAGCTACCATAGTATCCTCATAGATGTAGTTGTTATATATATATACCCCAGCACCTTCTTATGAAGCCATCCATGAAATATCTAACTGGATCATCAACCAGCTTCAGCCTTGCACTTCGTCTGTGGAGATTTTAATCTTCCTCCTCAGCTAGCTAACCTTCAGCAAATGCTCCTATCAAACTTACCTTGTACAAGGTTACAAATGATCAACGATCTCCCGACCAGAGGTAACAACCAATTAGATCTCATCCTTGCTTCTTTTCCTTGCACACCTGATTACCTGCTAGAGACTTATTTCAATTCGGACCACAAGCCAATTGGGGTTCTTTTACACAAACCCTGCTCCAAACTTCAATGTTGCGAATTCAACTAATACCAAAGTAATACTAAGTCCAAGGTTTTTGAGTATTTCTAAATGTGTTGAGGCTGCCTCTTTCATCCCATGGACAGTCTAAGAAAATCGTGATCTAGAAATTGCAGTGAATTTGCTGACTAGCTGGCTTAAGACTATTGCAACATTTGCAGCATCGAAGAGAATTTCCATCATGCCTCGGTCCAGAGCATGGTGCACTCCCGATCTTAACATGATCTTCAAGTTAAAGCAGCATCTGCACGAAATGTGTTGCACAGTATCCAAGACAGGATAGCCTACTCCAGAGCTCGCGCAACATTTAATAAGCAGAAATCAAAAGCAATTAAGCATTACATGGACAGAACCCTTCGTAGTGGAAAATGCCCCTACTCTGAGTGGCCTTCTGATTACCCCCTACATCTTGAACCTGACCAGTGGCTTGACTTCATATCTAGATTTGCCCGGAACCCGGAACAATGTCCTGATCTTCATACTCCAACAACTACAATCCCGCCTGACACTTTGTCTGCCGTATCAATCTCCAGGGAACAGCTTATTGCTGCCATTAGTAGTAGTAGTAGTGGTAGTATTAATTCTACATCAGCTTCTGTTACGGCAGGTGCGGATGGAATCCCCCAATTCATTATCAAATGTCTAAGCCCATATATTTTGGACCCCCTTCTAACTATTTTTAATGCTGTTTTGTCAAGCCATTTCTGTCCTCAGCAATGGAACATCTACCTTGTGAAGCTTATCCCCAAAATTCAATCTCCTACACTTCTTAAGCATTACCGGCCAATCTACGATACCTCACGTCTTCTAAAGCTCCCTGAGGCTAAAGCTACCTAAAGCTACCCTAAAGCTACTTCTTCCCGTTCTAAGTAAACAACTTCTTCCACATCAGCCTCCTCAAATCCATAACTCCCTTCCGCATAGATCGACTGTGACTAACATCTTAGCCAACACCAGCTCTATCCTCTGTGCGTTTGAATCCTAAGCAGAGCTTGCAGTCACCTTGTAGACCTGGAAGCAGCTTTCGACTCTATAAACGTTCCTGCAATGCTGAAGCTACTTTCAGACCACTACCAGATCAAGGGTGACACTCTACAGTTCCTCACGTCACTCCTTCAAAACAGAATAATCCAGCTTGTTGTCCATGGGCACATATACGAGCGAAGTATTTCTTCAGGCGTGCCACAGGGTGGTGTCTTATCTGGGCTCTTGTTTACAGCACGTATCTCCCCGCTTGTTGAGTCCGGGTATGATATCTTATGTTATGCAGGTGATATAAAGCTCCTCACACTGATTTCTCCCTCCATACGATGATCTCTTCTCATGATAACAGAATCAATTAATAATACACTGACGGAAATTGAAAACTAACTCAACCAGTTCGGATTAAAAATAAACCCAGAAAAATCTGAGTTTATGATATTCTCTTTAAAGAAAACGCCTTCTTATATTCAGCCATTCTGTGTAATTCTCAAATTCCCATTGTCAGTAAGCATACTGATCTCGGGGTTGTGTTTGATCCTAAGCTCTGCTTCAGTTACCACATAGACAAGGCCCTCACCCTGGCAGCTCGACTCCGATGGATTGCCAAACAGCATCTACATTATATCAATGAAGTCACAACTACTAGAAATTATATAAAAACCACTGTATACTCACCACTTTTATATGCTGCAGAGGTATGGGCATCAGCTGCCACTAGCACAATGAGGCCACTTTTTTTCTGCAGAGTTTTGGCTCTCAAAATGGGCCATAAACAAACATAAACTTCCTCCACAGCTAAGGACAACTGAAATGGCCAGCTTGATTCAAATTCACAGGCTCCCCACGCTGATTAGGGCGAAACGTCTTACCACGACTATCAAAATGATGGTTGGCGAGATTTCGGCACCATCATTCTAGGACCTGTGCTCATGGAGAGTCCCTCAGTCTTCCCTCAGAGCGACTCCAACTCTATGCCCACATCACAGCCGTCTCCACCTATCCGATATGTTCCTGCTTTTTCAGCTACTTCATGTGCTCAGTCCTTGGATGCTGACCTTAATACGTTCGCTTCTGACAGGGAATACAGAGGTCGCATCCTTGAATTGTACTTCCCTGTCCCTGATCCTTCTCCTCGAAGCTCGTCTTAGTGCTGCAAGCCATCAATACCACTGGATCCTAATTCAACGTTAGGGGTCGGCATACTAACTTTTCAGTATGACAGTGAGCAATGGTGGATTAACTACTTCTGTTCAGTGCAAAGAACGTTGCCCGTGTATACTACTACATGCATATGTAATTATTTGTTTCTGCCAACGTCTTCTTTATATATTGTATTGTAAATAACTGAACGATATTTGGAGTTTTGAGTTGTACTTCCACGTATGCATTTCCTGTTTTATATATCAGTGCCCCCTATTTATATTGTATTATTACTGTTAACCCCTGGCCTGGTGGCCGTGAAGGGCAACATTGAAATATATCGAATTGTATTATCATCATCATTATTATTATTGCGATAAAGATTTATAAATAGCAAGGTCCCCCCCCCCTCTCAGAAAACGGGTTTTTCGTTCAGCAAACAGACAAATCGACCATAGAACACACGCAATTAACAGACATAATGACAGCACGGCAGATGAATCTCATTGTTCGGGTGGACTATAAATATAAATATAATAGTTTGGTTTTTCTGTTTCCACTTTTTTTTTTTTTTTTAGTAAATAATATAAATAAATAAATCTTTATTTGTCCTACCGAAATTAAAATTAAAATGTAGGTGTACATTGGTAAGAGACAAATTCCCTTCACGGCAGAAAATGGCAGGGGATTACCATAAAATGTGAATAAAAGAATGGCTAAAATATACAAGAAAGGTGGAATATACACGAACGGATGAAATGCTTTTTGTGTTGTGCGCTGAAACAGTTTGTGCGGAGGAGGAGGAATTTCAAAAGCGAAAGTGGAAACGAATTTTCGGATGGGGGAATATATTTCGTCGATGCGGCCAACACCATCCCCCACGCGTCAAGTTTTCGGGTCTAGCGCGAGGAAGGGAGTAATTAAGAAGCGCTGGAAGTAATTCAATCTCCCTTTCTGTGTGGGGAGGGGTTAACGGCGACTGACTGACTTCCCTTTGCCACTTCGGTTCGCTGTTTGTTTGCTCGGAAGTTGTTTGTTTGCTCCGCTCGAGAAAAAACATCCGCTGCAGCTCAGCGTAGGGTCACAGGCATCATCCGCGGGCGGTGCATTAGCCGTTCCATTAGAGGAATTACGGCGGTTGTCGCCGTAGTCTGAGTCGCGTCTGATGGCAGACCACGTGATCAGCAGCGAACGGTAAACATTGGGGGGGGGGGAAAGTCCGTCCCCGAACATTGCCATCGAGAGTTCATCGCGCTGATGGGCCGTACGAGCATCAGCGGAGGCCATAAATTCAACAGACACGCGTCCGCCATTTTGTGCGTCACCCCTTTTGAATGGGGCGAGGGGGTTGGGAGTGGGTGGCGCATTACTATCTGTTTTCATTACGCTCGGCACTCTGTTTTCATTTGTTCCGACCGGCACGAGGGACAAGAGCACCTCGTGATCCTCGTTGTCATGACGACAAATCAAGAGTGACTAGCGGCGGTGTAGGGGGGGAGAGAAAAACGCAATTGCGCCGAGGTTACCTGATTCGAGCGAGTGATGTTGCCTCGCGGAAGATGTCATCACCGTGCTCGGGGGGGGAGGGGAAGGGAGTGATTCGAGAGGCCCGCGTGTCTCGTGAGGGCACCCTCGGTGGCTTTCAGCGCCGGCCTTCGCCATTCATTAGTATTATTGCGGGAAAAATGATGGCGAGGGACGAAGCTCGTGCAGTGTTGATACGGAAGCGCCATCTGCAGTCGCTCGTTGCCTTAATTCTTCCCAACGACGACACTCGTGAAATCTGAAAAGAAAACACTTCGAGAAGGGGGGCGTCGCTTTAATTCCCCTCCCCTTCGGCCATTACGGAGAGAATGGACGACGCGCCGAGGGAAATGTGCGGGTGTCCCCCCGTAAAGACGTTTTGCATACTTCGCCGGCAACAAAAACGACCTCCCACTCCATTCGGGGGATTTGAGGGTCGTCGCCGTAATTGTTATGGCAACGAGAGTTATCGTCCCGCAGCGCTGTCGGGTGGTTTTGAAAAGTGGCCATAAATCGCCAGCCCGCCGGTGGCCTTTCAGCACGCGCAGTACGGCAGTGCCATAACGACATCGTGACCGCATCTCGAAGATATGATAGGACGGGGGTCATTAAAAAGGGGGGGAGGCGAAGGAGCCGAGGAAGAATCCGGCAATTACGAGAGTTGCGCAATTTGTTCTGGCGGTTGGAAGAGGTTTATGGAGGGGATAAAGGGGTAGAGAAACCACTCGCGCACCGTTTGCAGGAAATTTTACAGTTTGTTTCTAGAGCAAAACATATTCCAAGAAGAAGAAGAAGAAGGCTTAAGTCGGTGAGCGTGACAGGAGAGAAAGGAACGAGGCGTCAACGCAGTGCAGCATTTGGGGAAGATGCGGCGAAGAAGAAATTAAAAACGAAATGAGGCGAGCAGAGCAGAAATCAGAATGGGAGAGGGCGGACCCGGGATGGGGGTAGATTCGCTTGTTGCCATGGAGAATGTTGGAAGATTTCGTTGATTTTCGTTATTTCACCTCTCAGTCCCAATGGGTCAACAGGAGGAGGGTGGAACGAATGCAATTACGACTACTCCACGTAAAAGGCGACCTCTTTACTTTGCAGTCTAAAGTACAACCGTCGAAGCGCGTATTTGTGAGGTATCAAACTTACCAGGTGCAGAACTTTGTTTTGCTGGCAATATGGTGGCGTCCAAGGAATAGCCTCGAAATGATTAAGAAGCTTCTAGGTCCTTATTATATGTGAACGAGGAGTCCTCCACGGATCTTATTTGGGCCCCAACCATTTTTAATCTATATCTAAATACCACAGTACCACCGTATTAAAATGTAAAGAAATCAAAGTGAAATCGTGTAGTGATAGCAAAAGGTGGCCCTCTCTCTCTCTCTCTCTGCCCTGCTATTCTCTGCAATATCCGTTCTCTTATGGATCAAGTCCCAGCGTTATTCTTGTATGCTGATGATATTGTGTGTCACTTGCCATGCAAACGCCAGGTTTGCGTGGCAAACAAGCAATGAATAAACAAGATGAATAAGCGAGACAAACCTCGTCAGAAACTGTAAACAAGTACATGAATACATTCTGTGAGTGTGCCAAATGTTTTGTTATGTCAGTTAATCCCGAGAAGTTACGCTATCTCATCTTTACCCCAAGTCGGATGACGCCCCCTGATACCTCACTTCCGGAATTATCAGGAAAGGTTCTGGCTGCAACTGGAAATGTCAGATTCCTAGGAGTGATCCTTGATGCCAACCTCACCTATAAAAAACAAATCCAAGCTCAGTATTCCAAAGCCCTGAGAGCGTTCTGGGGAATGAAAATGATCTGTGCAAAAGCACAATAAGAAAATAATCAAGAAATACCTCGCAACTTACTTCTGTAGTGTGTCCTCCTATGCCGTGGAAGTTTGGGTCGGCAACACCACCCACCAGCCTCAGGAAACTATGGGGCCTCGAATTGTGGGTGTTGAAGTGGTTACACCAGATCTACACAACATCTAAATCTACTCTCTGCTGCAACCTGCAATATACGCCCATAGTCCACAGAGCCCATGTGCTAACAATAAAGTCATTCCTTCATCTCTGCTGAGCTAAGCAGGATCACATCAACATGTGTTTTTGTAATGGGCGGCACCTAGAACGTCAGTTCATCTGCGCCTCGTATCTCTGTGAAGAACAGTACCACTGTAGAAGGGCCACAAATAAGTAGTGTATGTTTGTGTGTATTCTGTGTGTGTTCTGTTGCTGTGGCTGACCGCTCGGCTACCCAGAATCATCAGTCACTTGAACAGATGATTCTGGGTACTTGCCCACACCATGGGAAGGTGGACCAGTCTTAATGGAGCTCGCACTGTCTCAATTCGAGACTCTGACCCACCTGATGTTGGCAAAAGATGGGCCAGATTCCTCTGGGGGCCCACTCCAGAGGAGAAAAAAAAAAAAAAAAAGGATTTCCCCGTGGTGTTAAAAAAAAAAAAAATAAATATATATATATATATATATATATATATAGAAAATTATTTTAATGTTATGTGCAAATCTTTAATTTAACTTATGCCAATAATGAAAATACCGTGTACCCTGGGAGCGATGTATGTTGAATAAAGGGGGGAAGAACGGAAAAGAGTAACGTTATAAACAAAGTGCGAATTTGGAAAAATGCAAAATTTGAAAAGAACGACCAAGGTAGAAATAGCAGATTTTTGAAAAGAAATAGCATTGCAGTATCTTTCATAATTTCTGTGTCTTCTTCAGAGGTCATCCACCTAAATTATGAAAAAGAACAGCAATACTCTTACTTCTGTTTCTGACATGTTCTGTATGTCAAAAAACACGTGTACGCAGACACGTTGTAAAAAATAATTTAGAATATAAATTTTGAATAAATAAAATACAAGTTAAGCCAAAATATTATGCCAAAGTATAACATACAGAACATGGATGACCTTACAGAAGTAAGTAGCCCGCCAAAAAGAGAAGACAAAGGAAGCGAGTGTCCGAATGACAAGAATGACAATAACTTATGAACAATTTATTACATATGCTGACGATTTGAAATTTTTTGTAACATCTAAAGAACAAGAAACTGCACCCCATCTATCAGAGGAAGCAAACAAGGCAATCAAGAAGCTAGAAGAATATCTGCACTACATTGGCCTGAAACTTAATGAAAATAAAACTGCCCAAATGACCTTCACCCACAAAAAGAAGAAAAATGAAATTACGATTTTTGTGAACAATACCAGAATCCAAAATTCCCCCTCACATGTTGACCTTGGCCTTAAGTGGGATGAAGGATTAAACTTCATACCTCACTTCCAACACATTAGGAAAAAGACATACGCAGCACTGTGGAGCACTAGACAAGAACTCACCGGTCTCTGAAGCCCTCATCTCATGATCCAATACATCCTTAAATGCGTTACACCGATTCCGTTGTACGCATCGACTATCTGGTCATCAGCCCCTGAGAGCAACATCAAGGCCTTCTTAGGAGTAGAATACTGGCTCCTGAGATGGCTAAACAAGATTGCCGGGAAACCGTTTACCATCTCAAGAGCGGTCTTGTCTGCCAATCTGGACATCACACCCTGGAAGTATATCATCACAACCAGAAACATCTTAACTCTGGCAAAGCTACTAACGGAGAGAATAGATTCGCCCAAAGTGGGAAACGTGATCACTCGCCCCCGGATGATACGACCGAGAATAAAGAGGGAAGAACCAAGTGTCAAGTGCCAACTGACTCAATTGGACTCTCTGGGGAGATTTTTCCCAGCAAATACTGTGAATTATTTTAATAATTTAAATATAGATGCAGAGAAACTATGTACAGACAAAATGTATAGGACGGAAATATTTGGTAATGTGTACCGGCTGAATTGTACAAATATAATAAGAAAACTAATTTAATAATTTATATAATAATATTTAGCATTTAACAACCATTTGCAATTAATTAAACCAACTTAACAATTAATTCATTAACCACATATTCTGTGTTTTTGCATCTCCAAATTTTGTAAATAAGTTCATGTAAACATGCTTGTAAATACTATAATGTAACCACACCCTCTAGCCACGTGCTGTCTATGGGCGTCTCGAAAGAGAAATAAACAGATAATAATAATAATAACTTACCGCTACGTGATCGGTCGACAAAAAAGAAAGAGCCGGAGGCTAAACCGTGTATATATGTGAAGAAACGCTAGCGGCACCTAGCGTTAGACGAATTTTGGTGTATGTATATTTTGTAATTTACGTAAGCGGTGGAGCTACGCTAGGTTCAGGTTAAGTACATGATACTCAAACTTCCGGGATAGCAAAGAAATATAATTGCTTACAAAGTAGCAGTAGAGTAGCTAAACTTTGTTAAGGCGAAAAATTATGATTGGGTATAGTAAGAAAAATAGTACTCTGATATTGCTTTCGTTACACTAATCGCTCACAGAGCATAAAATGTAGAATTTAGTAAAGCAAAAAGATGATGAAATTTGGGATATGAAGTTGGGGATATGAAGTTGGGGATATGAAGTTATTTGTTAATTGTAACTTATATATATCTTACACTTTAACACAACTGGCTTAAGTACATGGTGCACCTACTCTCGGACAGTCGTTCAGGGTCCTAATTATAGGAACGGGTTTGCAACCCCGAACTACCCTAGCCCAACTTCATATCCCAAATTTCATCATCTTTTTGCTTTACTAAATTCTACATTTTATGCTCTGTGAGCGATTAGTGTAACGAAAGCAATATCAGAGTACTATTTTTCTTACTATACCCAATCATAATTTTTCGCCTTAACAAAGTTTAGCTACTCTACTGCTACTTTGTAAGCAATTATATTTCTTTGCTATCCCGAAAGTTTGAGTATCATGTACTTAACCTGAACCTAGCGTAGCTCCACCGCTTACGTAAATTACAAAATATACATACACCAAAATTCGTCTAACGCTAGGTGCCGCTAGCGTTTCTTCACATATATACACGGTTTAGCCTCCGGCTCTTTCTTTTTTGTCGACCGGTCACGTAGCGGTAAGTTATTGTCATTCGGACACTCGCTTCCTTTGTCTTCTCTTTTTGGCGGGCTACTTACTTCTGTAAGGTCATCCATGTTCTGTATGTTATACTTTGGCATAATATTTTGGCTTAACTTGTATTTTATTTATTCAAAATTTATATTATAAATTATTTTTTACAACGTGTCTGCGTACACGTGTTTTTTGACATACAGAACATGTCAGAAACAGAAGTAAGAGTATTGCTGTTCTTTTTCATAATTTAGGTGGATGACCTCTGAAGAAGACACAGAAATTATGAAAGATACTGCAATGCTATTTCTTTTCAAAAATCTGCTATTTCTACTTTGGTCGTTCTTTTCAAATTTTGCATTTTTCCAAATTCGCACTTTGTTTATAACGTTACTCTTTTCCGTTCTTCCCCCCTTTATTCAACATACATCGCTCCCAGGGTACACGGTATTTTCATTATTAGCATAAGTTAAATTAAAGATTTGCACATAACATTAAAATAATTTTCTATATATACATTATGGTTGTAGGGTACCTTTGCTCTTGCAGTGTCCCTGATCCATAATTCATATTATTGATATTTCAAATTCAAATCCATTTTCTTTATTTACTTAATTTTAATTTTTTTATTCATAATTATATATATATATATATATATAATAAATAATAATAATAATAACAATAAATAATAATAATAATAACAATAAATAATAATAATAAAAATAAATAAATAAATATAAATAAATAAATAAAATAAAATAAAAAATAAATAATAATAAATAAAATAATATAAAATAATAATAATAAAAATAAATAAATAAATATAAAAAAATAAAAAATAAATAATAATAAATAAAATAATATAAAATAATAATAATAATAAAAAACATTAGGGGATGTTGCTCCCTCTTGAGCAGCTCCACCAGCCAAAGGAGTAGAATTATTCGTAGCCGTATAACTAATTCTTCTTCTCGTGAAAACATCAGATGCAGAAGAGCAACGTAACAATTCTCGTCTCCCACCAGCAAAGTTTCATGCCCATGAGAGAGAGAGTGTAGAAACTGAAGAACGAAGAACATCTCTAAAGTCCTTATACAGCGGACGTTCAAATAAAATGTGGCTCCAATTTTCATTTTCCCCGCATTGACAAGCTTCCGTCCTAGAAAGACCAAAACGACATAGTTTTTCGTTAAGAGATCCATGTCCCGTTAAGAGGAAGGATGTCTAAAGAGAACCAAGCAGGTTTCTGCTTTACACAAAAGGTCACCTCAGGGAAAAAGGTCCTAGTAACAGATCCGACAGATGACGTATCCAAGCGGGTCTGCCACAGATTTATCATTTCATTCCACAAACGATTACGTTCTTGCTTAATATCTGAATTAATATTCAGAACCAAACCCATAAATTCAGTTGATAGTTGGTTTCTTAACCTATAACAAAGACCTCTGTAAGCTACGTGAAGGTCCAATGGCAATACACCTGCAAGAACCTGCAGTGCAGAAGTTGAAACAGTTCGACAAGCTCTTAACATACATAATAATATTGTGCGTTGCATAGTAGCCAACTTCAATCGAAATTTATGAAACGATACACCTGCCGCATAAGTAGCCATAGGAAGGAATACGGCGTTATAATAGATTCTCATGGTACGTGTAGAAAGTCCCCAGTCTGAACGAGAAATTTTTACAATAGCACCAGTGAATCTTCTGATCTTTGTTGTTACATTATTTAAATGAAGTCATTATATAAATTTCATGTGTGCTCAACTAAGCAGGATCACATCAACATCTGGAACACGGTTCGTTGGCGTTTACCAGGATGACATCTTCGCAGTACCCCGTCCTTGTGCCAAAGTTGTCGAATGAGATACTGGCCGGGCAGCCTCAACAAATTCATTATTCAATAACTACAAATCAACGATTACTAACCTGGTCACAGTTCGAGCCGCGATACTGAATGCTTTCCAAGTCGGAAAGGAAGTTGCAAATATTATTATCATTATTAAAGCCATTTATTATTGTAGCGAGTGTTTGCTTTCGCCCCTTTTACACAGCCGATCGCTTAATAGGGAGTACAAAAATACACGATTACAATTATTTACAATATTTACACAAGTGCGTATATTTACAATATTGGTTACAAAATGCAATTATTGACAAGATTACAGTTGAAGTATTCAGAGAGGCTCTTCTCTCGCTCTCTCTCTCTCTCTCTCTCTCTCTCTCTCTCTCTCTCTCTCTGTACTGCTTGCTTTCCGAGTATTTCACAGGGTGGTCAATCAATTGAAAAGGTTCTTTGGGAAGAAATTCGTCAGACAGCATAGGTTGGACACTGTAGCGGTTGCCATTACTGTGTCCAGCACGCGGAATAGAGATAAGTCCTCGAAGACTGGGGGCGTCAATCACACCGGTTAGCAACTGAGACAGAAGAAGAATATTCCTGGATGCAATGTGAACTCTCCAGGGAGTGATATTTAAGTTGGTATATGAAAGAGCCCTGGGGTCAGATTATTAATTCGTTGCCCGTCACCTTGGTCATCCATTGCATTTCCCACTTTCTCCATTCCTCGCAGTCGAAAATGCAATTTTCGATTGCGAGGAACGTTTATGTACGACGTCGGGGCGCAAGACCAGATTGGTGATGCATACACGTGATCACAAGGTGTCAAGGTGTGTTTGTTTTAACTGCAGTCTTCAGGATTTCCCCTATACCCCGCTGTAGCATCTGAAAAGGCAAAGACTTGGCCGGCAAGTGTATGTGTCTCGTTGTGTTGAGTGCTGGCACCTGGAGACTTTGCAGCCAGGATGCATGGGACACCTGGTCCCCTGCTCCCTGATTCCCAACCTTGGCCACGTGGAGGCGCATCAGGTTCCGCTTTCTAGATGGAACTCTTACTATGGCTATCAGGCAAGCCTGGGAGCTCCAAGATATTCAAAGAAAGGAAAAGGGATATAGAAGGAGTAGTATGGCAAATGAAGGGAAAGGAAAGTGGATAGAAAGCAAGGGGACGAGAGAAATAGGCATCCCCGGAAAAGAAGAAAAGTAGGAAGAAAAGAGTAAAGTTATTAGTGGAAAAGTCAATCAATTTTTAAACTAAGAACATTAATCTTTTAGATTAATCTTGTAGGACAATTTAGATCAATCTTGTAGAACGATAACTTTCTACCTGGAAGCAGTACAAAAAAAATTATCACGTCACAGTTGCAACAATCACATACCAACACGTAATTTTCAATTGACTTGGCTAAAACTATTAAGTGAAGAAAAGACAAGAAGGTTAAGGTAGTAGCTAATGGGGATTTCCCCATCCAGTAAGAAAGCAATTTACACAATTGAAAATATCCAATTATAACGCCGAACCCCAGCAGATTTCTGGTTCAACAAGCTTTAAATCAGAAATCAGGGTCTTGTGATAATCGGATAACCTTTTTATCCGCATCACTACAGTTCAACTCTATTGAAATTTCATCTCAACCTAACGTATAAATTCGTCAACAATTAGCTCAATATCGAAATCTAACAAATTTCTACACCGATTTAAATTTCAATTTAGCGAGTCAGAAATGCTGATATCACAACAGGAAAACAGCAAGTCGGATCAATGGACTACACCCAAAATATTACAACCAATGTAAGATTTCAGCATTATGAAGCTGCAAGGTAAAAATTTCTTTCCAAGATCTGTCATCATCCCGTGTGGGAACTCAGTTCGGCAATCATGTCCAGAGCCACCCACAACACAAGAACAATATTTACAAAAGGCCAACTGCCTGAGCACACAAAAAAGGTACTCCTTTTAAAATTTTCGCAAGTTCAATACATTTTAGTAACGAATGGGCCTGGAGTACTGGGGTCCATAGTTTATAATATACGTAAGTTAGTTTAATACAAATATATACTAACAAAATCAGTAGCTTTCGAGACGCGTGTCTCTTCGTCAACTGACAAATTAAATACAAAAATACAACGAGCTGAGTGTAGCACGTTAATCATGCGTCATTGTTGTAGCACGGACGTGCGCTGCTTTCTATACCACTGATCACCCAGCAATAAAACGGTTGCCTCTAGGATGGGATGTACACGTGTGCCTTTCTGGCGATTTAATGCCTTTGGATTGTTTACTGTGTTGAGTGACTCTAGCCATTTTTTTTATTTTTTTTTATTTTTGTGTTTTTGTATGGGCGGCTCCTAGAACAGAAGTTCATCTCCGCCTCGTTGCTCTCTTCAGTTTTTATAGACTCTGTAAGGGTAAGGCCGGTGTGTGTCTTATAAAAATAAATAATTTTTTTTTTTTTTTTTTTTTTTTCAAACCGAATCCACACAGGAATATCCCAGATTGGATGAAGATAGATGAAAAAGAAGGGGAGAGAGGGAAAAAGAAAAAAAAAAAAAAAAAAAGCTTTTCATCCCGCACGGGAGAAAGTGATAGGAAAGAAAAACTGTGTTTGTGAGCTTATGTGTGTGTGTTCTGTAGCGTGATGTTGTGTTTTGGCCTATTGGCTACCTGGAAGGAGTGAGCACCTGGACGATTCCTCCAGGTACTCGTCACTAGCAGAAGAAGGGCAAGGCCTCCCCTACTATCTGCACGCCCTCCTCCCTGGGGAAGAGTTCCCAGGGAAGAAAGAAAAACTTGTATAAGATGAAGAGAGGGAAGGAGTAAAGAGGAGAAGGACTGTTCCGGCCCAGGAAAGTCCCAGTCCAGGATGGATAGCTAGTACAACAACGCAAACAAATAAATAAATAATAATAATAAAAAAAAAAAAAAAAAATTAGTGTGAGAGAGGAGCTTTCCTGGTCTGGGGACCCCCAGCCCAGGTCAGAACGCGAAAAAAAAAAAAAAAAAAAAAAAAGGATTTAAATCCCACAACCTGGTCAAGGAAAGGAATAGAGCCAGGATGTCAGCAAGCAGAATGATGTTAAAAGAAGAAAGAAAAACTTGTATAAGATGAAGAGAGTAAAAACTTGTATAAGATGAAGAGACTCTAGCCATAGGAACATTTTTGGGCCACCAACCACGATCTTGACCCCAAACGCGACTTTGAAATAGTAGACCACTCACGACACTTTCGCCACAGCCTATTAATTCTATCGCCCTAGGCATGAGAATTTATTAGTTATTCTACCTCAATTGTCAGAATACCCAGAAGACACTGGGGTCTCTCTAAGCGTACCTTACAGTTATACTATAAAGCAGTTTTCTTACCTATCACTACTTATGCTGCAGGTGCGTGGTTTCACTGAGCGACCAATTGCAAAATCAATGGGAAGGTTAACTCCATCCAGAGAAGCATTGGTACCCATCGCGCTTGCAGAAATAATATCTGGAAACATCCCCCTGGATCTCTTCCTCAACTATGCAGGACTTACCTATCGCCTGAACAAAAGAATGCCGACTGATATACATGTACTGGACATCGAACTAAACCTGGACAGTGATACCAAACAGGAAAGAGTCCGTTGCCATAATGAGCTAATCAATGTGTGGCACACTAGATGGGACACGACCACAAACGAACTTGTTACAAGAACATTTAAAATGGATGTCACAATGGCAACCAGCAAAAGCGATCAACAAGTGGTTTCCCTCAGCATGGGGACCTCCGTTCTGGTCACTGGACACGGTTCCCTCAACCAGAAACTCCTCCAACTAGGTCTACTAAATACAGATTGCTGGTTCTGTGGATCTGTCGAGAGTTAGGCACATCTACTCTTTGGATGTACTATCCACGAGAACCACAGACAACAACTGGTGGCAAAAGAACTTTGCGACAGAGGAATTCAAGCGTAGGAGGAGAATCATCTCTAGCAGCTTCTGGAAATCAATGAAACTAGTGGCTGCTCGGCTTAACGCTGTCTCACTACTTCTTTCGTCTCGCACGGGAAGAAATTAGTTTGTTTTTTTTTTGTTTTTTTTTGACCTCTCTGTCTCTCTCTCTCTCCTCCCCCTTCTCGCGCTCTGCTCTGTGGTGGGGAGTGTTCTCTGACCTGGAGTAGCCCTAGTACTCTCCTGCTAGTCTTTCTCTATCCGTCCCGTGCGGGATGAAAAACTCTCTCTCTCTCTCTCTCTCTCTCTCTCTCTCTCTCTCTCTCTCTCTCTCTCTCTCTCTCTCTCTCTCTCTCACCCTGCCTGCTGGCATCCTGGGAGACTCTTTCTTCCTTGACCAGATTGTCGGATTTAAAATTTTTTTTTCTTTTTTTTTTCGCGTTCTGCCCTGGGCCGAGGCTTCTCACACCAGGCCAACTCCTCTCTCACGCTGTATGTTCTTTTTTTTTTTTTTTTGTGCTGTATTGCTGTTCTAGCAATTCATCCTGGATTGGGGCTTCCCTGGGCCGAGGAAGTCCTTCTCCTCTTTTCTCCTTTCCTCTCTTCAACTTAAACAAGTTTTTCTTTTCGACCCTGGGAAACTCGTTCCCCAGGGAGGAGGGCGTGCAGAATAGTAAGAGAGGCCTTGTCCTCCGAGGGTTAGGGACGAGTTCCTGGATGCGGTCGTCAAGGAGATCGCTGCTTCCAGGTGGCCAAAACACAACCAGAACACACACAGGTTTTCTTTCCTGCGTCTTTCTCCCTTGCGACATAATTTTTAATTTTTTTTCTCTCTCCTTCCTTTGCATCCATAGTATGGGATATTCCTGTACAGGATGAATTTTTTTCCTTTTTTTCATTACTTTCATTTTTGTTTCATTTTTTTTCGTTAGCTCCCAGAACAAAAAAAAAAAAAAAAAAAAAAAAAAACATAATTTCAGCACTTCCACACCCAACAGATAACATTCTACGCTAGGTGGCGGAGATGACAACAGTGTGATTATCGTGCTCCGTATTTTTTGATATTTTCAGTTTAATTATGAGTCATGTACTAGCTATATTTAGTATTAATCGAAAGTTCAGAAGTGCCTCTATCTAAATATACCAACTAAGGAAGAAATGCACAGTCAGGTAAATTATGATTATTGTTTTTTGGTCTCATGCATGCTATATGTGGTACAGCTATAGATAAGTTTTCTTGTCTGCGGAAAGTTCAACTACTCAGCTTTCCACTAATCCCCTCTCAAGGTCGCTCCTTACATTAAAGGCTCCAATTAAACCGTAACTGGGTGTGGAGTGTATAGCTCTCCCCACTACCGCACCTTTCATCGAGAAATAAGTGAAATATCTGGCCAACGCTCCAGATTTAAGTAAAACATATAAGTAACGCTTCTCCTGTCTCAATCGTTACAAATATGGAAAAGAAACCATCTGATATGACGGAGCAAGTATGCGGCATTTGTAACGTTGTAAATAAATACGCCATTAAATGCTCGCGATGTGGGAGCTGCTGTTCTCAAGTTGACATCGTGCGCTTAAATCAAAGCAGACGAAAGAAGTTCCTTTGCTCAAAAAGCGGGTCTCACAACGAGAACCATAGCGCAGAACAACGGGAAGTAATAAATGCAGCAGAATCTCACGTCACAGACAACGATGATTCAGAAACTAAGGAACCTTCCCCACAGGTTTCCGACAACCTCGCGGTAACGGAGCTGAACGGGAACCTTAGTGGCTCATTAATTGATATCTTAGGTTGTGACGCATGCCCAGACGATTGCGCGCACAAGAAAACATATGATGATGGAAATGATACTCTTGACTACATTAAAGAAATAGGCTGTAGTGGGGCTCGGAATGATCAAGAAAGAAAAACAGGTCAGGATTACTTTAAGCATGAGTCTCAAATGCTAAAAGAGTTACTCGAGGAACTCCTTCTTCCAATCCACAAAACTCTGCAAGGAATCAAAGAAGAAAACCATGAACTGCATGAACAGAATAGAACTTTAATAGCCAAACAGAAACTAATTGATGATAAATTAGACACAGTCCTAAATCAACTACGTGCAATTAACGGAACAATCGGACAAAATATCCCGATACTCGAAAACCCACAGGCTTGCCCAGCTGGCACCTCGAAAGTTGCAAGAGGGAAACCGATGGAGAACCCGCACATTAAATCACAACGGACGACTACCCTCAAATGTACGGCTGAGTTGCAAGATGCTGATCCCTGCAAAGAGCAGCCATCTCCTCAAAATTTTGATAATTCAAAAAACCAATCCTCCAATAAAAGGTATGCACAAATGCACAGGTCGGAAAACGGTCCAGCGACCGCTATCCCCAGCTCTACTTCTTCTGCAAACCAAGACGGCAATAAAAAGAAATCAACCCCTCCATCGGAGCCAAACATGAACCAGAAACCTACTTTTGCTCAGGTTGTTTCTCTGCCGACAAAATCCACCCCTCAAAATTCCACTAAAAAGGACCCCCTCTCACCTAAATGCCCATCAGCAACAACATGCCATACGGACAAATGGCGATCCTACTGATCATCCTCCAACATCCCAGCCATCTGATTATCACCCTTGTCTTGCAGAAAGATACAGCATCACCTCAGTTCAAACAAGAGGAAAGCTATTTGTCTCGCGGATTGAACCCAGTATCACACCGAGCGTCATTAAAGAAATCTGCGTAGAGGGGATGGGTATTGACGTGGAAGTACGACAAGTACGAACAAGACATCCAGCATATTCCTCCTTCACTATCTCATGCCCTATTAATTGTGAAGCACGATTACTAGACAAAACCATTTGGCCCACTGGCACCCTGGTTAAACGCTTCAGGGAACGTGCTTCGAGGCTCTCAACCAGGGTTGCTCAGTAGCAATTAAGGAATTCCTCATCAGACTCGAAAGAAAATATGCGAGTCTCTCTTTACCTTCAAAATGTGCGCAGCATAGCCAATAAACTTCACACTTTGCAGAACCTTCTATTAAGCTCTGAATATGAATTCATCTGCCTGACAGAAACCTGGCTTCATAATAATAGACAGCTAGATGCTCTGGCTGACAATTTTGGCTTTAAATGCGTTACAAGAGGAAGAGAAAACAAAAGAGGAGGAGGAGTAATGATACTCTATAAGAATAATTTCTCTGTAACTAAAAACCAAGAGTCACACTCGGAAAATTTTGAAGCCGTCTCAGCAACCTTCAGAGAAGGTACAAAGAATGTACAAATTTGTATTATATACCTTCCACCCAACCATGACAGCGAAGCCAGAAATGAACTCCTTACTTGGCTCGTTGCAAACTTGAACCCAAATGTAGAATCTATTGTGATGGGAGATTTGAACATGCCTCTTCCTAAGTACAAAGATGCAAAGAGCGAATTGGATGATACTATGGAAACCCTCTCGATGAAACAACTTGAAACGCCCCTCACAAGAGGCACACAGCGCCTTGACCTGGTATACTATAATGCTCTAGACATCACATTAACTGACAGTACGACTCGCTTCGCTTCGAATCACATCCCTCTCTCAATCCAAGTCAACCTGAGAAGTCAAGCTTGTAGACAAAAAGAGAACTGGAAGAGGGAAAACAACGCTGATGTTATCTTCTCAACCAAGTATATAAAACCAGACATAATTTTGAAACGGCTCGCGAATTTCAACTGGCAAAATCTCTTCCAACTCCCCGTAGACGATGCCTTAGAAACACTTTCGGAAACCCTTCACTTTATTGCTCTTGAGGGCGCATCAAAACACATAAAAATTTCCAATCGAGCAAATTCCTGGTTTAGTCCACAAGTAAAATATGCTTTTAAAAAGAAGCAAAAACTGTTCAGAAAATGGAAAAAAACTGAACACCCACCTGATTATATTCGATATAAAGAAGCTAGAGCGCGGTTCATTCGATTGAAACGTCAAGCTCACTATGACATGGTGCGATCACATTTAAAGAAAGGAAGCAGGATATATAATAAGAAAAGGCGTACGGATATAATGCCCGAGCACATCTTCTCAGAATGGACCCAAGCCACCTTTGGAACTCCTCTAGCAGAAAATCAAGTTGAAAGTGAAGTCAACACAGAGAAAATCCGTGAAGCAATTAGCAAACTGAAGACAGAGTTCTATCCTGAACTGTCTCAAATCAGTATCGCTAGAGATGACATTAAAGCCGCTGTGAATAGCCTCAAGAATAAAGCCACAATTGGGCCTGATAAATTCCCACTCTTCATGATTAAGATCAGCAGTGTATACATCATAGATCTGCTCCTTCACATTTTCCACAAAATTTTAAGTGAAAACCACTTTCCAAAGATATGGAATACGTACTTCGTTAAACCTGTTCCCAAAAATAGCAATCCTAAATCCGCCAAAGACTACAGGCCTATTGCAATTGGATGTTCGTTTCAAAAAATATTTGAGAAATCCATTTTAAATACCATCAGCCATCACTGCTTCGGGCATAGACCGGAGTACCTTCATTCAGTGATCCCACAAAGATCTACTACCACCAATCTCATGGACACTCTATTTCGAATCCAACACTCCCTTAACTTCAGACAGCAATTAGACATTGTCTTCTTAGACGTTGCATCCGCATTCGACAGAATATCCATCTCGGCTATTACTATCATCTTGGAGGAATATTTCCATATAACTGGGCACGTATTAGCTATAATAACGAGTTCTTTGAGGGAGAGACACATCACTGCCATAAATGGAACTTCCAAAGAGACCTTCCAAGTCAACAGGGGAGTCCCACAAGGTGGTGTCCTCTCTGCTACTCTCTTCGCAACAGCACTGCATCCCTTCCTGACCCAAAATCAAAAGCAATTTGTCGTATATGCAGACGACTTGAAATATTTCGTCACCTCGAATGACCAAAACACATCTTTACAATGCAACAACGAAGCAAACTTCAAAATCGCCGAGTTGCAAGAATACCTTAATTGCATGGGGCTCCGACTAAATGAACACAAGACAGCACAAATGGTTTTCACCAACAAGGTATTTAAAAACCACATATCAATACGCGTAAATGGCAGTGTGGTCAAAAAGGTCAGGACACATATTGATCTTGGTCTGAAATGGGACGAAAACCTAAACTTCACACCCCATTTCGGACATGTAAAGAAGAAAACTTACGCAGCGCTATGGACCTCCAGACAAGAACTAGTAGGTATCAGGAACCCTGACCTTGTTAAACAATATATTTTAAGATGCGTCATCCCCATCCCTCTCTACGCATCTCAGATTTGGTCTTCTGCTCCAGATGCTACCATCAAGGCTTTCCTGGGTTTAGAGTACTGGATGCTGAGATGGTTAAACAGGATCACTACGAAGCCATTTACAATCTCAAGAACCATTTTATATGCCAACTTGGATGTCACGCCTTGGTCTCACATTATTGTCACCAAGAACATCCTCACGCTTGCAAAACTACTGACCGGAAGAGTCGACTCGCCGAAAACTGACCACCTGCTGACTCGGCCCCGCATGACGCAAAGGTGGGCGAATAGAACAACATCCCTTCCAATCAGTAGCGCGCTCACCCAGCTGGAAAGCCTTCGGCGATTTTTTCCTTTGAACACTATTAAAATGTTCAACGATCTTCAAGCAGACCCAGAAAGGCTTTGCGCAGAGAAGAGATACAGGACCGAAGTGTTTCAAAAGGCATTACTCCACCTATAAATGTTGAGTGATGCCGACAGAGGGAAACAAAAGAGAATGCAGGAAATGAAGAAAATGAACTGTTTTTGCTCCTGTTATGTTTATATTGGACGTCTTGTCTTTCTGTGAACTCGCTGTAAATAGTGCTGTAGATGTGAACATTCTCTAATTCCTTGAAAAATTGTAAATTATGCTTGTGCTCTCTTTCTATCTGCCTGTCATGTAAAATAAGCCAATGATGTGTAAAATATAATTAATCAGACAATGTATGATTTAGAAAATGTATAATTTAGACATTGTGTAATTTATAAAGACTGATTTGTATAAATCATAAATAGATAATTATGTATATAAATTATATTTGTATATATGAATGTGCACCCCCTGGTTGGCGCCTCCGTAGCCAGGTGGGAAGGAGCAGCAGTGCGTAGCACACGCTTCTTGATTAGACCGGGGTTCGAGTCCGTCACCACCAAATTACGGAGGATGAGGAAAGGTCAGGGAATGACCACCGCATATCCCGGAGCAATATGGCCTTAGTTGCTAATGCTCCTAAAAACCAAATAACAAACAAACAAACCCCCTGGTTAATAGCTGTAAGCGGGTGGCTCTTAGGAGAAAATAAAGATAATAATAATACAAATGGCCGGTTTTAGCTCAACACAAGAAGTGCAATAGCGGCTAAAAATGGAGCGTGTCCACATTTCGGCCATCCGTAGGTCGACTACACTCGTCTAGTTTTAACCTTCAAATGAGCGAATAATCGCTGTCCGCTTCTCCTCATCCTTTGACCCTTCTCCACTCATTGTTTTCATTCCACCCCTCCCCCTCCCCTTCAACTTCCATCTCTTTGGAATTTGGGGATGGTCGGACAGGAGCGCAACTCCTTCTGCACTCTTCGTTTTATTAACGGCGGGGATCTCGGGACGTGGAAGGGGGTTAGCGAAGATGTCTCTCCCACTCCAGTACACTCTTCGTGCGTCTGAGTTCCGCGCGCAGGTACAGTAGTTGCTAATCTGTTACGAAAGTCATCTCGCAGCGGCATTAGCAGCACGAGACGAAAGCTCCTTTATGACTTTTGGCGTCTCGCGGGTGACGTTTCATTACAGCGAGACTCGGTATCGGAGGGGAGGAGGATAGACGAAACGACTGCCCCCTTCCTTCGGCTTCTATTTATCTGAGAGCGAGTGAATTTCTCCCCCTTGTTCGCCCGTCCCCCTTCCTCCCGGAAGCGAAGTTCGTTAAAAAGAACAACAAAAACAGATTGCTGACCTTTCCCCCTCCCTCCGTGGTAACGAGATTACGCCGAACTCTTGCCACGGGTATTATTCAAACGTGCCACGTGCGGCCGATTTTCGTGCCATTCGGAACGCCACACTGCGGACACATTTGTCAACTTAATGGGCGGCAGATTACGATAAAAGCGGAAAGTTTTGACCTCGTGTAGCGCCGTCTCGCCTCCCTCCCCCCGACAGTCGTTACGGAGATTGCTTGAGACGTTCGCGACTGAACCCTCGGCTGGACTTGATGAAGACGGAGCGGAGAAATCGGGACTGGCGGAAAAATCTGCGTTACACGAAAATGGTGGAACGATATTCGAACCCATACATACACTCGTGGCAAAAATATTAGTCGCAGATAAGGAGGAAAACATGCGTTTCCTCTCAGATGCGCATTGGCGATTCCGTTACTCTTCGGGGACACCCCTTCTTTCGCTGCACGTTTCGCTTTGGATCACTCACTAACGAACTTTTGCAACCCTACCTGTTCCATGATCGAGCGGATCGCTTCTTCCGTTCCCGCTTTCTTCGTCCACGGAGAATTTTAATTTGCGCCGACCTCGTCGTCAGAATATTTTGTTGAGTCCAGCCCCCCTCCTGTATTTCGCGCATAAAACTACCCCGTTGCGAAAGCTCCCACGAGGACCGACCTCCCTCCTCATCAATTACCAAAATATTTCCCGGGTCGCGGGTGTTTCATTTAGAAACCTTCACTCGCTCTTCATTTGGAACACACCCACCCCCTAGTGCGACATCGCCGATCAGATTTAGGCCGTGTTTCAGAAAGTGGGGGATCCGCCTGACCATCTGAGCAATCGGCCAACTTAGTCGTAGTTCAGTTTTACCTCGTGGCAGGATGTTTAGTGTGATTTGTTGAGTCCAGATATCAAGATCCTCAGTTCTCTGTGCTCCTATTTAAGACAACTATACTCCGTATATTGGAGTTTGCTTCTCCTATATGGAACCCACACTATGCATACGTGATACAGCAAATAGAATCGCTCCAGATGAAATTTATCCACTATCTTTCCAGACGTAACCCCATGTTTTACCACAGAATCTTCTACCGGAATCTCTGTTCCTACTTCAAGCTTCAAAACTTGGAAATTCGACGAACTGCTCTTGATCTCAAATTGTTGTACCACATCTTCGCTGGTTCAACTTACCTGCCAGATCTTCTGTGCCATATTGACCTTCACGCTCCAGTGATAGCTACTAGACAGAAGACTACATTCCACATCGGTAACTCCAGATTAGAGATATCCAGGAACTCCTTCTTCAAAAGAACATGAACATGTTCTTTTGAAGAACTCATGAACTCATGAACAAGTTTGACTTGGATATGGCTGTGAACAAGAAACAATTTCACAGAACTATTTGGAGTAGGTTGACCGATTCACGGATGAGTTCTGGGCTAAAGATGTCCTCATTATTCGTGTGTGTGTGTGTGTGAGATGATGTCTCCTGCAGCAAACTGCTTTCTGCGAGTTCACATAGCGTTGGACTTGACGTCATGAATATCTTTTTTATTTTTGTGAATTGGACTTTTCCCGTTTGAATTAACTTTCATTGTACAAAGTATATTACTTGAGAGAGAAACTAAGGAACTATGCAGCACTTGTAGCAAGAGTATCTCGCAGGGACTGGGGACTCAACAGGAAGACCCTGTCCCTGTATTATAAAACAATATTCATCCCAGCGATCACCTACGGATCGCCAATCTGGTTCAGGAAGGCCGGAACCGCGGTCAACAGAAGACTGCTGGACACTATCCAAAGAGACATACTTCTAACTATAACTAGGGCATGCAAAACGGTGAGCATCCACGCTCTGCAGGTCTTGGCAGGAGCTCTTCCGCTGGACCTCGAGGTGACTAGATGTGGACTCATGTATTTACTGTCCAAGGATATACCTGCCTCCATCTATGACTTTACCTTGGACCCAACCAACAGCCGGACGGTAGAGAAACAACGAATAGTGGCTCACATGTTGAATATATGGCAGCACAGATGGGAGATGTCGCCAAAGGGTCAAGTTACAAGAAGCTTCATACCGATAGTCGCAAAAATGTACCCAAAAGCCCCCTCGTGGTTCTATCCTGGGCTAAATACAACCTTCCTCCTGACGGGCCACGGCCCATTTAAAGCAAAACTGAACGCACTCGGAATAATAGAAGAGTCCACATGCACCTGTGGAGAACCTGAAACCTGGCAGCATACTATGCACGACTGTGAATGCTATGAAGAACACAGAAGTAGACTTATAACTGAGATTCAATACTTGCCGAAAAATCAAGAGTACCATCTACTGGATTCAGAAGATGAATACAAAGCCCTCAGCCGATTTGCACTTGACGTCTTCAATAGACGACGAACAGAAACGGCCATCCACAACGATTAGATGACCACAAATAATAAATAAAGACAAACTGATAAAAAATCAACACAGAGGAAAGGATCGCAAAATACTAAGGACAAACGGCGTAATATGCAGCAGAATAAATGAAACAGCATCGACCTAGGAACCAATGGGAGTGGCTCCAGCCAGAATGTCGTCGCTCCCAGGATGAAACCACACACCTAGAAAAGGACCAAACCCCACCAACGAGTCATCATCAGACTGCAACTGCTGGAGGGCACTGCAAATTGCCGCTATGGCGAACTGGGCAGGGCTCCCTTGCCCAGCCCACTTTCACTCCCTATCCCTGGTGGGGTGAGGGGAAGGACTTCCTGCCCCCTCCCCACCCCACCACCCCTCATTTCCCTCTGGTGGGGCAAGGGCATGCCCCACTGATATACCTGAGGTCGCCTTCCCTATTGACCCCATACTTCTGTCTTTTCCCCCCAGCCTTCCGTCTCTCCCCCCTACTCTACCTATATCGCCAGCGAAAAGCGAATGCCCCACACAACGTAAAAATTTTAAATGCCAAACTCGACACACTTGCAACCTCTTTCGGCCTAATTAAATCCAAGCGTTTATCCCCCCCCCCTTTTTTTTTTTTTTTTTTTTTATATATAGGTCCTAGCCACTGAAATCTCAGGAAATTAGGTGGCAGGACCTGCCAGAGTACTTATCTAAAAATACTGGTGTACCTGGTCTGCCTCCACGGGGCTAAGTGTGGACAACTTGGGCCTCAGTAGGGGTCCAGCGGCTAAATGGCCAGATGAACAACAGAACACAACACTACACATGTACAATATCCATACACTTTTAAATCTCTGGCCTTCCCAGTGAACTGGTACACCCACAATGAACAACGCGGAGATGGGGGAAACCCCTGGTGCCGTTAGACACTAAATACACTTTACACTTTACTTGTACAAAGTATATTAGTGTACCATTTATTTTTACGTTTTGTACAACCTTTGCTCTGTTATGCACTTTAACTGGGCGGATGCCTGTTGTGTATATTATATGTTAAAAATAAATAAAATAAAATAAAATTAATCGCAAAATGAGTAAGCTCAGTTTGCGAGAAGAAGGCGTCCCGTCCCGTCCCGTCCATAATTATCGTCGAATACTGAAAAAGAGTTCTTTTAGTTATGGGGAAGGGGAGGGAGGGGGATATAAAATCTTCGCAACACGAAGCATTAAAAAATTTGGGATAAAAATTGGGTGAACTCTCACCCATTTGTGTGTGCCCGAATTGCATTCAGAAGAAGGTTCAGCTTGGTCCGCGGAATTGTGATGACCCACGACCATTAAAGACAAATGATGCCAAAAAAGTGACCTTTCTGTTGATCAGCCACAAAAACCGGTTAGTTAGTGGCACCTGGACATCCCGCAGCGGGTTTTCCAGGTGCTGCTGAAATTCCATCTCGCGCAATTAAAAGCCACATGTGTATATGTAAAGGGCGGCTCCTAGAACGTTTGTTCAACTCCGCCTCGTATCTGTATGAAGAACAAAATCACTACAAATGGGCCAGAATGTGAATGACGTCGGTTCGTGTGTATTATTATTATTATTATTATCAGTTTATTTAACAAACACCCCTGTACAGAAATTTCCTAGGAGGGTGGCGCATACATACATCACTTATTAGAGTGTAACAGGATTAAATATCAGCAAATACATAAGATATATACACATAGAGGAAGAATTACATACAGACATCCTGCATTCACAGAAAAATTACAAAACTATATATGTACATAGAAAAATTACAAAATTACAAAACAATGTACATACATAGAAAAATGACATCGCCATTTACACTATGAATTGGTCCTCATTTTCATTCTCTGAACAAAAGGAATACCCTCGGTCCTATAACAGTCTTTTGGAAACACAATATATCGTTCATTTAAGATTTTTATCAGTTCGGCACTTGAAGTCTTTCCTCAATTACTTTCTTTATCATATTTGTAGTTCTGTGTACAGATCCGCTGCAATGAGCTTCCTGTAAGTTTTCTCGTGGCAGTACCTGTCCGGGTCTATTTTGAGGTCTCTAACCAGCTCCAGAGTATTGGCAGGAAACATCCGCTTTAATCCGTCCGTGTGGTGGAGAGCGCTTCGGAGACTATGAGGGTTGAGGAGGCGGGCTCCAGGGCGGGGCCCAACTACAAGATTTTCAATTTGAGGGGCATCTAAACTCCCAGTGAGAAGTTGTGCTAGAGTGCAGATGTTACGTATTGTGATCATCTGGATCCACGGAGCTATGTTCAAGTTTGCGTACAGTATGGATTTCGAAATTGTGAAGGGCTTCCCGGCGATCCTATTTAACCACCGGAGCAACCAGTGTTCCAGGCTGAGAAATTTCCTGATATAAGTATTTGGAGCAGAGGACCAAATTGTCGAAGCATATAAGGATACAGGAACGATACATCTTTGGATATATTGGGTCACTAGCTGCTGGTTTCGAATCCCAGTTATTTCCTGTCTTACAGCCCATATGGCAGCGAGAGTTTTTGTTCTCGTGTTCTGAAAGTGCCTTTGGAAGGTTAGGCCCTCATCCCACGTCACTCCTAGGTCGGTGTATGAGTTGACTTTCTTCACCTGTGCTCCATTATTGTGTGTGTGTGTTCTGTTGTTCTGTTCTGGCCGCTTGGCTACCCAGAAGCATCAGTCACCTGGACAGATGATTCTGGGTACTCGTCCACACCACGGGAAGGTGGGCCAGTCCATGTAAAGCTCGTACTGTCTCAAGAGAGACTCTGACCCACCTAATGTTGTCAGAAGGTAGGCCAGGATCCTCTGGGGGTCCATTCCAGAGGCAAGAGAGGAGAAAGAAGAAAAAAAAAAAAAAAACTACCCGTGGTGCAGGTTATAAAAAAAATAAAAATAAAAAATTAAAATTAAAAAATAATAATAATAATAAAAATAAAATAAAAAAGCAAGTGGTGCGTGCAGGTAATATATTATAATAAAGGTAATACATTGTAATATATTATAATAATAAAGTGATATATTTATGTATGAGAAATAAAAATAAAATAAAAATTGACAGTGTGGCAAATTTTGAGCAAAAAACAAAACGATAATAATTATATTAATAATAAAATAAAAAAATAATAATAAAAAATAAATAAAAATAATAAAAATTAAAATTTTAAAATTAAAAGCCAGAAATCGATGACGATAAATCCCCCGATACACGAACTGTGAACTACACCAGCGACACCTGGCATCAATCTCCTCAACTACGGATGACGCCTGTCAAGCGCTTAAATTCAAAACGACCGCGCGTTACTTTATCATCATCTGTTTCTTCACCTTAGGTTCGCTCCCTGAACAGCCAGTGGGCCACAGGAGGGTGTACGAATATATTTTATAATCACGGCGTACAATTTTATACAAATCCATCCGGCAGGGAGTATTTGATCTCGTTCACCCCCTCTCCCTAGACGAAATTACCGACCCTGTTTCTCGTGTTGTGGGCCCTCGTAATCATTCGACATTTCTCCTCGAGACTCAGTAGCGGATTAAGGTCGGTTGAGGCCTCTGGTGCAGAAGAAAATATTGGGAACCTTAAAAAAAACAGAGAGACAGGGAAAATAAAAATACATGTTAACCAATTTTTTAAATAAATAAAAAATATTATAAATAAATAAGATCTTTATTGTACAGTTCACCGGTACACGCAGGTACCACGACCATACAATACCCTTCACGGCACCATGCCAGGGGTTAACAAACGGCAGAGATAAAGGAATTGTAAAGATTAAGCAAATTATATAATAATAAAAAAAAAAAAAAAAAAAAGCAGACAACATTGACTTGAAAGGAAAACTAATACAAAATAACAAAAATAACAAATTGTGATAACAAAAGCTTTTCCTCAAGTCCAGTTTTCTGAGAGTCTCTTGCCCCGCCATAACGATCTGAGATCAGTTGGTAGTTCTGGAGACCACGTGCAGATCTAGGATGATCCGTCTATACTTTTTATCATCTATGATTTTAACTAAGTCAGCATCCAGGGATTGAACCAGATGATAAGGGAGGAACCGATCTTTCAAATGTAGTCTCGAAGGAAGAGCAAGAAGCTTGGGAGTGGAGCAGAGACCTGGTTGGGGGATCCGCCAGCACACGGTGTCCCAAACGTTGGGTGCTGAGACTCTCCCGGCAATCATTTTTACGGTGAAGATGAGTCTTCTCTCGTGCATTAATGTTGAAAACCTGGTTACATTCAGCGCGTTGGCCATCGGTGTTGTGCGCTGCTGTGGTGGGAGATGACACTTCCAGGTTGCCCACTTCAGGAGCCAGTATTCAGCGGCTTTTAATGGTTTAATTGTGGTGTCTGCAGCTGAGCCCCACAACTCTACTCCATACAGTACACTTCCAAAAATCATCATCCTGATATACATTTTTATCAGGTTTCTGTTGTGAATGTGTAGCAAGTGCTGCTTGGCAACCCACCGTTTCTTGTTGAATTTAGCACAGAGTTCTTCTATATGGTGATGGAATCGTAATTTTCTGTCGAAGATTACACCCAGATCTCTTTGCTTTTCAACGCAGGGGATCGGGACTCCGTCAATCGCAGGCTGAATTATGGTTGGTATGGGTTTAAGAGAGAATACCATGATGGCAGATTTCTCAGGGTTCACTTGCAGGTCAAAATTCTTGAGGTACTGCTGTACTTCTGATAAGGTCTTGTTGATGGTTACTGTGGCGTTTTTGGCTTCATCGGTCAAATTTAATTTTGTGAAGATCTTTAAATCATCTGCATATGATATCATATCTGTTCTATTGTGTATTAGTGGGTAGATGATAGCAGTGAAAAGAATTCCGGACAGGACTCCTCCTTGTGGAACGCCTGCATGTATTTGTCTAGTATACCTTTGTTTTCCTATGTACCTTTGGATGATTCTATTCTGAAGAAAGGATGTCAGAAACTTCAATACTGGGCCTGTGATGTGATAGTAATTTCGAAGGAGTTTGAGCAAGGCTGGGATGTGAACACTATCGAACGCAGCTTGTAAATCAAGATATGTGATTGCCATTTCTTCTTTCTCCTCAAATGATCCAAGGATTGCATTAGTAGTCATAATCAGGTTACTAACTGTTGATCTGTTTTGCAACGAATAATGAATTTGCTGGGGCCTGTGCGGGAGAATGTGCGTGGTAAGTGTTTTCAGCACTGTTTTTTTCAAGTAATTTCAATAGACACGAGGAACGAGAGATGGGTCTAAAGTGCCTGGCTTCAGTTGGCTGGGAAACTTTTGGGAGTGGCCTAACAATATAAATTCCATATATGAGGGAAAAATTCTCCTTTTAATATGCTATTGAAAATTATTAGGAAGGGATCACTTAGAAATGGGCTCAAACATTTAATGATGAATTGTGGTACTTTGTCGATTCCCACTGTACCAGTTGCAGGCAACTTATTAATCGCAGATAAAAGGTCTTGTCTTGTTAATTGAATGGTTTCAAGTGCATCTCTGGACACATCATCATCAAACATGGGAATATCACTGGGCTCATGTTGGTTTTGCTGAACTCGTGCAATAAAGTCCATCCACCTTTCAGGATCAAAGTGTGGAGGGAGTTCACAGTATTTCTGTGGGTATGATGGACAGCCCTCATGAAGTGTGGTTTCGATGTGATGTTTTATGGCTTGAGACTTGAGGCGGTTGAAGCTTGCTCGTCCTTTGGAGTACGCAATTCGGTCCGGAGCTAGTCCTGTCATTTTCCACTGTTTGTACAGTTCCTGTTTAAGCTTAAAACTGTTGCTCAGCTCAGGAGTCCACCATCCTCTTGTACGTTCAGAGATCCTTATTTTCTTTGAGGCTGCATAATTAGAAATTGTGATGAGCCAGCGAGTTAAAAGGTCTAAGGCAAGTTGATTATCACATTGCTCAAGTGCATTCCAAGGAATTGCAGTGGCTGCTTCTAGACATTTAGTAATGTTGAGTAATTTTGGGCTCGTTATTATCTTGGTGTGGACCTGAGTCGAGACGTTGTAATTTGGAGTCGGAAAATATAAGTTAATTAAAATTGGCATGTGATCAGATTGAAAAGCTATTTCTGTTGTAGAATCAAGTTCACAATTGCTCGATGATAGCACAAGATCAAGATGGTGATCACCTCTGGTCGGGAGATTATTAATCAGATGGATTCCTAATGGGTGAAGGTTATTTAGCAATCTGGACTGAAGATGAACAAGTTGAGGGGAAAAGTTAAAGTCTCCACAGATAACATGCCTTGCTGAGTGATGGAGCCCATGAATGAGCCAATTAGTTATCTCGTCGACGGTTTCAGCATCGGGTCCTGGAGGGGTGTATATAACTGCAAAATCAATGCGAGCAGATTTAAATTCGCACGACAAAATTAGCCCTTCGAACTTAGTGGACTGACTTTTATAATTCTTAGTAACAAGTATGTGCGGTGTTTTGTAGAAGAGTCCCACTCCACCTCCCCTTTTGTCTTGTCGGGAGCAGAGAATCACATTATATCCAGCCGACACTGCATATGGAAAATGCTCCTCATTTCGGCCAAGCCAGGTTTCTGTTAAGCAGAGCACATCAAACCTGTGCGAAAGTAGAAGTTCTACAGTTTCAAGCTTGTTACGGATGCTACGGGCATTCTGATAGAATTTATAGAGATGCTATTATGTCTGGGGATATTCCTTAGTACCCTCTGCGGTCTTTTTCTCTCTTTTTTTAAGGTGTTTCTTTCAGATATCCTAACAGGAATTATTGTGAATTGGCTTCCGTTCATGATTTCGGTAGTGAGTCAGCTAGTGGGGTTGACTGGACCCTGAATGTGACCGTGGCTTGATTGGCTGTGCCTCTGAAGTCTGGTGGGGGTGAAGATTGAAAGTAGGGCCTGATGAGAAGCCCTTGAGGCCAAGTGGATGGCTGACACAGGATTTTATATTATGTGCTATTAATGTTTTATTTCCAATAAAATTTGAATATTGTGTAATATAATTAATAATAGCGGAATAATAATCACAAAGTTTTGAACTAATAGTTGAACGTATTAGTTCAACTAATCTGTTGGGGTTTTGCGTGGGCCCTTCAGAAGTCGGGGCCCAGGGCGCGCCTGCCGTTAAATCCGCCTCTGTCGAGACAAAAGTAATCCTGCGCTTTCACCCCTACCCTCGACTTTTGCGTTGATCCCCGAACTTCCCAAATGGCCAGCACCAACAGAAACGGGCCCGCTATTGCCGCGCAAGTGGAGTCTCTGCTAAAGGGCGTGCGTGGGTTTTACGCTGTCCAAATCGCCGCACGAGAGGTCACTGGAACGGGGCCAAAACACTCGATCGTTTGAGCGACGCGATTACGGACAGGCTGTCTTGATGGAAGTAGCGCGAGGTGAACTCCGCCTCTCCACTTACGGACGGAACACGTGCACGAAATGTCCACCGAAACCCGATTTTGTCCAGGGAGGGGTTGAGGGTGGGGGTGGGTGAGGAAACCAAAGCACTCCGACAGACAAATCGATGCCGCAACTGCTTCTGCGGTCGGTCTCGAGCCAATTTTTGTTGCGGTCTTTCTGTCGGTGGCGGACGCAGGTTGTTTCTAAAGTGCTGCCGTACGCACGTGCCGTAATTAGGGCACGCTGAAGCGGAGGTGGTCACATTTCGGACAAGTTTTGTAGCTGGCCCCTTTCGGGGGCCAGCTACAAAACATTTTTATTATTATTTTTTTTATTATTGTTATTATATTTTTAATTATTTCTCATTTCAGGGAAGAAAACGCAAGACCGGCGTCACAAATGTCGAATCATTCATTTCAAAAGAGGAGCACATCAACAGTATTCGAAATTACAAAAACCCGGAGAATTTTCCCGAATTGCAACAACCATCTTAACTTGGATGAAAAATCACTTGAGGTGTGGACTCGCAAATTAAATTAAATTTTAAATTTTCTGTTTATACTCTGGCACGACAACCAAGTCAATAGAGTTTACAATAAATTCTTAATACAAATATCTGCGGCATGTGCGTTTTGTATGCAATAAAGAGTTCTTCTATCTTTCGATCATCAAGATGTGACCACTGAAGTTTCAACCCTAACTAGTGTAAACCAGAACACTCTTTCTGCCATGGATGATGTTACAATCACTAAGCAGCAGCTGACTGACGTGATAAACGGCCTCCCCAACAAAGCTACTAAGGGCCCTGACGACATACCACTGTTCATAGTTATGGTGTGCTCTGTGTACATTGTGTATCTCCTGATAAACATCTTCCAGAAGATCCTAAAGACAGGCACCATACCGGAATTGTTATATCAAACCAGTCCCTAAAATTGGAAACCCCAAGATTCCTAAAGACTTCCGTCCAATCTCCATAGGATGCACATTATTAAAGATATTTGAGTGATTATTCAACACTGTTTTGCTCACCGACCACCCTACCTCCACACAGTCCTGCACCTGAGGTCCACCAGCTCAAATCTCCTCGATGCTCTCTTCACAGCACAAAAAGCCTTGAATGACAGAGTCTAACTGGACATAACCTTCTTCGATATCAAATCTGCCTTCGATACTGTCTCCATTCCTACTCTTATAGGCATCTTAATAGAATGTTTCAAAGTATCTAACCACATTGTCAGCATTCTGAAGTCCATACTACCGCCGAGACACTTAATTATATCCAATGGAACTCACCAGAAAACAACGTATGCAACGAGGGGTGTACCTCAAGGTGGGGTGATGTCCACAACCCTCTTTGCAATCCTACTTGAACCATTCCTCGCAAAAAATCCAAATTTTAGCTCCTTCTCTGATGATCTAAAATTTTTTATCAATTCAAAAGACCCCAAACTGATACACTAAATTAATAATGAAACCTCCAAGCAAATTCGACAGTTAATTGACTTCTTAGAGCAAACTGGACTCCAACTAAACAATGCCAAGTCAGCCCACATGACAATTACGAAGTGGAAGGTGAAGAATGACATTCGAGTTACAGTTAATGGTGAGACAATCCTTAAAGTTTCATCTCATACTGAGGCTAACGTCGAATGAAGACTTAAATTTCAAGGAACACTTTCCAAAGACAAAGAAGAAGACTTATGCTGCTTTCTGGCTGCCACAACGACCTGACTTTCCGCCCCCACTTCGCATACATCCGTAACAAAACATACGCGGCGCTTTCGGCAGCCAGGCAGGAGCTCACTGGTATTAAAGACCCCGGTCTGATGAAGCAATACATCAACAGATGTGTTACTCCCATTCCCTTGCAACCTTAATCCTAAAAAATCCTAACAGAAACCCAACTCTTCCGAACTGCTATCGGCCCATTGCTTTGCTGTCGGTCTTGAGCAAGCTCTATGAAAGACTTTCATACAAGCGAATTTAACAGTACTACTCCACAGCAAACCTCGAGGCAGCAAACCAATATGGCTTCAGGCCGGGACTGTCAACAATCGAAGCCATCAGGAATCTTATAAATACTGCCAATGCATGCCAAAGTAAATACTTTCTGGTGATCGCTGTGGATTTTGTAAGGGCGTTCGACCCTCTCTGGTGGCCAAGCGTCCTTGGCAGACTCCGCAAAGCGCATGCGCCCATAAACCTTTACAATACTATCAAAGCATACCTGTCCCAAAGAAGAATTGAAGTCGTAGCGCCCTTCCAAAGAATAACAAGAAATATCCATAGAGGATGCCCGCAGGGGTCCGTTCTTGGCCCCCCTGCTTTGGAATATAGTGTTCGACGACTTCCTTGACACCAACTTGGGGGAAGTAAAGTGTCAAGCCATCGCAGATGACCTTGCACTGATGGTGGCGGTAGACTCCAGGGCCCAACTGGAGATACAGGCAAACCATGCCCTAGAGATCCTACAACAATGGGCAGACGAAAACTTCCTACAAATTTAACCGACAAAAACAACGTCGATCCTTCTCAAAGGATCATTAAATATCAGAAGACCTCCGCAAATTAAAAAAGGAAAAACGATAAAGCTTACCACCCAAATGAAATATCTAGGTGTCATCCTTGACAACAATCTCTCCTTCCAACCTCATCTCAAGCAACTAAGAATAAAAATTAGAAACTACTCTGCACTGGTAGCCCGTGTTACAAGGCGTGACTGGGGCCTGAAAAAGCGAACACTCTCTCTCTCTCTTATAAGGCTACATTTATACCAGCAATCTCGTATGCTGCTCCAATCTGGTTCCACAAGACAGCCATGGCCGTAAATAAAAGAATTCTTGATTCAATCCAGAGATCAATCCTTCTAACAATAACCCGTGCATGCAGGACTGTCAGTACGCATGCGCTCCAGGTGCTGGCGGGGGTTCTCCCACTGGATCTGGAGATTGTCAGGTGTGGCCTGTCATACTACTTATCTAAAGGGATGCCCGCATTCATGGGGTACACCATCGAACCGAAGCTCCTTTTACAGATACTGAGTTGGAATCTGCTATCTCAACCTTAAGGGATGGTAAATGTCCTGGACAGGATCTCCTTGAGGTTTCTGTACTTAAAATATTTTGGAAAAATTGTCCATTAATTATATTAAATCTTTTGAATGCTTGTCTGTCTTCAGGATTATTCCCGCTGGCTTGGAAACAGGCTAGACTTAAACTTCTGCTTAAGTCCTTTGACAAACCCTCCAATGATCCGGCCTCTTACAGGCCCATTGCACTGCTGCCCATCCTTGGCAAAGTCTTGGAAAAATTAATTGTTTCTCGTCTTCTAAATTACTATTTAGACAGAAACCTAAGTTCCCCACTTCAATTTGGCTTTACACGTGGAAGGTCTTCTGTTGATGCTATTTGTCAGATCTTGAGTTCTGTTCAAAATTCCAATTCTAAATATGTCCTCAGTCTCTTTGTTGATTTCCAAGGGGCATTTGACACTGTTTGGTGGCCAAGTGTCCTGGCGAGGTCCAGAGAGGCCGGGGTCTCTGCTCCTATTTACCGTCTCCTTTCGAATTACTTTGATTCTCGCAGCATCACAGTTTCCTCAGGATTCTGCTCTGTCTCCAGATCTGTTTCTAGGGGCTGCCCTCAGGGCTCTGTTCTTGGCCCTGTGTGCTGGAATATGGTCCTTGATGGGTGGCTCGCGGTTGATCGAGACAACATCCTTCAGATAGCTTATGCAGACGACATTGCTGTTCTGATTTTTGGTAATTCCCGCCGGGAGCTAGAGTGCAGAGCAAATGAAGTTCTGGAGGACTTGGATATCTGGTGTCAAACACATAAACTTCAAATCTCGACTAATAAAACAAAACAAATGTTGCTAAAGGGCTCTCTTGATGTGAATAGACCACCTCTTATTAAGTTGAATGGAGAAATGATTAGGAGTACTCGGCAGCATAAATACTTAGGAATTTATTTTGATGGCCGTCTTAATTTCAATTACCATGCAAAATATGTACTTCAGAAAATAAAAGCTATGACCTATAAAATTATTAAGATTACCAGGAGTACTTTTGGTGTAAAGAAATCTTCCATTAAATTATACTACTCTTGTATATTTATACCAATTGTGTGTTACGGGGCTGGGGCCTGGGGATACAGAATCGGTAACCCCCTTGTTCAAAAATTTCTTTCCCAAGCACAAAGATTCTTTCTTCTCGCTGTAAGTTGAGCTTGTCGAACTGTCTCTACAGCTGCTCTCCAGGTCCTCAGACATCGACTGTCAATCCAATACGAAGTAATGTTACACCATCTTTTATATTGTAGAAGAAAAAAAATGTTCCTGCGATTGTAAATGGTATAACATTTGTATAATACTGACTTGCAAGAAAAGGTAGACATTAAAAGAATGAGAAATGAATGTTGTATAGCGTGGCAAAATACCTGGTCTACCTCTACTTTGGGTAGGGAGACCTTTAAGTTTTTTCCCGAGGTTGTTGATTACGACAAGAAAATGGATTGGTTCAATCCTGGGTTATATGTTACGTTTTTATATACCGGTCATGGAAGTCTTAACTTTAAATTGTTCTCACTAGGATTAAGCAACACTCCTCTCTGTAGTTGTGGTGCTCAAGAAACTGTCGAGCACCTCGTGTTTCATTGTCCTCTGTACGATGATTTAAGACTGGACTTTCAACTTCTCACAAATGTATTTGAATGCTCCGAACTGCCAAGATTGGTTAACTGTTCCGAATATTACACTGCCTTCTCCACCTATGCAGAGAAACTGTTTAAACGGAGGAAAAGAATTCTTGCTCCTGAGGTCCAGTAAAATGCTAGACTGTTTCTTTGGATTACTCTTACCTGATGTATTGATCAGTCTGCTGGACTCCGAAGCCCAGTATTTCACTGTATCATCACTGTATATAGTCTTTTTATGTACCATCATTGTGTATAGTCTTTTTATGTACCATCATTGTATATAGTCTTTTTATGTACCATCATTGTATATAGTCTTTTTATGTATCACCACTGTATATAGTCTTTTTACGTATAATTAATCATTGTACTCTTTATGTATAACTATTCATTGTACTTTTATGTATAACTAATCATTGTACTTTTATGTACAATTAATCATTATAAATTGTACCCAATGTATAGATTACTTTCAGCGGTGAATAGGGGAAACCCTGGAGCCCGCCAAAAAAATAATAAAATACTTTGAACTTTGAACCATCGAACCTACAAATGACAGAAAGACAGAAAAGACCCGATCATTGGGGCATCTAAAACAAGAATGGCAAACCCGCTGGACAAACAGGACCAAAGGAGAAGTGACAAGGAAATTTCTTCCGGACATACACAAAGTGTACCCTAAATCACCGCCTTGGCTCCACCCAGGACTGCACTCCACTTACATCCTGACGGGTCACGGACCTTTCAATGAAAAACTTGCAGCCTTTCGGCTTGTGGAGGACCCACATTGTCCATGCGGAGAACGCGAGAGCTGGCAACATTTGATGCACCAATGTCCACTGTACGACGACCTACGAGGAATCCTAATCACCCGACTGACTTACTTACCTCAGACCCGGGAACACCATCTTCTGGACAGCTTCGATGAATATAGTGCGCTCGCCAAATTTGCACAAGACTTATTTGCAAGAAGGAGAACACAAATTGCAATCAATAATGCACGCCGTTAGCCCAAAGTTGCCTGCACATGAGCATCCAAACTGAACCAGACTATGGTCGTTTTGGTGGGACCTCACTCTCTCTCCTAGGATTGAACATCCATCGCAAATGATAGACAATCCGACTCCATATATGCGGACTCCTACTAGACAATGATCTCTCTCTCTGGACGGGACTCTTTCTTCCATGTGCGACGCAACGACTGGACCACATGACCACAGCAACTCTGCTGCAGCACGTCGCCTGGCGTTCTGAACTGGGCACCTTTTCCCAGTTCACTTTTAAAACCCTATCCCTAGGCAGGGAAGGGGAAGAGATGGGTCTCTGTCTCATCCCCTCCCCTGCTCCCCTTTTCTCCCTGGTGGGGCTTGCTCCACTGACACTCCTGGGATAGCCTTCTCTTTCGTTCCCATACTTCTACCTCTTCCCCCCAATCTTCAGTCTTCCCCCACTCTACCTTTACCGACCGTGAATGCCCCACTGCAAGCTGCTAAACTTCAATGTGGAAAATTAAAATTAACCTTCTTTTATAACCTATCTCGGCCTTATCTAAACCTCTAGTGTCTGTCCCCCTGTTTTTTTTTTTTTTTTTTACATAGGCCCTAGCCACTGAAATCTCAGGAAATTAGGTGGCAGGGCCTGCCAGAGTAAATAATGTAATACTGGTGTACCTGGTCTGCCTCCAAGGGGCCACGTGTGGGCAACGTTGGGTCTCAGTAGGGATCCAGCGGCTAAATGACCGGATGAACAACAGACACAACACTACACTTACAAAATCCATACACTTTTAAATATCTGGCCTTCCCAGTGAACTGGTACACCCACAATGTTCTGTACCGTTGTTCATCTGGTCATTTAGCCGTTGGACCCCTATTGAGGCCCACTTACGCCCCGTGGAGGCAGACCAGGAAGCCAGTAGCTGTAGATTCACTCTGGCAGGTCCTGCCGCTTAATTTCCTGGGATTTCGGCGGCTAGGACCTTAAAAAAAAAAAAAAAAAAAATATATATATATATATATATATAATAATAAAATAAATAAAAATAAATAAAAAAAAATAAATAAATAAAAATATATATATATATATAAATAAAGAAAAAATATGAATAAGTGAAAAATCTTCACTATCGTAGGGATAATATCGCTTTGATTTGCTAGGCCGAGTCTTGGGCGTAAGGTAATTTTATCACATTAAGGTTTTGACGTATGGGGCTTTCGCTATGATGAAGGTAGAGAGGGGAGGAAGACTGGAGATTGGGGGGAAAAGACAGAAATATAGGGCCAATAGAGTAGATAGCCCCAGTTTTCAGTGGGGCATGCCCATGCCCCACCAGAGTAGAAGTTTGGGGGTGGAGGAGAGGGAACAAAAAACGTCCCCTCTCCCCAAGGAGAGCCGACCGGGCTAGCCGAGTGGGTAAAGTACCCGCCCGGCAACCCAAAGGTCGCGGGTTCGATTCTCGCCTCGGGCTTGGATCAAAGTACTGCAAAAACCTTGGGAGGTGCAATATGGCCACAGAAGCGGATGCGCCAACAACTATCAAATCAACAACAACAACCCCCCAAGGAAGTGGGAATAATAGGTGAAGAGGGCTAGGGTGTCCTCTTCAGATCACCATCAGGCTGTTTGCAGCTGTGCTGCGTTCTGTTCTGCTTTGTCACACATGGGGCGAGCCCCGTCCTTGCTCTTCTTTTCCGTGTGATCAGCACTCTTCTTGTCCAAGTGCTGGTCCTCTGCAGGGTTTCAATTTTCTATCACATTTGGCGGCGATTTTTTTCAATCTCTATGTACATTGCTGTAGATAGCTATTAGTGTTTTTCTCCTGGTGAATAGGTCTTGCGCATACTGGGAGAGTGCCCTATATTCATCCTCAGTATCCAGGAAGTGGTGCTCCAGTCCTTTTGGGAAGTATCTCAACCTTGTTATTAGTAGCCCTCTGAGTACAAGCGGGGTGGTGCTCATTCGAGATCTCCTTTTTGGGGAAAATTTTTCAAATTTCGTCCGCATTCTGTTTGCATACAAAAAAAAAGGAACACACGCCAACACCGTGTGACACAAGCACGGTGTTGACGAAGCGGTCCTTTCACATCTAAGTTTAAAAATGAACGCGGTAATAACGCTGTCATTAATCTCGAAGCGCGTACGATGTACGTGGGTCAAAAGTGAATAAGCGAAATCTATTAAGGCTACGCCAAACACACCCAAGACTCGGGTGCCGGCAAGGAAAGCGAACGTCGAATTAATGAGCGTGTGCACGGATAAACGGAAACCTTCGCATCGTCCGTTGGATGTGCGGTAAATGAATCTTCGAACTAACAACGACGGATGCCTTTAAAGAAAGTGAACTGCGGCATCTTCTTTCACCGCATGGAAGGAAATAATTAAGAGGGTGGTTACCCCATAAAAGATTCGGGAACTGTATTCGCATCTAGGGGCTCTTCAAAAGCAATCAATCATATTGTATGACGAGCAAAATGGGATTTATTGAGACAACGCTGCTGCGGGGTTATTTTAATTTTGAACCAACGAAAACGTCTTCCTCCCATCTAATCCAGCGCAGTAAAAATGCGGTAATTGCGGTGTGCACAATTAATTGCGAGTTTTGGCAAATGAAGTTCCCGGACTGGCAATAAAAGGAACACAGAGCGAAGGAGCTGAAGAATGGTTTTATTTTAATTCTGTGCGCAATTATTTTTTTTTCTGTGTGCCATTATTATTCTGGCTTTTATTCTGCGCAATTCAATTTCAATAAAAGCCAGAATAAAATCTCCAAAAATGTGTTCACAACGAGTGCCGAATAGGCGGGGGCATTGTCTTGCAATCGCAATCAGCTGGCCTGCTCTCGAAATTGCGGCGTTACGTGTGACATGCGCTTCAACGGTCTTTGAAGCCTTCATCGACATTTGGACAATCTTCATTTCCTCCGCTGCATTGTCGCCGAAGTTGAGTGTTGGGTGCTTCGGTGTTCACACGATGACCCTGTTCGTTGCTTCTGCTCATCCACAAATTTTGCGCAGACCTTCCTTTTCCCTCAATTTTCACGCACAATTTGACGAATCGTCCCCTTATTCATGTCCCAAATCTTCCGCATTTATATCCAACTCATCGTCCAGGAGATGGTCAAACGATGATGTCTTGCCACAATTTCCCGAACTTTTACAACTCTGTCCTCATTGGGAAAGGTTGACGGCCGCCCACTTATTCGGTTCTAGCGAGCATCCTCACGTCCATCTTTGACCAGCTTATACCATTCCAACTCGCTGGCACCACTTAACAACTTATTACCACGAATAATTTTTAAGATTTCTGTTTCTGTTGCAAGTTTCCCCAAATTAAAGCAAAATTTGAAACGCTTTCGATGTTCAATTGAAAAGTCAAGACACCGAAAGTTGGTGCTACTAGTGAAAGTGGTTGTTATTTGCAACCTGACAGCAATCTCTACTACCATCTGCTCAGCACCTGGGAAATTAATCCATTATAAGACATTCTGATTTACTGGGCCCACTCTCTTTCTCTGCACAATTGCTCATTATACTCATCGGGCCTGTAGCACACACCCACTCACAGTCCCGGAACATTTTTTGCCACATCTCGTACATGAAAAAGGTACAGATACTGATGGACAATGTGCTAATTATTGTGGTTGTTGTTTTCATCCGTTCGGTCGCAGCCGACTTTCCGAGACTTTATGGGCGAGCTGCCTCCATGCTGTCCGGTCTTCAACAGCTTCTTCCAAGTCCTTCATGCTCATGCCAGTGTCTTTCTTGATGGTATCGACCCAGCGTGTTCTCTGCCGATCTCTTCTCCTTGTTCCACTGATTTTTTCCCAACGTTATCGATTTATTCTTCAGCTCTTTCATAAAGTTTTCTGGCGAAAAATAGTGCAGTATATATAATATCTTTATTGCAATCGGTGAAAATAAGTCGAATATTTCCATGAATGGTTGACGCGATGCAACAGCAACAATACTAGGGGTTTAACAGAGAAACGAACTAAAACAGGAAAAAACAAGTTGTAAACAAAAACAGTTTTTTTTTCTCACAATAGCAACCAAGGGAAAAAAACCATTGCATCCGATGAGTACTAGCTACTTCGGTGGGTCCTGTTCAAGCATAATCTGCCACCACTCACATATACTTCAGACATCACCCAACTTCTAAATTTCAGAAAAGTCTACAAACGGATATTCACCCTCCGCTTGCTCGTGTCAGTTAAAATGATAGCGTGTGAAGTCAATACGCCAAATTTTTGTCAGATGTGCAATTGGAGGATCCCCCGAAACCCTTCTTTGCAGTCTGTGACGTGGAGGCACAGGATAGGCGATGGATTCCTGCCCATGGCGATGTTCCACAACGTCCAGGAGATGGATATGGCTGCAAGGTGTGGATAGAGGAAAAATCGCACAGAAGACGCATCAACAGGGAACAGCTTTCGTCTTCAGTCGAGTGGCTGCCATCGCATTTTCATCGCGCTGTGTGTAGCATCAATTAAACTTATACATTTCATGTTGGTTTTTTTTTTGTAATTTTTCCTCGTTGGTCAATTTTATGTTAAACCCGTAGCATTGTCGCTGTTATGCATCAGGCATCCATCTAAAACTAATCATCGAATGGATTAAAGATAGAATTACAAACCGATCAAGGACAAACAGTGACAGTCACTCGGTTGAAGACGAGAGCTGCTCCCTGATGATGCGTCTTCTGTAGGCTTTGTCCTCAATGAATTTCTTGTAGTCAGCATTCATATCTTGGACCTTTTGGAACATCTCCATTGGCAGGAATCTGTCGCCCTTCCTAAGCCTCCAAGCCACGGACTGTAAAGAAGAGAGGACTCTTCAGGGTTTTCTGTGGGGAATTCTCCACTTACAAATCTGCCAAAAACGTGGAGTATAATTTCACCCGCTGTCATTTTAATGGCGACGAGTAAGTGGAGGTGAAGATTCGGTCTGAGACTTTTCTGTAGTTTAGAAGTTTGGTCATTTCTGAAGCGTGTGTGTGTGTGTGTGTGTGTGTAAGCGTAAGGTGTATTTTGTATCAGATGGCACCAGGGGTTCCCTCCATCTCCGCGTTGGTTCACTGGGAAGGCCAGAGATTTAAAGTATATGGGTATGTGGACATGGACATGTGGACATGTGTATATGTAAGGGCGGCACCTAGAACATTTGTTGAACTCCGCCTCGTATCTCTGTGAAGAACAGTATCAATACAAATGAGCCAGATATGTGTGTGTGAGACGTCGGTTTGTGTGTGTTCTGTTGTTCTGTTCTGTTCTGCCCTCTTGGCTACCCAGAAGCATCAGTCACCTGGACAGATGATTGTGGGTACTCGTCCACACCACGGGAAGGTGGGCCAGTCCCAATAAAACACGTACCGTCTCTAAAGAGACTCTGTCCCACCCGGTGTTGTCAGCAGGTGGGCCAGGAACCTCTGGGGCCCATTCCAGAGGCAAGAGAGGAGAAAGAAAAAAAAAAAAAAAAAAAAACTACCCGTAGTGTATCGATATTGTATATGTGTAGTGCCGTATACCGTTGTTCATCTGGTCGTTTAGCCGCTGGGCCCCTGCTGAGGCCCAATATTGCAGATTGTAAAAAAATAATAGTAATAAATAAAAATTAAAATAAAAAAAAATAATAAATAAAAATAAAATAAAATAAATAAAAAATAATAAAAGAGCTAGTGGTGCGTGCAGGTAATATATTATAATAATAAAGTGATATATTTATGTATGAGAAATAAAAATAAAATAAAAATTGCTAGTGTGGCAAATTGAGCAAAAAAAACCCGCTAATAATTATATTAATAATAAAATTTTAAAAAATAATAATAATAAATAAATAAAAATAAAAATAATAAAAATTAAAATAAATAAAATAAAATATATAGAGGAAAAAAATTAAAAAATATATATAAATAAAAAATAATAATAAATAAAAATTTGAATTTAGCCTTCCCCTTCACAAGTGTGAAATGTAGGCTGTAGAATCGTTTGTCTGGTTTTGGTTGGCATTGGCATACGAGGTCTTTCGCCGGGTAAAAATGGCAGATGCAAAGGCCTGCACGGAGGAAAGATTGTCTGGAGTGTGGATTAGTTGATCCACATTGGTTGGGGAGAAGGTCAGAATGTCTCTCCGAAGTTGATCTCTGAGGTCCTCGTACAAGTCACAGTCAAAAGGAAGGTGGTACCAGTTTTCCTTGGCTCCACAAAAGAGAAGCCCCAGTTGGTACAGCTTTTCATTCAGGGAGCCGTGGCCGGTCACCAAGGAGGACGTTTCAAGGCTGAGAGAGAACCAGAATCTTGCAGTTTTGGTCATCGCAAACTTTACCTCGGGGAGGAATCTTTTGGTTACTGTGCCTTGTGGCGACGTATTCCATCTGGTTTGCCAGATGTTCACCAGTTGGCTGTAACATCTTGTTTTTTCCCACTTATCATCTGCAGTGATTAATCTCACTGATCAAGAATACAGGTTGATCTCTGATCAACCTCAGAGATCCAGAATACAGGTTGGTATTTTCTTTCTGATTCTGAAGCAGAGCCCACGGAAGATCGTAAACAAATCAAGCGGGAGAGTTCCCGCAATTACTTGAATAGCTGCTGTGGAGACAGTCCTGCATATACGGTGGGTGGGTGGCCAGGATCATTCCTCTTTGAATGGAGTTCAGTTTGTTTCTCATTTTTATAATAACTGCACGGTGGAACCACACACCGGCAGCATAAGTTACAATGGGTAGGAGTACTGCTTTTAGTATAGCGATAACGTTCTCTTAGACAAACCCCAATCACTTCGAGAGACTCTGAGGATGGAGGCAGAAAAACCTTTAACTTTGGTGCTGATGTGTTGGAGGTGTGGAAAGAAGCAGAGTTTGTGGTCTATAGTGACCCCTAAGACCCTTGCTTGCATAACTAAAGGCAGTTGCACACCAGAGATCTTGATTTGCGGGGGTCTCCGCAGGTCAAGTTTGTTCTTGAAGATCATCATTTTGGGTTTAGCTGGATTTATATGAAGCTTGTTTAACCTGGTCCAGATGGAGAGATTGGACAAAACATGCTGAGCATTAGCTTCCAGAGCAGAGCGTGAATTTTCAGAAACGATGATGGTGAGATCGTCCGCAAATGCTGCAATCTTTGTGTTGTCAAAGGAGTTACCAAGACAATTTTGGAGAACCATGTTCCAGACCAGGGGCCCCAGGACGGAGCCCTGAGGACAAAGTATATGGGTAATGTAAAGTACAGTGTCGTGTACCGTTGTTCCTCTGGTCATTTGGCCACTGGACTCCTACTGGGGCCCAACGTTGCCCACACTTCGCCCCGTGGAGAACAGGTACCCAGTAGTCTAAGATATTTACTCTGGCAGGTCTTGCCACCGAGTTTCCTAAGATTTCCGTGGCTAGAACCTAAAAAAATAAAAAAATAAAAACTAAATCCATGTATATGCGTACATTTGAGAACGATAGGACGCATGAGGGGATATCGCTAGGTCTTAGATAGTCCGAATTTTGGGTCAGCATTAATTTGGAAATATTAAAATATTGACGTGTAGGGCATACACTTATGTACAGATAGAGTAAGGTGGGAAACTGAAGACTGGGGGAGAAAGACAGAGGTGGGGTCAATAGAGTAGACGGCCCTGATTTTCAGTGGGGCATGCCCATGCCCCACCAGGAAGGAAAGTGGGAGGGGCGAGGAGAGCAGGAGACGGAAGACGCCGTCTCCTCTTTCCCTGCCAAGGATAGGGATTTAAAGTGAAGGGGGCTAGGGTTCCCTCTTTAGATCGCCATATGGCATCAGACAGCTGGGCTGCGCTGTCTTCTCCGGGATTCACAGCATAGGTTGACATTCATGGGGCGAGCCACGTCCGTGTATTCATGGATTTCTCCATTTTGTGGTTCAAAGTGAATTCCGGTAAATGGCATTCAGCGTCTTTCTTCTGGCGAAGAGGTCCTGCGAAAATTGGGAGTGCGCTCTGTACTCCTCTTCGGTATCCAAGAAGTGGTGTTCCATTCCTTTTAGAAGGTAGCTAATCGTCGTGATGAGGATACTTCTGAGGTCCTCATAATGTGGGCAGTCGTATACTAGGTGATTCCAACTTTCGATCTCCCCGCATGTGCAGTTGGGGTCCTCCGTGAAACTAAAGCTAAATAGTTTCTCAATGTATGGTCCTTGACCGGTTAATAAAGTTGTCATGTGCAGTCTCTGGACGAACCGGGCTGGCTGTTAGGAGTAGATTTTCTTCAGGTTGGGTAGGTATTTTCGGGTGATTCCACTTTTGTGGTTTCAGTCCATCTCCTCTGCCATATTTGCAAGAGATGGGTCTGCAGTCGTGCTTTCTCAGTTTTATGGTTACTCTCTGGATCAGTTTATAGTTGAGATGTGTAGCGGCCACGCCTTTAGATAGCAAGTGTATTAGCCCGGTTCTGGCGGCCTCCAGATCCAGGAAGACGCCCCAGCGATTACCTGGAGCGCAGGAGTGCTAACTGTGCTACAGGCACGCTTTATTGTTAACAAAATTGTCCGTTGTATCATAAAGAAGAAGAAGATCTTCTTCTTTATGTCCAGGATTCTTTTGTTTACTGCCAACGTCGTTTTCGGGAACCATATTGCGGATGCACATGTGATTGCTGGTAAAAATGCCGCACCACAGGGAAAGAAGGGTGGCAAGGGGAGATGGTTCTCCCCCTGCGAGGAAATGGGGTTTAAAGAGGTTCCTGCATGTGCAGGAACTGAGAGCCAGATGGCGTTCTACTCTAGCTCTCGGACGCTTCAGTGTTGGTCTCTTTCAGGAATTTTGTCAGTGTTACGAGAATCTGTCTTGTCTGGGGTAGTTTTCCTCAAGATAGTTGTTTTCTCCTTTTCCTGTGAGCAACATTGATTAGTCTTTTAGGCACTAATGGTGCACGCTGCGGTGGATGAGATGGCGATAAATGAGAGTCGGGCTTTGATTTGGTTGTCGAACCGAAAGCTGTTGGGGAAGGGCTCACCTGCCTATTCTCCAACCTTTTCCGGCAGCAGTATGCAGTAAATATCCCGCGAGTCACACTCGATAGTTTTTTCAGGCTTAGGTGAGAAAGGCCGGAGCAGCTCTGGCAAATTAGGTATTTGCATTTGGAGCATTTTATATATTCTCCTTTGTTTTTATGAAGAATTGCTTTTTCGCATAATTTGCAGGTATCAGTGATTGTAGGAAAAGGGGCTCCTTCCATGATATAGCAAAATGAATGAAAGGGTAAACTTGCTCCAATTCGGAACTTTACGGACGTTTCGTATTCCCAGCAATACGGGAAATAGTGAACCCGCTAAGCCTAACTGTCAACGATGCGTGTGTGACTACAGCAAAATGTAAGCGTTAGCAGAAAGCTAAGCCTAAAGGGATTAAGCAGATGACGAGAGAGTACAGACAAGATAACCCTCGTAATAACAAAATTTTCTCACCCACGTAATCCTCTTGCGAAGTTCTTTGAGCTGGCACACTTTTCCGGTGGATTGTTATTTAGTTTTTAGGAGCATTAGCAACTAAGGCCATATTGCTCCGGGATATGCGGTGGTCATTCCCTGACCTTTCCGCATCCTCCGTATTTGGTGGTGACGGGCTTAAACCCCGGGTCTAATCAAGAAGCGTGTGCTACGCACTGCTGCTCCTTCCCACCTGGCTACGGAGGCCTTTCCGGTGGAAGAAAGCACTTTAACCACATTAAAATAACTCAACATTCAGGAGCTCCAGAACACGTGGCTACACCAAATGACGGCCATTACTATATCCACGAAGGTGGTGTTGTTTGGTAAACCATCTGGATCGGCAGGCCTTTGTGGCATGGTGTTTAAAGCTGGTCGTCAGGTCTTTCTTTAGCGGTGGCGCTGTTATGTGGCTGTATAGGCCTTTACTAATTAAAACCCAAAGTCCTTAAAAATCTATATCTTTTCGATAAAGTGATATTCTGTCCGGAAATTAGATACAAATAATCAGTGTGACAAACCATTCCACTTAATTAAAGTCCCCTGAGTCCATAACTTGTAGAATTCAAAAAGCAGCTCTTCAAACTTTCAAATACCAGGGCTATGCTGAAGCATAGGCAGCTGGAATTGAAAGTTAGAACAAAGAACGATTTAACTGGCAAAACAGAATCATCGTAAATTTAGCGCAAACATTACCTTTCTTTGATCGTAAGTTGTCAAACCTGATGAACCTTATCACACTATAATCGAGCTTCATAAAAGGATTTAAAATAAACGCCTTTTAAAACAATGTTTATAAACTGTTTAGCAGCAAGTGCACATATAAAAGCAATCACCAGAGCTACACGATAGTCGATATGGACCCCATTAGACTCCAACGACATCTTCCAACTGCTGTTCCTAGAGTTTAGGCTTGGGACAGCTCGAAGTATTCTACAGACGCATAAGGTGCTTTTTCCCATTAAGATTTTATGAAAATACGTGAAGGTATACGATGTATCCACTGCCGATTTTAATCGCGATGAGTGGGGATCTGTCGATGGTGGCTGAATTCTGGAGGCACCACTAATTGTGGCTTTGATGTCATCTCTGATGCTCGATTCCAGAGTTCCGCATTCACTTTGTTCGTACGGTGGAGAATAATTTTCGCGCTGTGTTTCCATTTCAGTCTTGCGTCTTGTGAGCAATTGAGGGCCTGCACCCGTGGCTGTCCAATCTTCAACTGTGCAAATCGGATTACGAGCAGAAGTGTACGTAAAACTGAGAACCGTTTCCAGATCGGTTGCGCTTTGAGCGGGCCGAAATGCAACCGGTTCAAGGGAACCGACGAGGTCGTTAAGCCTTGCGCAAACACACCTGTTCGTTTATTCCTGGCACGTGCAAAATGACGTCGCTTTTAACTGTTTCGTCTTTATTCCACTCGCTGCAGCAAATCTAACCTTTCTCTTGTCCTTTGCCGTGTCGGAATTTAAAGGGCGCCCACCGCTCGCATGCAATGTTTCCTTCCTTTCTCCGCTTCCGTTCGCGCCTTGCATAGCGACGGCGATAAAAATCGCCGCGAATCATTACAGAGTTCCGAGGGGACAGAAAAACCCTTTCCACCCCCACTGACGGTGATTTGCGGTTAAAATGAGGCGCATTATGGTCAACAGCTCACGAGCTTCTGCAGCATCCTAATGAGCTGGCGAGATGCATTTCGTGCACTATTCACACGAGCTGCTCTCCGGCAAGGCGTAAGTGTTTCCCTTTGACACAGACAATCGACGTCCCTCTCTTGTGTGGTCACGACGAGACCCAATTCAGAAGCACTCAAAAAAAGAAGCAGATTCGCCCTTCCTCGAAGGAAGAATGAATACGAGAAGGAACAGATGTTCATTTTATAAGTTTTTGTACACTTTTTCTCTAGATCAGGGAAGCGCAATTGTTTTATCCAACGATGCCAAAATTAGCCGGATTATCTTGCCATCCGTACTTATTACCATTAATTAAGCCGTGTGCCAAATCCTCTTAATTTATCATCTTTAAAATCCTCCTTCGTTCGTCCCGCAAATATACGATACGTGTTCTCAGTTCGAATCTCAATGATGCCCAACTGAGCATTATTTGAGACTCGAGCCACGTGCACTCTGCCAAGTCCCTTACTATTACTGACCGAATCCCTGTTTCCGGTTCATTCAACCTCCGTTCTATGCGGCTCTGCACCATTCTGTAAAATTCATCTGTTGCATCTCTCAGTTCATCTTTTAACTCCACTAACCACTTGGAGCTCTTTGACTTCCTCCCTTTGAAATTCCACTTTCTCCAGTCCAACTCTCCTAGCAGTGAAGTGATTTTCGGTGATTTTAATGTTCACAACTCCAGGTGACCCATTTTCTGTTCACACGGGCCCAGATGGTCGAGATGCTGAGGCTTTTGTAATGACGTCGTACAGATTGTTCAATTACCTACCACGATACCAGACAGTCGTTCTATCTTTATTGCATTCGGTGAGTAGTCAGATGGATGCCTGATGCCATAATGCCCATAACAACGACAATTCCAAGGGTTTAAAACATACAATTGACCGATAGAGGAAAAATTACAAAAATCATAAAACGAATAATTACATATAAAAATGACAGCTTAGACGGAAAATGAAAGAACATTTTTCTTTTCATGCTACACACAGCGCGATGGAAAAATGATGGGAGTCACTCAGCCGAAGACGAAAGCTGTTCCCTCATGATGCGTCTTCTGTAGGGCTTCTCCTCTATCCACTTCTTGTAGTTCACATCCATTTAGTTTTGTGTGGCTCCCTGGTATGGGCAACCCGGGGAGCGGGACTGCTGGCACCCACTGGTATTCAACTACCTCCAGTGGGTGCGGGATTTCATGCGCGAATTGCGCTACAGTAAAACCAGACCCAAGTAATTCAACATACTTTTCCAGCACTGCTTTGTAAAGACTACATATTTACAAGCTCTCAGGGTAGAGTAGTAGTAGTAGTAGTAGTGGCATGTGATGCAAGAAAGTAAATAAATAAATAAGATCTTTATTGTACAGTTCACCGGTACACGCAGGTACCACGACCATACAATACCCTTCACGGCACCATGCCAGGGGTTAACAAACAGCAGAGATAATAAAGGAATTGTAAAGATTAAGCAAATTATATAATAAAAAAAAAAAAAAGTACTCATAGCAGATAACATTGACTTGAAAGGAAAACTAATACAAAATAACAAAAATAACAAATTGTGATAACAAAAGCTTTTCCTCAAGTCCAGTTTTCTGAGAGTCTCTTGTCCCGCCATAACGATCTGAGATCAGTTGGTAGTTCTGGAGACCACATGCAGATCTAGGATGATCCGTCTGTACTTTGTATCATCTATGATTTTAACTAAGTCAGCATCCAGGGATTGAACCAGGTGGAGCTTCTGATAAGGCAGGAACCGATCTTTCAAATGTAGTCTCGAAGGAAGAGCAAGAAGCTTGGGAGTGGAGCGGAGACCTGGTTGGGGAATCCGCCAGCACACGGTGTCCCAAACGTTGGGTGCTGAGACTCTCCCGGCAATAATTTTTACGGTGAAGATGAGTCTTCTCTCGTGCATTAATGTTGAAAACCTGGTTACATTCAGCGCGTTGGCCATCGGTGTTGTGCGCTGCTGTGGTGGGAGATGACACTTCCAGGTTGCCCACTTCAGGAGCCAGTATTCAGCGGCTTTTAATGGTTTAATTGTGGTGTCTGCAGCTGAGCCCCACAACTCTACTCCATACAGTACACTTCCAAAAATCATGATCCTGATATACATCCTAATATCAGGTTTATGGTGTGAATGTGTAGCAAGTGCTGCTTGGCAACCCACCGTTTCTTGTTGAATTTAGCCCAGAGTTCTTCTATATGGTGATGGAATCGTAATTTTCTGTCGAAGATTACACCCAGATCTCTTTGCTTTTCAACGCAGGGGATCGGGACTCCGTCAATCGCAGGCTGAATTATGGTTGGTATGGGTTTAAGAGAGAATACCATGATGGCAGATTTCTCAGGGTTCACTTGCAGGTCAAAATTCAAAATGTATGAGCTTATGCAGCATCAGCCAAAAAAAAAGAAAAAAAAAATCACACCATTTCCTCCAAATGCCTGTCCAGTTCCTCCTTAAATTTATTCAACCTATCAACTTCCACAACGACAGATGGAAGTTTGTTCCAGCAATTAACCACCCGCTGGCTAAAGGCAAATTTCCGCACATCTATTCTACATCTGTCTTTCTTCAATTTGAATTTGAATCCATTCAAAGCCTTATATACCTCTATCAGATCATCACGCAGGTGCCTAATCTCCAGCCACTGCAATTTGCAGAACTTAAGCCTCTCTTGGTAAGAGGATCCCTTCATTCCCCTCACCAATCTTGTTCCCTTCTCTGTACACGCTCAAGTAAATCTACATCCTTCCTAAAATGAGGCCCCCAGCCCTGTACGCAGTACTCAAGGCGTGCCCTGACCATTGTCTTATACAGAGGGATAATCACCTCCTTTTCCCTGCTAGCAAAATTCCTATATATCATTGACAAAACCCCATGACCTGCCCTGGCAGCCTGTCTGCATTGCTCAGAAAACTTCATATCTGACTGCACAATTACTCCCAGGTCTTTTTCATTTTCTACCACCTCAAGTGTAGTACCACACAGTTGGTACGTTTCTCTGGGGTTACGTCTACCCATATGCAGTACTTTGCATTTGTCAAATTTAAACTTCAGTTGCCACTTCTTAGCCCATCTGCCCAAATTATATATATATATCTTTATTGCAGGCAGTGATTGGTTCCATGATTGCCTGATGCAATAATACCCACAACAGCGACAATGCTAGGGGTTTAACATTAAATAACTAATACAGGAAAAATTACTTAAAACATATTATTATTATTATTATTATTATTATTGTCTGTTTATTTCCATAAGGAACCACCCCGGGACGGCAAATTGCTAGGAGGGTGCTAAGTACATATCAGGGTACGAGATACTACGTGCAATTGGTTACATATACTGTAGCCGGCCGGGCTAGCCGAGTGGGTAAAGTACCTGCCCGGCAACCCAAAGGTCGCGGATTTCAAATCCCGCCTCGGGCTTGGATCAAAGTACTGCAAAAACCTTGGGAGGTGCAATATGGCCACAGAAGCCGATGCGCCAACAACTAACAAATCAAAAAAAAAAAAAAAAAAAATGTACTGTACACGTAGTCTCGTCCCAAAATATTTTGTACACATTTTATGTTTAATACATACATTTTATGTTTAATACATACAGTATTTACACATTTATGATTGTGTACAAACATTATACAGCTCATATATTTACAATTCATTAATAATTCCACATATAACTTACATATTAACATAACTGTTACAGAAGGTATATTTTTCCGGTCAACAAGATATATTAGCACATAAAACGTATAATTACATATTTTACATATAAAATTAATATTAACATGTGAAATGAAGAAACATGAAAAGCGATGAAAAGAGGATGGCAGTCACTCGGTCGAAGACGAAAGCTGGTCCCTGATGATGCGTCTTCTGTACGATTTGTCCTCTATGAACTTTTTGTAGTCCACATCCATCTCCTGGACATTGTGGAGCATCTCCATGGGCAGGAATCTATCCCCTATTCTGAGCCTCCACGCCACAGACTGCAGAGAGGGGAGGGCTCTTAAGAGTTTTTTTGGGGGGGATCCTCCAATTGCACATCTGCCAAAAATTTGGCGTATTGACTTCACCCGCTATCATTTTAATTGTCACAAGCAAGCGGAGGGCAAATATCCGTTTGGAGACTTTTCTGTAATTTAGAAGTTGGGTGATATCTGAAGTATGTATGAGTGGTGGCAGTTTATGCTTGAAGAGGACCCACCGAATAAGCCAGTACTCAGCAGATGCAATGGTTTTTAGCGTGGTTTTCGTTGCCGACGCCCAGATTTCTGACCCGCAGGTGATGGCTGGCTGCAGAAACCTGTATATGTATTGGAGCGTGTACTCAGGCTCTGTGACATGAAGGAGGTGTTGTTTGGCAAGCCATCTTGCTCTGCAGACTTTGTTGTGAATGTCTGCAACATGGTGTTTGAAACTGAGTTTAGGGTCGAATATAATGCCGAGATCTTTGTGCTTGATGACTGGGGTGATGGGGGTTCCGTGGATTTCCAGGTTTAGTTGCGATGGGTTTGATTTGAGGGAAAATACCATTTGTGCAGATTTTTTTGGATTTATCTTAAGAGAGAACTGTGCCAAGTATGTAATCAGATTCTTGAGGCTGTTGATAATGTTTCCAGAAACAGAATCAGGTCGGGCGGTCCCGTTGATCCGATAGAGGAGCTTCAAGTCGTCTGCATAACTGATAAATTCTGTTTGCTGACACAGGAATGGGTGGATGGCAGCCGTAAAGAGGAGCCCTGAGAGAACTCCGCCCTGGGGTGCACCTACACAAACTTTCCTTGTGAAAGATTTTTTATTCACAGTCAAGTGAAGGACCCTGGTCCTAAGTAGTGACTTCAAGAATTCCAGTATATTGCCTTTTATCTGGTATCCATCCTCACAAAGTTGCAGGAGGGGCTGGATGTCTATACTGTCGAATGCAGACCGGATATCCAGATAAACAATTGCCATCTCAGCCCTATCTTGTAGGGCCCCCAGAATGGTGTTGGTGGTTTGCAATAGGTTTGTAATGGTGGACCTGCGTTTCAAGGCATAGTGAATGTATGGTGATTCACATGGCAGAACCTGGTTGGTTAGGATAGGAAGAAGGCACTTCTTCATGACTTTGAGGAGACATGAGGCTTTCATTATTGGCCTGAATTGTGAAATTGATGTCGCTCCTTGTGTTTTGGGGATTGGGCGGACAATATATTGATTCCAGGCTGTTGGGAAACTTTGCGTTGTGAGGATTCCATTGAAGATACCTAGGAGTGCATCAATGATGAATACATTAACGCTCTTAAGAATGAATTGTAGGACCCCATCATATCCAGTGCGAGACGTTGGTGGGATATCATTGATGGCCTGGATAAGCTCTCTTTTTGTGATGATGATGGAAGCGAGGACATCTCGCTGACAACTGTTGTGAATTTTAAAGTCTGATGCTGACTTTGGCTTAAATCTTGTGATGTAGTCTAGCCATTCAATTGGATTAAGTTGTTGAGGGAATTCATCATGCCTTGCCTTAAACGGTGCATTCCCGATCTTGATTGTTTTGTCGATATAGGCTTTAATGGCTTCAGATTTGCTTCTATTGAACTGGGCGCGGGCTCTTGAGTATGCAATTCTGTCTAGTGGGTCTAATTTTGCTTTCCATTTTGCATGTAGTCGTTGTTTATTCCGAAATTTAAGGCTGAGATCTTGGGTCCACCATGCTTTGCTTCGACAGGAGATTGAAACTGTTTTTGACGCTGCAGTTGGAGCAATAGACTGCAGCCAGCAGGTAAGAAAGTGCACCCCGAGCTGTGGATCACATTGGTTTAGGGCTTCCCAAGGAAAAATAGATGCTGCGAAGCAGCATTTCTCTGGATTGAGGAGAGAAGGGCTAATCACTGTCTTCTTAACTGGTGCCTGATGTTGCCAGGTTGTCCTGGGAGTGATTGGAAGAATGAGGCCTACTGGTAGATGGTCTGACATGAAGGCTGTTTCCGGTTGGCTGTCAACGGTGAGGGTGTCTGTTGCAAATATTAAGTCTAACAGGTTAGAGCCTCTGGTAGGGGTAAAATTCTGGAGGGTCAGACCTACTGATGCCAGATTAGAAGATAACAATTTGCGAAGACTGTGTTGGCCTGAGCTAATATTAAAGTCTCCACACACTAGTAATGTTGCTTTAGGGTGGCATTGATTAATGATCCAGTTGGAGATCTCTTGTAAAGTGTTCTTTACTGTGGGAGGGGGGATGTAGACTGTGCACACGTCATCTAGATCCTGTTGCAGCAGCACACTGCCATTACTGTTATTAACAACCCTGCCAACCTTTGTATCATCTGAAAACGTCGACATTAAGCCTGATATACCTTCATCAATATCATTGATAAATTTATTTATCAATGATATTGATAGATATTAATACCCAACTCTGCCTGGGTAGCTCCCAGGCAGAGTTGGGCTTCTGCCTGGGAGCTACCCTGATTAAAGAACACACACACGTACACGAGTGTTTAATGATATGTACAGAGCATCTAATAATACGTAAATACATCTTGTATATAAATCATGTGTATACTTTGATGTACATAATCTTGAGACAGCGTATTGTGTGTAATGTCTGCAACGACCCTCAGCCTTTTTCTCTCATTTTATTTTATTCAGTTTGAGATATGGAACTTCTCCCCGGAAGAACAAAATTATTATCATTTTATTTACCCTAGCTTCACCCCCAGTACTGCCATTGGGCTAGTAGGGTGTACATGTATTTTCAAATATACATCGTACAATTCTATACAAATTTTCGAGATATTTACAATAATAGCATTAAATAGATACTCATATTTATGGTCAAAATTATAGCAAGTTACCATTCACTTTAAAATAAAATTTATAAAAAAAGATAAATGTAGAGGGTGATCGAAATAACTTTTCTTCAATCATAACAAATTTGCTTATTTTCCATTACATTATTTCATTTATTTATATCATATGAATTTCTGATTAAAAAAAAATTCATCTTAGTATTGTTGGTAGCAATTCTGGTGATTTAGTCCAGATTTGGTCCATAATTTGGATTCTGTATGTTTTATTGACTTCAAACCTTACCGGATCAATGGAGAAGGTGTTGAAGTGTTCAATGGTGTTACATGGGAACATTCCTTTTAGGGAGTTCAAGTTTCATAGCTTCATCCTAAGTTGGGGAGGCTGGCTCTGGTGGTTTCTATTTCTTTTTTGGAGTGCAATAATATCGTCTGTCTGTGGGACATCAGATCTAGCGAGTTAGCAGCTTGGTGAGTGTTGAAAGATTTCTCTTGAGGATAGTGAGCTTCCAGGAGGTCAATGTATTTAGAGATGGTGAATGGGTTCCCTCCCAGACGGTTCAGCCACCGCAGAATCCAATATTCCATTGGATTGTTTCATTTAGACAAGACTTCAGTTACAGCTCGGACACAGCACGGTTTTGATAAGGGGAAGTCTTGCCTGACCAATTTGATTGGATACTATGATGCAGTCACAAAAGAACTGGATGTAGGGAATAGCTTTGATATTATATACTTGGATCTTAGAAAGGCTTTTGATACTGTTGCACATGGAAGACTGCTACACAAATTGGAGCAGTGTGACATTGGAGGCAAATTGCTGCTATGGATAAAGGGGTGGTTGAGGGGGAGAAGACAGAGAGTGGTAATCAATGGACACTGCTCATCGTGGACTAATGCTATTAGTGGAGTCCCTCAGGGCTCAGTGTTGGGTCTATTGTTGTTTTCTGTATTTATAAATGATATTGATGATGGTATATCAAGCTTAATGTCCAAGTTTGCAGACGATACAAAGGTTGGCTGTCATGGACATTACTGACACTATGCTGCTGCAACAGGATCTGGAAAGGTTGAGCAGATGGGCTGAGAGGTGGCAAATGAAGTTTAACATTGACAAATGTAAAGTATTACACATGGGAAACAGCAACCCCAGAGCAACGTATCAACTCTGTGGTACTACACTGACAGTGGTAGAGAATAAAAGGGATTTGGGGGTGGTTGTGCAGGCAGATATGAAGTTCTCTGAGCAGTGCAGACGGGCTGAAAGAGTAGCTCATGGAGTATTGTCAATGATATACAGGAATGTTTCCAGCAGGGATAAGGAGGTGATTATTCCATTACATGATGTCTGGAGGCCTCATTTCAAGAAGGATGTAGAGCTGCTGGAACGAGTATAGAGAAGGGCAACAAGATTAGTGAATGGAACAAAGGGGTACTCTTACGAAGAAAGGCTTAAGTTTTGCAAATTACAGTGTCTGGAGACTACGCACCAGCGAGGTGATCTGATTGAGGTGTAGAAAGCCTTGAATGGTTTGAGCATGCTCAATGCTGATGGGATTCTTCCTCTCGCTCAAAATAATCACCTGAGAGGGCATAAATTCAAATTGAGGAAAGACAGATGTAGGATAGACGTGCGGAAATTTGCCTTTAGCCAGCAGGTGGTTGGTTGGTGGAACAGACTTCCATCCGTTGTGGTGGAGGTTGATAGCCTAAATAAGTTTAAGGCTCAGCTGGACAGGTATTTTGAACGAACAGAGGGGTGAAGTGGAAGTGGGTTTTTTTTTTTTTTTTTTTGGCTGATGCTGCATAAGCTTGCTTTCTTGCATCAAATGCCTCTACTAATGCTAATGCTAATGCTAATTCCATTGACAGAAATTTGTTACAATGAGAGGTAGATGCATAGGATTAGATTTCTGAGGCATATAGTGATATGGGTTTGAGACATCCATTAATGTATTGTCCGATCAGTTTAATATTGCGGCAGTTAGAAGCAGCATAAGTCTTCCTTGTCTTTGGGAAGTGTTCCTTGAAATTTAAGTGTTCATTACACGTTAGCCTCAGTATGAGATGAAACTTTCGGGATTGTCTCACCATTAACTGTAACTCGAATGTCATTCTTGACCTACCTCTTCGTGATTGTCATGTGGCCTGACTTGGCATTGTTCAGTTGGAGTCCAGTTTGCTCTAAGAAGTCAATTAACTGTTGAATTTGCTTGGAGATTTCATTATTAATTTCTTGTATCTGTTTGGGGTCTTTTGAATTGATAAAGAATTTTAGATGATCAGCGAAGGAGCTAAAACTTTGATTTTGTTCGAGGAATGGTTCAAGTAGGATTGCAAAGAGGGTTGTCGACATCACAAACCTTGAGGTACACCCCTCGTCGCATACGTTGTTTTCTGGTGAGTTCCGTTGGCTATAATTAAGTGCCTCCGCGGTACTACGGACTTCAGAATGCTGACAATCTGACAACAGCAACAAAAATATTATAAGTTTTTCGCAACACGTAACAACCAGCTGCCGTCTACTTAATGGGGTAACATATATTCAGACCTTTACCGTGTCGACTCACACCGATCTGCCACTCGTTTCGACCATAAGGTGAGCTTTCCCAACCATTCAGCTGCTCTTCATCTCACAGTGACAAAACTGAGAGGGTAAAAGGTAAGGGGCACATCCTCTACCGAAGTACGTCCAAACACACGTCTACAGGAACAGGGACATCCTCGTAGCCTCGTGGTTCGGAATACTGGCTGCTCCAGTGAGAGATCCACATGGAGTATTTCCCTCTCCGAGGTATTACAACTGGCACAATCCTTAAAAATGCGAAGACTCCGCAGTCCGATCTGTGAGTGGACACTGCCAATATGCTCGTGGCACGTATTTTAGCGCTTAATCCGTAGGAAATATTCGCCGGAAAGTTCGTTCCGGCAACTCCTTCTCCAGCCACTGACCGAATCGAGTTTCGCAAGGCTCAAACGGTCCTCCAAGGGTGCTGATGGTTGTTCAGTCAGTTGATGCAGATCTTTATAAATTCGCTACCAATGAAAAAGGTATCGAGAGTAAGTTCGCCTTGGAACTTTTTCTGTTCGAACAGTGACAGCCGACTCGTTTCCCTGCTGATGCGATTGTTCAGTTCATGAGGCGGCTGAGCTGGGCACCCCGCAGCACAATCCGTTGATAATTTTTCTATAAATCGAATTGGACACGTGGTGAATGATCTCACGAAGGCTTCAACTCGCTTTTCATTTAATCTCTGCTTTTGTAAAATTATTACTGACTTTTCAATGCAATTCATTAAGTAATGCGTCAATTGAAAAATGCACGAGAGAGAGAGAGAGAGAGAGAGAGAGAGAGAGAGAGAGAGAGAGAGAGAGAGAGAGAGAGAGATGATCGTAATGTAAGAAATGAATTCTAAATGAAATTTTGCTGTTCATTTTAGCGCTGAAGATGCAGTGAGTATCGTGAAAGTGATATTCAGTCGCTGGTTTCATACAACACGTTCTCTCCATTTCAACAAGGGTGCTACGTGAAGATTGTTACTGCTCGTTGAAGGGTTACCACTCGGAGATAGAGAGAGAGAGCTACAGGAGTAAGAGGAAAAGGCAGAAGAGAGAAACAGTGAGGTACTGCTAGAGTGCAGTTGCCGTTGTTACGTCAGCTGATTCTGAGAGAGCTGCGTAAAGAAAGTGTGTTACGGCTTTCCTTATTTGGAAATCTGTTGAGACATCAGTTGCCATGTGGGTCTCGACGAGCGATCTTTGTATGTTGTGTATGCGTCTCATCCACAGGCGTGGTAAAGTATTAAGGAACCAGGCGCATCTTGGAAAAGACAATGTCCACACAATAGAGCTGTTAGGGAGTAATCTAATTTTAAATGTTAAGTGAATTGCGCGTCTTCTGAGCTAATCGTAGACACGAAGTAGCACGTGCCAATAGCCTGTTTCCCTCGTGACGGGGCCTCTTTTATCCCCTCAAACCTCGGTTTGGTTGTGCACTTTGATCCCGTAACCAAACACTCCGACATGAACAAAGGATCTCGCAGCGCAGTAAATGATCAGGCGCGGACATTTGTGTGTTTGCAAAACCGGCAATCGCATTTTTCCATCTCTGTTCTGTTGCTTCTTTGGTTTGTCCACAGCACGTCTTCAGTGATGCTCCCCTGGAGATAGACACGTTTCGTTAGCGCTCAGTGAACTCAAGTCGGTTCAGTAGCGCTTACTGCTGTTCTTTACAGATATTTGGTGGCTTACTCCTCCCGTGTTTCTGCAATTGTCAGTAACGAAAGCCTTTGAAGACTACACCGAACCGCCTGCTTTGACGATTCCTAACTTCAAAAAAGGACTTGAAAGGACGGAAATTCGATATTTGACAATGCGCGATGGTGGTAGTTAACAACCATCACGTTCTGGTTTGAGTCAAAATCATTTGAATTCTATTTGAGATCCAGCACCTCACGGGCTCTTCCACTTGCCTATGCCGGGAGGTCTCGGAATGCCTGATTCTCTAATAAATTGGCCTGGTAGTGCATATTTGTTTTCTTTTTGGAATTTGGGCACGTCGCGATAAAAATTGAAACGTGTTACACAACCCTGGTTTACGGCGACCTTGTTCAGGTGTGCGCGTGCAAACAGATGCTGATGCGATGTGTCTGCAAATAACTGGCGTCTTTTCGCCGTTTTATCCTGAACGCGAGTTACGGGCGTGCTTTAATCGCCGAAGAAACGACGAATTAAAATGCGCTCGATCTTCGCAGGGTTCCCCCTTTAGAAGCGGTGGCAACTACGTTCGTAAATTACGCTGACGTCGTATTTTATTGCCGATGGGGCTTTTTAAAGTTAGCGCCGTCCACTGAAATGTCAGACGTTTCCTTTTTTTTATCGATCGCTAACCTCTCCGATGTTTGAACGTCGTATTTTTGCGTAAATGTCACGGGGAGTCTTCCACATTTGCAACCAAACAAGGCAAGAAGGGAAATGGAGTGAAACTCCTTTCCATTTATCAATTGGAATCAGTTCCGATGTACTTCGGGAAGGAACTGGATCAGCCACAATTCCAACTCAAAACGCTGCAATATTTTCTCTCCCCCCCCGTTTCTGTTTGCGGGCGAAACGAAAAGAAGGTCACTGGAAACTTGAAAGTATACTTCAACACGCCGGAAAGCGGCGCAGCTTTTACAGCAGGTCGTGACCCCACCGTAATTTCGCAGTTGTGGAAGACCCCGTGGTTTGTCGTCCACTCCAGTTTGTCGCCGGTTTTAACATCTTCGTGACCTGGACATGACTTTTCCACAGTTCGCTCCACGTCGGTGTCTCCCCTTTCACCGCTCATTTAAGCGAAAATTCGCTTCGCTAAATCGTGGGGGTTCCCCCAAATATTCTCGCCCCTAAAAACTTCCCCTTAATTTGGGGACGGAAGAGATTTATGAACTTTCTTTCTCCTTTTTTCGTGAAGGGAATTATCCAGCGGTGCTTTGGAGGGTTGAGGGGGGAGCGGTTCTCGAGAGGGATGAGCGTCGGTGAATGCGGGAGGGCGGTTAATGTGGCTTCCGAACATCGCTAATTTAAATATGAACTTTTTTCTTCCCCTCGGAAATGTTATGAAAACTTCCGGGGAGGTTTAACTGGAGACGGCAATGTAAAGCCGCCGCATCACCCCACCCAACAGGGGGGTCACACCGGCGTCATTATACAACCGCGACTAATGTGCATTACGGAAGGCAGTTTTAAAAGTCGAATTATAAACAAAGCACGGCTCGCTATTTCTTCACGGCAAATCTCTCGATTTACCGGAGGCTATTACCATGGAAACCAGAAAAAAAAAAAAGAAGAAAAAAACTCCGGTAAAAGGGCACCGCATTTTTCAGCCTTCTTCGCTGCAGCTAAAAAACGCTAACCCAGCGATGCTCGTAAAAATCGATGCTTGCATCGCCGAAGAGAATTCCGCAACATCCCCGCACACAAAGCAGTCTCCGCAATCACGCTCATTATCCGCGCGAGCCAGCGCTGTATCCGGGTCGTCACAATACACCGCCATACCTCCCCCATTCGTTAGGGGACTGATTCGGGAATATTGGCTCCAAGGCATGGCTCGAAGGGTGGTCTCTGTCTCCTGCAACCGCCATTTTCAAGTTAAAACAACTTTTCCGAAGGGGAAAGTTGGTTGGGTGCAAATCGAAATTCAGTTGGTTGCAAATCGAAATAATGAACTTTCAGTGAAGTCGCCATTTAAAAAGCAGCCCATCGGAGTCCACACATGCCCGGCCCATCGACAGTGAGTAGTAGTGTACTTTACAGTGGTCCGAGGTAGATTTCAGCTGACGTTCCAGGAGCGGCCCTTGTAGTTCGTTGGACGTTTTAAATGGCTGCCCATCTTTGAACCTCCAACTTGCTTGTTTGCTTCCATCTTTAGCTGTGCCATTAATTTTACAACTGTTAGAATGCAATGCGATTCTGAAAGTGGAAAAAAAAAAAAAAAAAAGAAACACGTTGCTGGAATCACCTTTTCCAACTCCGGAAAGATCGGGTCTTCTTCTTTCAAACGGATGGTCGCCAGAAAGTTTATTCCATCTGTGTCTTTTTGTTCAGAGAACAACCTACGTGTTGAAAAACCATCTTCGTTGAACTCAACCACGAATTCTAACTTTCTACGCCACTGTGCTGAGGCCCTTTTCCAACTTGCCACCTCGGTGTGGGTAAAGAAAACACGGGACTTCGGTGAGTGTTACGTGCTACAGCATCATCTGTGATCATGTAATGTGGTTTGTGAGCAGAAATGCATTATCTTTTACTGTCACCCAATCATTCAACCAATCTCTGGCCACGACACAAATTGTGGCAACTCCGGGCCATAATAAGTCAACTGAGGAAGCTTTAAGGGTGGGTTCAGAGGGAAACTGCTAATTTTGGTGATTAGTGGGAGCAACTGGATTAACGAAGGTTAGAGATGTAGGCTGAAATAACACTTCCGCCCTCCGTGTGTTGTACCTGACCCGTACACAGCCACAAATTTTGAAATAAGTTCGAAAGCCACAGGAGTGATAAATTACGCCTGAAAAATGGCTTTAAGCAACCACGAAATTCAATTTGTGCATGTGGTGCTGCTTGTGTTTCTTGGGGCTACAGGGTCAGGAATGTCATTATTCGGAGTCGTCTCGTTTCCAGCCAGAAATTCCCCCTGCTGGGGGTGACTGGAGCCTGCAGAACCACCTTCAACGATGCTCTGCGAGTAATTCCAGGTCGGATGCGATACAAAGTTTCTCATAAAGGGTAAGAGTACGCTTCTCATAAAAATAATTCCACAAGAGCACGTGGCGCCTCCATAGCCAGGTGGGAAGGAGCAGCAGCAGCAATGCGTAGCACACTCTTCTTGATTAGACCGGGGTTCGAGTCCGTCACCAACAAATACAGAGGATGCGGAAAGGTCAGGGAATGACCACCGCATATCCCGGAGCAATATGGCCTTAGTTGCTAATGCTCTTAAAAACCAAATAACAAACAAACAAACAAGAGCACGTGCGTGTCCTCGAATGCATAGAACAGAAAGAAGAGAATAAACGAACGAATGGACAAACTTTGGTTATGGACCTGTTGGTAAGTAACGCTTCCCCAGAAGAGAAGACTGATGTTACTTATTCTCGGCGATTACCACCACCACCACCACCACCCAGATGGCACCGTTTCGAAGCTCGTTGGCCCCTCATCTGTGGGCGGGTAGGTACCCCGGTTGTCACTTATTGTACAGCATAACACCTGTCTCTTCGCAAGAATTACCCTTAAGGGGTAATTCTTGCGAAGGGGCCTGAGGAAAAAGACTCTAGCCCTCTTCCACAAAACCATCTTCCTGCGAGTTGTCCTGTATGCGTCGGGAGTATGGTACAAAAAAGCGACAACCGAAAAAAATAGAAGAAAGCTTGAAACCGTCCAGAGAGACATCCTGCTCACAATCTCCCGAGCATGTAACATAGTCAGCACTCACTAGCTCCAAGTCCTTATGGGTGCTCTCCCTTTGGACCTGGAGATAGTTCGGTATGGTCCCCTCTACAACCTCTCCAAAGGTAAAACTGACACTTGTCAAAATTTTACAATAGATCTAACCAATGACCCAAAAATAGAGAAGAAGAGGCTCACCTACACAACAAACCTGACAGACACGCTGGGAGAACTCGACTAGAAAATTCGTGCCAACAGTACAGGCCGTCTGACCGGAATATTCAAACTGGTTCTCTCCACGACTGTTAGTTACATACCTGCTTACTGTGGCAACGGCGCCATCAGATTCAAACTGTCGAAATTATCCTCTTTTGCCACTGTGGAATAATAGAGACGTGGGAACATCTTATGCATCACTGCCATCTTTATGACGACCTTCGATGCCGCTTTACTACTGAAATTCAGTACTTATTAGAAAACCAGGAGGAACGTGTACTGGAAGAGGAGAACAGTTACAAGGACCTAACAAAATATGCACAGGACTTCTTTGACCGAAGACGGACCTTTCCCGTGCCACAACCACAGCAACCATGATAATTGTAAACCTTTATTCCGCCTCCTTCCAATGAAACCACAACCTGACACCATCAGGTACTACTGGAACCTACCAAGCCTGACCATGAAAATCGCCACACAATGTCCATGAACGGACTGTCAACTGACTGAATCAAAATAACTTAGGAAGGGACCACATCCCAAGATGGATAACACCGACCGGACTGGACCGAACACCGAGATATGACAACCACATACTAAATTCACGGACTTGACCCAAGGACCAGACCAACAAAGCAGACACATTGCTACTATTCGACAACCACTGACTAGACCAAACACACGGTTCTAACAACCACAGTCCTGTCCCAAAGACTTGACCCACGGATTTGACCAAGAAGCAGCCACACTGCTGCTGTGACACCACGGACTGGACGAAATACCTGGACGTGGTCTTTGAGGTTGTCACAGACATTCTCTCAGATATGCCAGACACTGTTGAAACCATCCTATGCAAGAACAAATTATAGATACTACAACTTCTATAAAAGGACTGCAAGATCAATCAACAAAGCAAATCTGGAGATATTTGAACTCCTGGACACTTCAAGAGGCAACGGAAATGTTTAAACTCATCCGTTACCTGAACCTTAAAATTGACTCTTCTTGCAAGTTCTCAGAGTCTGATGTAATTGTGTGTGAAGAAATACCAGTTCTCTACCTTACTCCTACCTGTTCACTTAAATAGTACGGATCAGTCCTATTTTTATTTATTTAGTCTAAGGCGCATTTAGGGCTAGAGCCTCAAGCTGCGAACAAATTTAGACTATGTATATAAAGTGCTTAGCATCATAATACACAGCCATTTCTGTATAAACAGAAAATTTTTAAGGTGGCATCGTTTTAGGTTATATCTCATATTGTGAATACCTTCACAACGAGTTGCCATGATATTGCACTACTTCGAATAAGTAACGCTTCACCTAAGGAGAAGACTAGTGTTACTTATTCTCAGATAGGTACCACCACCCAGACAGCACTGTTTCAGGGCTATTTGGCCCTTCGTCAGTGAGTGGGTAGGTACCCAAGTGATGCAATGATGGCAAAAACAGTTATGAAGTATAACTCCACAATGTGAGAGATGCCTGATGGTGTATGATGTATTTAGACTAAGGCGCATTTAGGGCTAGAGCCTCAAGCTGCGAACAAATTTAGACTATGTATATAAAGTGCTTAGCATCATAATACACAGCCATTTCTGTATAAACAGAAAATTTTTAAGGTGGCATCGTTTTAGGTTATATCTCATATTGTGAATACCTTCACAACGAGTTGCCATGATATTGCACTACTTCGAATAAGTAACGCTTCACCTAAGGAGAAGACTAGTGTTACTTATTCTCAGATAGGTACCACCACCCAGACAGCACTGTTACATCATACACCATCAGGCATCTCTCATATTGTGGAGTTATACTTCATAACTGTTTTTGCCATCATTGCATCACTTGGGTACCTACCCACTCACTGACGAAGGGCCAAATAGCCCTGAAACAGTGCTGTCTGGGTGGTGGTACCTATCTGAGAATAAGTAACACTAGTCTTCTCCTTAGGTGAAGCGCTACTTATTCGAAGTAGTGCAATATCATGGCAACTCGTTGTGAAGGTATTCACAATATGAGATATAACCTAAAACGATGCCACCTTAAAAATTTTCTGTTTATACAGAAATGGCTGTGTATTATGATGCTAAGCACTTTATATACATAGTCTAAATTTGTTCGCAGCTTGAGGCTCTAGCCCTAAATGCGCCTTAGTCTAAATACATCATACACCATCAGGCATCTCTCATATTGTGGAGTTATACTTCATAACTGTTTTTGCCATCATTGCATCACTTGGGTACCTACCCACTCACTGACGAAGGGCCAAATAGTCCTGAAACAGTGCTGTCTGGGTGGTGGTACCTATCTGAGAATAAGTAACACTAGTCTTCTCCTTAGGTGAAGCGTTACTTATTCGAAGTAGTGCAATATCATGGCAACTCGTTGTGAAGGTATTCACAATATGAGATATAACCTAAAACGATGCCACCTTAAAAATTTTCTGTTTATACAGAAATGGCTGTGTATTATGATGCTAAGCACTTTATATACATAGTCTAAATTTGTTCGCAGCTTGAGGCTCTAGCCCTAAATGCGCCTTAGTCTAAATACATCATACACCATCAGGCATCTCTCATATTGTGGAGTTATACTTCATAACTGTTTTTGCCATCATTGCATCACTTGGGTACCTACCCACTCACTGACGAAGGGCCAAATAGTCCTGAAACAGTGCTGTCTGGGTGGTGGTACCTATCTGAGAATAAGTAACACTAGTCTTCTCCTTAGGTGAAGCGTTACTTATTCGAAGTAGTGCAATATCATGGCAACTCGTTGTGAAGGTATTCACAATATGAGATATAACCTAAAACGATGCCACCTTAAAAATTTTCTGTTTATACAGAAATGGCTGTGTATTATGATGCTAAGCACTTTATATACATAGTCTAAATTTGTTCGCAGCTTGAGGCTCTAGCCCTAAATGCGCCTTAGTCTAAATACATCATACACCATCAGGCATCTCTCATATTGTGGAGTTATACTTCATAACTGTTTTTGCCATCATTGCATCACTTGGGTACCTACCCACTCACTGACGAAGGGCCAAATAGCCCTGAAACAGTGCTGTCTGGGTGGTGGTACCTATCTGAGAATAAGTAACACTAGTCTTCTCCTTAGGTGAAGCGTTACTTATTCGAAGTAGTGCAATATCATGGCAACTCGTTGTGAAGGTATTCACAATATGAGATATAACCTAAAACGATGCCACCTTAAAAATTTTCTGTTTATACAGAAATGGCTGTGTATTATGATGCTAAGCACTTTATATACATAGTCTAAATTTGTTCGCAGCTTGAGGCTCTAGCCCTAAATGCGCCTTAGTCTAAATACATCATACACCATCAGGCATCTCTCATATTGTGGAGTTATACTTCATAACTGTTTTTGCCATCATTGCATCACTTGGGTACCTACCCACTCACTGACGAAGGGCCAAATAGCCCTGAAACAGTGCTGTCTGGGTGGTGGTACCTATCTGAGAATAAGTAACACTAGTCTTCTCCTTAGGTGAAGCGTTACTTATTCGAAGTAGTGCAATATCATGGCAACTCGTTGTGAAGGTATTCACAATATGAGATATAACCTAAAACGATGCCACCTTAAAAATTTTCTGTTTATACAGAAATGGCTGTGTATTATGATGCTAAGCACTTTATATACATAGTCTAAATTTGTTCGCAGCTTGAGGCTCTAGCCCTAAATGCGCCTTAGTCTAAATACATCATACACCATCAGGCATCTCTCATATTGTGGAGTTATACTTCATAACTGTTTTTGCCATCATTGCATCACTTGGGTACCTACCCACTCACTGACGAAGGGCCAAATAGCCCTGAAACAGTGCTGTCTGGGTGGTGGTACCTATCTGAGAATAAGTAACACTAGTCTTCTCCTTAGGTGAAGCGTTACTTATTCGAAGTAGTGCAATATCATGGCAACTCGTTGTGAAGGTATTCACAATATGAGATATAACCTAAAACGATGCCACCTTAAAAATTTTCTGTTTATACAGAAATGGCTGTGTATTATGATGCTAAGCACTTTATATACATAGTCTAAATTTATTTAGTCTTATTTTTATCTGTAGGTTGCAATTTCTTTTTATGGTACATTTACTTTCTCTTTACTTTGGAAATTTATTCTCCAAGCTTCTCAAGGAAATTTATCCTCCATTTATGCTTTGCAGCTGTGTAATGATGCTTTGTAGCTGCACCCTCAGGCACCTTTCATTGCTGTTTTGTAGCTGTTAACAACAATAATAATACTTGCTACCTGGGATTCTAAAACGCTGATGGAACTCATATTCGAGTGACATTCAAGTCAAATGGACCCAACTTCGGCGAAGTTCGAACGGTCTGTGACAGTCAAATCCTCTCTTTTTGCACCTTCACGATTGTGGGACTGTTAGTAATCTTGGGTATAACCTCCATGCACAAGCACACTGTGGGTGACCATCCAGACGTGAACCAACGTAAGCAGAGGTCGAGGTGGGGCGCCCACACCACATAGAGGAATGCCGCGCCTCTGTGTTACCAGGCAATACTAGGCGGAAGATTACTCTCATCAACAGGTGCAATACCACCACTTTGCTTATTGGAGGCTTGAAGTGGTGGAACCCATGTTTAGTCTCCAGAGCTAAGTTCCGATCAACCCTTCCCCATCTCTTCCATCATGCAGTATGACTGATGACTTTTGATATTATGATGAACATCGTGGCGAAATCCAAACCTCCTTACATTTCGAGGGTACACCTCTAAAACGGTGTTCGCAGACTGGCCTCTAGTTAGTACACCGGGCCGAAGCTATTGGTAACTCTCTAGGAGGCTTCTGGATCAGCTAGTATGTAATCTTGCTACCTCTATTCTGCCAGATAGTGACTGGAGGGAGTCCGAGTAGTGTGTATGCGGGGGGCATTGTCGAGACCACATTATGTCAAAGATCTGGGTATATTCTTACCAATGTGTACGGCATATCCAAAAATTTCATTACTTCATACAGCATGTCCCACTCACTTTTTCTTACTATTGAATACACCATGAATTGTCAAACTAATAGAGCAAGCTTATCTTCTAAAAGATCTAAACCTCCCAAGCACTTCCTAATTCATTTCACAAATATAGGTGGTCTCAATTCTAATCTCAACGATGTCCATTTCCACTTCCAGTCTGCCAAACCCCATGGACGTTTTCTGACTGAATCTCAGTTATCAGTTGATTCAACTACTGCTCATCTCAGATACCCAAATTATTCGCTGTATGATTCCTTTCGCCTCAAAGGTGGTACTTGTGCATATGTCCGTTCTGATATTCCCTGTCAGAGACTTGGCAATTTGGAATCTCCTCTCTTTGATCTTCTCTGGCTTAAAATCTCTCTACCTCATTGTGTCAAATTCATCTGTAGTCTCTACCGTTCTCCCAACTTCACTAATCATTTGGAGCTTTTTGACTTCGTCTCTTTTCAACTTGACTTTCTCCAGTCCAACTTTCCTAACAGTGAGGTAATTTTTCTTGGTGATTGTAATGTTCACAACTCCAGCTGGCTTCCGTTTTCTAGTCACACCGACCCAGCAGGTCGAGATGCTGAGGCTTTTGCAATTACTAATGACCTAGCACAGATTGTTCATTTACCTACAAGAATACCGGACAATCCTAACCATACAGCCAATATGCTTGATCTTTTTCTCACAAACAACCCTTCTAAGTACACGGTCGAAGTGAGTGGTCCTTTAGTCTCCTCAGATCACAACTTGGTGATTGTCTCTTCTCCAATGGAACCTTTATCTCATGGCTATTCCCAACCTTTGTGTTGTTTGGCATTACAAGAATGCAAAATGGGATGACCTGCGAGACTTCTTTTCTTCTTTTCCAATGTCGGATTACTGTTTCAAAACTTCTGATGTCAACGTTTGCTCAGATCGTGTCAGTGAAATTATTCTTGCAGGAATGGACTCCTTTATCCCACACTCCACTTTAAAATCTCGTCCTTTATCAAAACTTTGGTTTTCCAATAAATGTGCTAAGGCTGTTCAAGAGAAGAATGTTGCATATCGTAATTGGCTTGTTTCTAATTCTTCAGTTTCATTTTCTGCCTACACCAAAGCTCGCAACAATTGTAAAGCAGTCTAAACTTGGTTTTGAACAGGCTAAGAGTAGAAAACTTGCTTCTTGCCCTAATGGTAGCCGATCATTCTGGTCTCTTGCCAAAGCTATTGGCCGCAACTTTTGCCCATGTCTGCTCCCACCTCTGTCCAAACCAGATGTTTCTGTTGTCACTTCAGCCAAGGATAAAATTGACCTGCTAGCATCCCATTTTTCTTTTCTTCCAACTCATGTATTAATGATGTTGGTAAAACACCTCCCACCATTCCCAACACGCTCCATGCAATGTGGTCCTCCGTCAAAAGGATGTCAGAAGGATTTTGACGAATCATGATGCTAAGAAAGCTGTAATGTCTAAAGCTCTTGATGCTAAGAAAGTCCTGATGGTATATCTCCACTTGTTCTCAAAAGCTGTGCTCCTGAATTTACTCCTGTTCGTTACCGCCTTTTTTCAATATCTTATTACAAAGGTGTTTTATCTTCTGCTTGGAAATTTGCTCATATCCAGCCAGTTCCTAAAAATGTGACAAATCCCTCCCATCCAATTATCGTCCCATTGCAAAGAACTGAAAATGCTACACCTAAATGCTCATAGGTCAAGAGCAGTTGTTGATTAAATCAGATTAATCATGGAAGAAAGGGATATTGATATCCATGTGTTCAGGAGCCCTATATTCTGAGGGGTAGAGCGAGCAGGGCTATCCCTTGACCTACAAACTCATAGAACACACTAAGACGCCAACATGCAGCCTGTGGACCAATTTTGGGAGCACGTGGATCTCTGCTTATTGTGTCCATGTACTGTCCACCAGGCCAAGATATGCAGGATAAACTCGAATACCTCCAACGAGCATTTCCCTCAATTCCATCAGACAAGATATTAATTGTTATGGACTCTAACTGCCGATCCCACATGTGGTATTACCTATCCTCACGAACTAATCCTTACAGTTCTTTACTGAAAGAATTAGTAAAATAATAAGAGGAGTTTACCTCAATATAGTACGTAGAACACTTCCGTATGATACCCTCCAGAAATTAAAACGGATTTGTCGAAGTTGTCGATTTTTTCGGTTTTTCCGTTTTAATTTCTGGTGGGTATCCTACGGAAGTGTTCTACGTACTATATTGTGGTAAACTTCTCTTATTATTTTACTAATATTATTATCAACGTAGAACATATTGAGTATTACAGTTCTGATTCATTCTATTTACTGAAAGAATTTATCATCAACTTAGCAGTTTTAAACAGATCTAACCAACCAGCAAGCTTCAGTAGCACCGTTTCCTAAGGGAGTAAGGTGGATATCACCTTCTTCACCATAGCACTGGCAAACAAAACTGTGGATTGAACAGCGAATGAGCAGTGGACAACCTCTGATCTTAACTCCATCTCCTTTACAGTCCAGCACACTTTGCAAACCCACAGCAGGCACAAGCCTCAGCAATGACTGAAGAAATAATACAGTAGTTAAACGACCAACCAGTAGGTGCCCAAAGAGGTACATTCCAACAAATAGTGTGGAATGCATGTAGCAAATCCATCAAGAAAAGAAAGTCAAACCCAAAAACAGCGCCTCAGTGGAACAGTGAACTCACTATCTTAAGAAATCAAGTCCACAAAGCCAGAAAACAATTTGAACAAAACCGGATTGGTTGGCCTGCTGAGGAGGTGGTGTACTGAGGAAAAAATATAAAGAAGTTAGAAACAAATATACAAGCACAATTAGCGAAGGTTAAAAGGCAACATGGAGAAACCTTTGTTAGAATACACCCTGGAATACAAACCCATGGGGAATTAGTTTATAAAATAGTACGTAAGAAAGTTCCAGAAGGTTAAATTACAAATGCAGTTCTAGACAGAGGTAGCAACCTCACCTAAACTTGGAGAGACGACACTGAAAGAAGATACTTCTAACGCTTTTCCCTGAAGGTACAGAGAAGAAACAGTGCAAAGCTGAATCAGAAGAAAGAATGAAACGTACTCCAACAATACAGAAGAACCTGACTTCACTCACCTGGAACTCATTGGTGCTGTGATCAGGCTTAGGGGTGAAAAAATGCCCGGGCAAAGACCTGATTGAACCTGAGATCATAAAGAAGTTGGCTGAGTATCTTCCATTGAAAATACTCTCTATATACAATGCCTGCTTAAAATAGAGCTGCTTCCGTCAGCAGGGGAAAGAGGTTGCTTGAAGTTTCTATTAAGAGGTCCTGATAATCCACTAACTGAGGCAAAGTCATATAGGCCCATTTCATCTCTGCCTGTAATGGAAACATTCTGGAACGCCTCATACTCTACAGGCTTACCAGGTACTACCTGGAGGCTGAGTTATCTTCACCATTTCAATATGGATTCAAAGAAAACACCAGTACAGAAGATGCTATTCGCGAGATTGTTAACTCAGTTGAAGCGGCACCAGATAAATATATTTTTGCAATTACCGTGAACTTCGAAGGTTTTTCGCCATATTATAGTCCAAAGCATCCTCGGGGGATTTAGACGGCTTCACATCCCTGCTAATCTTTTCAGCCTCATCAGAAACTATTTCCAGAACAGAGAAGTTATTATAACTACAAAGTACAGCACTTTTTCAATGTTGTACCAGACCTGTGCAGAGGGGATGCCCCCAAGGAGCTGTTTTGGGCCCTTTCTGCTGGTCTGTATTTTTAGATGAACCCTTAGCAATGGAACTTGATCTCGTACAAGTAATCACACAAATGATCTTTCTCTTGTGTGATTATTTGTTGATGTTGACTTACCTTTGCTGATGTTGTTGTTATGCTTGTGGTGGGTGCCCAATCCAAGCTACAGCTGGAAAACAGATCAAATGAAGTGCTTCAACGTCTCTCGCAGTGGCAGCAATGGACAAACTTTGGATTTCTCCCCAAGAAATTAAGGTCATTCTAATGAAAGTAAAGCTAAGTGACAACAGAACCCGCTCTATCAAAATAGACAATAGACTATTGTCCACTCTGTAAGCACTAGAAGTACTTAGGCACAATAGTTGACAGCAAACTGACCTTCTACCAACACATAACATATATCAAATCCAAGTTACAGAAATTCACAGGAATGATAAGGAGGATAGTCACTTCGGACTGGAGACTCAGAGGAAAATCATTACGGGCCCTTTATAAAGTCTTCTTTTTACCGGTTTTGACCTATGGCGTTAGCTTGCGGACGAAGTACTTATAAAAGTACTTTCATGAAACCCCAAGAGCCTGCAGGACTGCCTCTACCAGTGCCCTGCGGGTAACAACAGGAAATATGGCTCGTGATCTTGCAGTTGCCTATAGAGATCTCGTATTCTGCTTAAAAAGCAGGTCCCTCCACAGTCTTAGGCAAATGACAAAGCTGAAAATGCAATCCTGAATGGAAAATGCCCCAAAGAAGGGGAACCACCCACCAACTCTACGAAGAACCCCGTTTAGGTTCATACCTCAAGTGGACGCCCTGACGCCGGAGTACCGATGGTGTGCTCCGGGACTAACAGTAACGTGTATGATAACAGGTCACAGTCCCCTTAACAAAAAGTTGAACCCCCTGGGACTGGTGCAGGACCCGAGTTGCTCCTGCGGGGAGAGCGAATCGTGGGAGCGCATACTTTTTCCCTTTTTTTTAACATATATAAATCTAATTTAATACGTCAGCCCATATTTATGAGATACTTATCTAACCTTTACTTGGTACTCTACCCACTAATTAATTACAATTATTTCACCCTCTTTGGCGCCTCCGTAGCCAGGTGGAAGGAGCAGCAGTGCGTAGCACACGCTTCTTGATTAGACCGGGGTTCGAGCCCGTCACCACCAAATACGGAGGATGAGGAAAGGTCAGGGAATGACTACCGCATATCTCGGAGCAATATGGCCTTAGTTGCTAATGCTTCTAAAAACCAAATAACAAACAAACAATCACCCTCTTTTTACATACTTGCGAGCTAATTTTATTAAAGTTTAAGTCTGAGTTATGTAATTCTGTCTTTCACAAGTTCACTACTTAATTAACGATTTCTTCTTTTATTTTTTCACTTTAGGTGAACGCCTATTGTCTCCAATCTACCTCTTTTCAAACCCACTGTCTTCTCCCATCTTTCTTTACTATAACCCTTGCGCTCTTTTCCGATGAATTTTTTTTGTCAGCCCTCCGGGGGAAGCTCAGGCGACCCCAGGGACGGCCTAGCCAGATTAATGCTGGCCCAGCTCCCCGTGCCACGGACGGAAACTAGGGATCTGTGATACTCCTTGAGCCCCTAGGCTAAGAGGCCAGAAGAACAACATGACCGTACATTACATAGCATTAACAACACATCACTCACACTTTCTGTCTTTTACAGCGAACTGCATCTCAATACAAGAGAACTGACAGCGGAGTTGTGGGCAATCACCAGTGCCACTTGACCCTCAACACTATGTCCACTCCAACTTCTTTCTTGACCAATCACAACCGTCCCGCACTTTCCACCATAACCTTCAACAAACAGGAACTAGTCCCAAAAGTTTCATGCCACATCCAACTTCCATAATGGGGCTCCATCAGGTTCAGAAAGATTTCGCCTGTTCATCTTAAAATTCTGCGGTCCTTATTTCATTGGCATGCTCCTAAAGATCTTCTAATAAAATTTTACAGTCAGCTAGAGTTCCTGAAAGGTGTAACAATACATCTCGAGATCATTTCCTAAAACCTCGGAGTCTAAATCAGGTGAGGAATTCGGGCCTATCTCCAGAGTATTCACAGGCATCCCCATTGTAGCTTTTTTTTTTCAATCTTTACATAAGATACAATACATGTCATCCCCGTTGGCTTTCATGTGTGAAACTATTCGAAAAGCTACACTCACTCATCACTCAACCACTGTTTTGGACACAGACCAAATTATCTCCATTCAACTTTAACAGGGAAAGTAACCATCGCCAACCTTCTCTGCACCTTGGCACGTGTGGAACATGCATTAAACAATGATTTAGAATCATTGCTCCCACAGATTTAGAATAATTTCTATGTAACTCCTTCCACTTATCGATGTCCTCAGGACATTACTCACCAACAGACAAATTAGGGGTACGGATGGCAAGAGCTCCCATACCATTGTCATAAACAGGGTGACCTCAAGGGTGGGATGCTGTCCCACTTTCTCTTTGTTGCCATACTTCGTAACACCTTCATGTCCCTGCATGGTGTATAGTGTTTCTTGTCTAGTGGCATTGGGAGTACACAGTGAGTGCATTTCTTTTTAAGATGACCTCAAAACATTTGTCTATTCCAAAGACTCTGCAACTGCACCTGATTCCTCCCCACCCTGCGGATTTTGACTCTGGCCACATTCTTCAAAACGGTTGGATTGGTCCTTAACCCAGCGAACAAATCACATTCACAAAGGAAAGGTTGAAGAACATCAGTCTGAATACACAGGCACAATATCAGAAGGGTACAGCTTAACCTCGAATTGGGCATAGTGCGGGAGGACTAGTTGACTTTTGGACCGCAGTTTGCCAATACCAAGAAGGGAACTTAGGGACATTATGAAGAACTAAACAGGAGTTTACGGGAATCTTCCACCCTTCACTCATCACCCAGTACATTGTGAGGCGTGTGATCCCAGTAGATCCCAGCAGTATATGGCTCTGTGATGTGGGTTTTTTACACGGGGCTCGAATATTGCGTCCTCCTTTGGGTAAACCGCTTCCTAGGAAGGTCATTCACCATTCCGAAAAACACCCTCTGCACCTCCACAGGTTAGACTCTTTGGGGAGATTCTACTCATAAAGTCCACCATCCTCATTCTAGCGAAACTCGCCACACACATACACACACACACACACACACAGACGCACACACACACACAGACGCACACACACACACACAGACGCACACACACCACCTTGGATGGAGGCATCCTCAATGATGGAAATCCTCAATGGACCATGTACTCCACTCCTCGCAGATCCAAACAGAGCAACAATTCGCCATCGTTCCTCGGTATATCGCAGCTGAAGTCCCTCCAGAAGCTGGTCCCATACGACATGCTCGACTTCTTCAGTTAACTCGGGGTCGACTGTAAAAGGATATGTCCGAAAGCTTATCGGAAAACTTTCCATCCAAGCCCATGTTCCGTCAAGCCTCATGTTCAGACAGCATGACGTGAATTAGCAGATATCCATCTCGGACCAAAATCTACGTTCAAGTGGTTTGCTTTAGATTCTGCCCAGTAGGGCATTGCAGGTGCACTCTCATTCGTTTTAAATCACTTTATTTTTCCTTGCTATTAAATGGTGATCAAAAGCTGTGTTTGGTCCGAGATGGGTATCAATTAATAAAATATTACTAAATGTTATTATATTCATTGTTGTACATTGCCCCCTTAAATACTATGTATCTATCGTGTTTATGCCCCTGGAACACCCGTCTGTCTCGGAGAGAAATGTACACTTCTACTCGATGTAAATAAATATAAAAATGTAAACCGGTTTTATTTGAAGCAAAGAACAAACACACCGTATGCGATCGTTCTTTGGCACGTTTATTTAGCTATGTGGAGCAGTTGGCTGTAGGAGGGCAGTTTGCGTTGCGTCTCTCTCTCTCTCCTCACGCTAACCGCTGTATTATTACTGCGTGATAAGACCGGTTTATATTCATTTCAGAAGTACACCGATGACGTTTCCAGATTAAAAGGGTGGAGAGCAATTTTCCTATGATAAAAGAAAATAGCGGTTCATTAGACAAAATTTAAATTAGAAATTGTAAAACCGCGTCCAATATTTTAACGTTCAACTCGATTTCACCCCAAATATGAAAAAAAAAAAAAATTAAAGAAACAGACAAAATAGTTTCGTGTAAAAATAAACCCCCGGTGCGTCTTAATTGAAATGCCATCCACAAACAGCAGAGCGAGTGAGGACGTAAATGACAAATTCCTATTTATTATTCAGGAGGCCGCGTAAGGTAAGAGGAATTTACAAGATAGATTGAATACAAGAACATCACCATTTAGTTTAGTACTCGCGCGTGGTAGTATTCTCTTTTGACCATTCGTTTGATCACGAACTTCGTTTGGCAGCCATTCAAAAAAAATCGCCGTGTCTTGAACTTCTCGACCTTGAAATGTCGCAAACCCCCTTCAGTGGCTCCAAAACAGAGAAAATCGCCGATGGATTCGGCGCACAAAATACTGTTAAACTCTTTTGTGGCTTAGCGTGATCCTTGACTTCAATTGCGCCCCCTTCGTCCAGGGTTGCAAAGGGGCGGTTTCCACTTCATTTCGTCACATCTTCATCTCATCCCTCTCAAGTTCGGTGTTCCGGATTTTTTTTATTACTGCCAGGGCCTAATTCGTTGCGATACGCCACGTAGAAATGCTGTTGCACTTTGAAACCGGTAAGAAGTTGAAAGATGCAACAGAAAGAAGAGACTCGATCGGCAAGGAAATGTCGGAAACTACTCCACGACAGCACTCCCGCCCATCATGTCCCAATAACCCTGGTTTCTTCCCCCACAAATGCTGTCGGGAGCTTTACGGACACCGAAATGCGTCCGCTAAAACAAAAGACACAACTGTCAATAGCGCTGCTCGCATAAAATCGCGCAACTCCCCCCCCCTTCCCTCATCAGCTCACGAGAAGTGCACTCCGCACACGCGGATGGAGTTCGGGTGTTGTCTGAGGCACGAGCTGACTCCGTTAGCAAAAGCGATCTGCGACGAAGGAGAAAAACTGTGAGAGGAGGGGAGGAGGAGGGGGAGTGAGAAACGGCAACGGAGAGAAGTGACCAGATAATGTTCGTCGTCATGGAAACGCCAAAGAAGAGGAAATTAATATCGAGAAGTGTTTAACTTTAAATTCTTGGGAAACTCGAAGACACCAAAGAAATACAGTCCGCGTGGAAGAAATAAAAAGGCCATTAAGCGAGGAAAGAAGGACAGTGCGAGAAAGAACGAAAGAAAAAGATGTCCAAGCAGCTGCTCGCGAAGTGCGGGAAAGAAAAAGTGGGGATGAATGAGAGAGAGGGAGGGAGGGAGGAGGTGCAGATGCACGTGAAAACCTCTTTCCGGAGGGGGGGGGGGGATGGCGAGCAATTAGAGCGAAACTGCAATCAACGCACGGGGAGTGCCACAGGTGAAGGCAGAATGTGGCCACACGCTGCTGTGTCAAGAGAGGGCCCTCACTGGGCCCCAGAAAACGAGAGAGAGAGAGAGAGAGAGAGACAGTCAGTAGAGAAACAAGGATAGGAGAGAACGAATGGGACCAGTCCGGAATACGATGAAGGAGACAGGTGGACATATGGGGTGGCTCCTAAAACGTTTGTTGAACTCCGCCTCGTATTTCTGTGAAGAACAGTATAACTACAAATGGGCCAGATGTGTGTGTGTGTGTGACGTACATTTGTGTTTGTTCTGTTGTTATGTTCTTAAAGAACACACGGGCTTCTGGACAGATGCTTCTGGGTAACCGATTGGCTACCCAGAAGCATCAGTCACCTGGACAGGTGATTCTGGGTACTCGTCCACACCACGGGAAGGTGGGCCAGTCCATGTAAAGCACATAATACCTCAAAAGAGACTCTGACCACCTGATGTTGGCAAAAGATAGGCCAGGATCCTTTGAGGGATCATTCCGGTGTGGGAAAAACCCACCCATGGTGCCTGGATACGGAAAAGAAATGAATAAAAATGAAATAATAAATGAAGTAGAAGAAAATAAAATAAAATATAAGATAAAAATAATAAATAAATAAAAAGAAATAAATAAAAAGAAAAAGAAAGAATGTAGTGGTGCTGCTACAAAAAAAAAAAAAAAAAGCAAGCCGGTGACGCTGATAAAAAAAAAAAAAAAAATATTTAGTCTGCGTGCCTAATTCAGCCGGCAGCGCTGTCCATTTGGTCCGCACTTCAAGACCTATTTGGGTAGCATCGTCGTTCTCCCCCACATGGGGTGCAAAAGGCCCGAGCTCGAATCCCGTCAATGAAGCGAGGAATTTTTATGGACCTTTTCACAACGTAGTTGAGTTATTGAAGGTAACGTGTGTTTTCTCCCAAAAACTGAGGTTTTCTGTCCAGCAAAGAGCAAATCGTGTCTAATGCTGCTGCTGTCCAGGTTATAGTTGGGATGGAAATCTCTACAGATAAAAGTAAAGCTATACTTCTCAAAGGTATTGATATCAACAGATACCCAACTATTCATTATAAAGGACAGGCAAACTCAAAAATCAGCGTTTATTCAAATATTTAGGCGTTACCCTATATTGTCGCAGAACTTTCATGCCACATACAAAGTCCATGAAAGAGAAGACCAAAAATTGCATCAGCATGCTTTCTCGCTTCATCCAAAAAGATTGGGGTCTTAAGGGACTTGCACTCCATCTTCTTTATACAAGAAGATGGAGTGCAAGTCCCTTTGTACCGATCGTACAAAGGGATAGTACCGACAGCGGTCGTACCGACAGCTGTCTTTGTACCGATCATAACTTTATCACTGCTTTATAATTCCATCATCTGTCCATCATCACCACTAGGAAAACTAATCTTGCAGATACAACGGTTGATGTTATTAAAAATGAGTCGGGCCTGTAGAACGACGTCAACATCAGCGCTACAAATATTGACAGGTTGTATCCCCTTGGCCTCCAGCAGCCTTCACCAGGCTTTTTCATCTTTTTAGGAAGAACAAAGAAAATGAATTCCTCGGGATAAAAACTGTTGTCGATGAAGAGTCAAAACAAGAACTCCCGCGCACCTGGCAGAAACTTGTCTCCCTTTGGCAAATCCGTTGGGATGAATGATTCCACCAAAGGCAGAAATGCCAGGCTACACTGATCGACAAAATCAACGGAACGCGTAGAAAGCGTGATGTTACTTATGTAGCTTGCGATGGAGAGGAACAAAATTTGGTACGGTGGTGTTCGCACTGCTTTGGAAGAGAGAGTGGTAATGATAGAAGCCAATTCAGAAGAACAGTGCCCATAGAATTGGCTTCCGTGATTATTGCTTTGAAGGTATTCCATGACTCTCTAATGCATTCGGCTCTTTGACAGTTACCATGCAGCGTCTTAAACTGCCACAGTCCCCTTTTCTGAAATTAAAATCAATGCCTTTAGGTTTAACTATGGCAACATCTTTCTTCGTCTTCCAACTGACGACTTCCTGACAATGGTTCCTGTACTTTAAGCCTTGTGATGTCATCTGATTCGTGAGGCACGATGAGATCAAGAAGATTCTCACCCTTAGTATTTTCTCTAACACGCTGATAAAAACAGTAATTATTTACTTTATTTTAAATTTCTTTTCCATACAGTGAGTTTCCCTCCCACTTATTCCAATCAATCCGAGGCAGATTAAAGTCACCCGTAATAAGGCATTCACGGTTGCTTGCCCGTTCCATCTTCATGTAAAGACTCGTCATACTCTTCACAATCTGCTGGTGTGTCGATTACTCCCACTCTCGTTGTTCCTTCGCTTCCAACCACACAGATTCTGTGCTGGCAGAAGTAACTTCAGACTCAGCAAAATCTCTTTTCGCTTAGGATACTTTTGATACGAAGCATTACGAGTTCCACTACGGTATGTACGTTGTACATACCGTAGTGGAATTCGTTGTCCCCAATTTCCTGGTGACCCCGTTTCTGTCAGCTCTCCTAAGTTCTCCTTTCAAATCAGACATTTTATTTTCGATGCTCCTGACATTACTGTACACACAGTTAGCATTAAGTATACATCTGTGATTCACCACCCTGGCATACCCCTCGAGGTTATTTTGGCATGTTTCTCTAGGCTTACCTTCCTGCTCATTTGAAACATTACCACCCTCAAGATAAGCTGCGGCAACAAACGAGAATTCCTGAAAAATTACTTTAATCCCTCTGTCACCAGATAAACGAGTGTGTATATTAATTACCGTTCTCTCCATTTAATTAACAGTTTTCCTGAACCATAATGGCAGGAGGTCTCGATCTTTTTTACCCGCTTACCCCTATAACAAACCCACAAATCCACACATTTTAATGAATGGATTACAAGAAAACTCTGTTAATCATTGTTGATGATTTATTAAAAATATAAAGCAGTTATAATACATAAGTAAGTAGCAATCTTTCCTTACTGAACTTTAGTTTACTAAAAAAAATAATATTAAAATAAAAAATCCACTCTCGGAGCCCATCCTAGTGTGAAAAAACGCAGTCCTTCAGTACTGCAACCTTCTAAAAAAAAAAAAAACAATGAAGCACAGTCAACCAACCGTCAGATTTAGTAGTGTTTATTAGTTCCTAAGTGGAGGGTGCTGGCTTTGGTGGTTAATATTCCCTGCTTTTTGCTGTGAGATTATATCCTCTATCGATGGGGCATCAAATCTGGCGGATTAGCCAAAGTGGACAGATTTTTTTTGAGAACAGTGAGCTTCGAGGGGATCATGATTAGATTGACTGATGAGAATAGATATAGATATGGTGAACAGTTCTGGAGGCCACATTTCAAGAAGGATGTAGAGCTGTTGGAAAGAGTACAGAGAAGGGCAACAAAATTAGTGAATGGAACAAAGGGGTGCTCTTACGAAGAAAGGCTTAAGTTTTGCGAATTACAGTGTCTGGAGACGAGGCACCAGCGAGGTGATCTGATAGAGGTGTATAAAGCCTTGAATGGTTTGAGCATGCTCAATGCTGATGGGATTCTTCCTCTTGCTCAGAATAATCACCTGAGAAGGCATAAATTCAAATTCGGGAAAGACAGATGTAGGATAGACGTGCGGAAATTTGCCTTTAGCCAGTGGGTGGTTGGTTGGTGGAACAGACTGCCATCCCTTGTGGTGGAGGTTGATAGCCTAAATAAGTTTAAGGCTCAGCTGGACAGGTATTTCGAACGAACAGAGGGGTGAAGTGGAAGTTTTTTTTTTTTTTTTGGCTGATGCTGCATAAGCTTGCTTTCTTGCATCAAATGCCTTTACTAATGCTAATGCTAAAATAAAGAAAGTAGCAATTAAGCGAAAAAGACTATCGAGATTGCATAAAAGACAAACATAAAGCAAGCTTTGGATTTACCAATGCTTTCAATGCTGCTCTATCTAACATGAAGTACCTGAAGTGAGTACATGAACTCCCCGAATTACGTAAAGGTGGCGTTCCAAGGAACGCTACATAAGTCGGGTTTACGTAAGTTGGGGAATTTCCGCCATGCTGGTGCAGCACTCGCAACTGTGCTCGCTGAATTGATTGAATTAAAAAAGAAATGTTCGACGAACAAGTTAATAGAATTATTGTATTTATTCAATTTTTAGGAAAAATTACAAAAGCGTGCAATTTAAAAAAAATTCAAAATTATAACAAAAAAAAAGAGAGGAGACAGGCATAACGTCAGTAAGTTTTACTTCTCGAGCATCGTTGCCAGAATCGACGTCTTCAGCTGATAAGTACGATGCTGCGGAGGCTGTGGGCTGTGGAAATTTAGAAGGGATCGGCCGCTCAACCTTACGAAAGAACATATTAATGGTTGACTGGACGATGGCTTTTTTCTTTTCATCGTAGATTTCTTTGTAGCAAGCAAGCATATCGTTCACTCCTCTAACTTTTAAGAATCGTTCTCTGTCAGGATCCATCTTCTCAAACCTCGCCACTATCGATGAAATTTCATGAAATGCCATTGCCATCCCTCTGGTGATAAAGCGTCTCGGTTCCTCATTTGGTTCATCTTGAGTTTCGGCAGCATTTTCTTCTTTCCCAATCAGTGCCTGCAAGTCAATAAGTTCTTCGTTAGATAATGCCTTCTTTTCATCCCCTATTAACTCCTCCACGTCTTTGGCTTCAACCTCCAACCGAAGTAGCTCTGCAATCTTTACAATCTTATCTTTAACCTCTTCATATGATTCGTCTTCTTCAAATCCTTCGAAGCCTTTTACGTGCAGTGGGCATATTTTCTTCCATACGTCATTTAAACAACTTTTAGTAGTTTCCGCCCAAGCCTTATTAATGTTTAAGATGGCGTGGTAAATATTGTAGGATTTCAAAAAGTCTCTTAACGTAAAATTTTGCTCATCGTCTACTGCAGACAACGCCTGAGCAAATGTTGCGCGTAAATAGTATGCGTTTAAATTCGAAATAACACCCTGATCCCTAGGTTGGATGAGTGAAGTCGTGTTTGGCGGTAGAAATATGACTCTCACGTTCAATTTGAAATCATCTAGATGCGTAGGATGTCCAGGAGCATTATCTAATAGAAGCAAAATCTTGAAAGGAAAGTAGTTGTCTTTACAAAATTTTTCAACCTCGGGAATAAAGCAGCATTTAAACCAATCCTCAGAGAGAGAGAGAGAGAGAAAGATATTGTTATCCATGCTCTCTGGTTCGATCGGAAATGCACAGGTAGGGTCACTTTATAGATGCCCTTAAATGCACGAGGATTCCCAGAATACAAGATTTCCAGTACACAGGCAGTGGTTTTAATCTTTAATCTGCCGCTGCATTAGCCCAAGCAAGAGTGTGGCCCTAACTTTTGACGCCTTGAAACCTGGCATTGTCTTTTCCTCTTTGGTAAAGTATGTTCGAACCGGCATTTTTTTCGAATAGAGAGCAGTCTTGTCAACGTTAAAAATCCTCCATCAATAATGTTTTCCAACACATCACAAAATTTCTCCGCAGCTGCAGAATCGGTATTGGCGACTTCACCGCATCCTTTAACATTGTGGAAACCAGCGCGATGCTTGAACCTATTAAACCACTCGTTGCTTGCCACGAACTTGGGGTGGGGTTCGCTGTACTTATAAATATTTGTTGCTTTTGCTTGAATGGCCATTAGACTCAGGGGCACTCGCTTCTAAATCTGATTTTCCATCCATATTATTAACAGCTGTTCCATCTTCGATATAGCACCTGAACGCTATTGATCTTAAATGAGTTGATCCTTTAACATGTTCTTTTATACGCCCACTGTCCTTTAAAATAGTATTCGCTGTTGAAACAGCGAGACCGAATTCCCTTGCAAGAGAGGACAAACTTTGTACTGCTTCGTGCTTCTTAATCATTTTCATCTTCATTTTGTTTCGTTTCCTGGCACTACCACCACTTGCACATTTTGTTGGTCACTTTCCCTTCATCATTGTAATACGTAAATAGGAATGAAGAGAAGTTTCTGAAAATTTGTTTATTGTATGATTGAAGATTTCATGGAAAGATATTTCACCATAACGGCGTAAAACCCACACAATTGCAGTTATCGGTTTATCGCAAATGCAATAAGATCGAGTTTACTACCCGTTTATAATTAGATGCACGAACAGAAAAGCCCAATAAACCGGAAAGGACAAATTGTTTTTATTGTTTTATGGTTGTGATCTCCTGAAATATGCTTTAGAAAAAATACCAAAAAGTCGTTCAAATTGATTCTTATAACAGGAACATATGGTAACGATGAAAATGTAGCGCAATTTCCATTATAAATATCACCTTTTAGAGAGATAAATAGCTTAGTAATATAGTGAAATTTTCAACTTCTAAGGACTTGAAACGAATTAAAAAAAAAAAAATTGTGTTATTGGGGTCACATTACGATATTTTCACGACACCTCCATTTATTCCTACGGTATGCAAAATACGTTTCCACGAATTTTTTAAGTTTTCACCGGCCTGCAAAAACTTACGTAAAGTCGAATTTCCGTTAGTCGAGTATTACGTAAGTCGGGCAGTTTCTGTATTAATTATGCAACGAAACATTTCTCCAATTGGCAGATCAGTTTCAATGATCAAACTCCTTTTCCTTACACCGACTACTATTTGCACATGTGGATATGCGTGTGTATAGGTAGGGTGGCCCCCAGTTCAAATCCACCTCGTTTCTTTGTACGTTGAACAGACTTTGCAAAACAGGCCAGCGTGTAATAATGTAATGTTCGTGTAGTTTATTGCATGTCGTGTTGTTGTGTTATGCTGACCTCTTAACTACCTAGAAGCAGCTACCAGCAGGAAGGCTGCTTTTAGATACTTATTAACAGCTGTTCCAAAAAAAACACACATATAATATATGGTGCCAACTTTCAACCTCACCACAAAAACAGAGATCTGTATCCGAAAGTCCCGACTGAAATAATTTCGCTTTCATCGAGCCGTGACCTGTTACTAAAAATGATGTTTGTAAACTGGGTTTGTAAACTTGGTTTAAACCAGCTTCGAACTTTTCTGTCACTTAAAAAAGTAACACCTGGAATAAATTTCTTTGTCACTCGACCAGAAGATACATCTTGTTTGCCACAAGTTAACAATCTCATTTAAACATCTTCTCTTCTTCCTCTTAATGTCAGAATTTATATCAACTTCTATGCCAACAAGTCTAGTAAGTATTTTCTTCTTAATGCCATAGCACAGCCCGCGATAAGCTACGAACAAATGCAAGGGGACTGCCCCAGCCAGCCACAAATATAATGTCTAATACCAGAAGTTGTTATAGTTAAATTAATATTAGATTCACCCATTGGACCATAGAATGTAGTCCAGAATGTAGTAACTGTTCATTACAAATAAATTATTGCTCGATACAAACTCTTCCAGCAATAAATCTGTCATGTCAGATGTTGCACTATACCACAATGGAGACTGCATTAGCGTCTGTCGAAATAATCACTTGTTTAGGTCTTAAAATGAGCAACACATGTTCTAAATAATCCAAGCAATTATTAAAGTCCATTGAAGGAGCACAATACAGAGATATAAGATAGAATTGAACATTTTTCGAGGCTACCATAACACATGTAGCGAACTGGTTGCATAACCTATGAACAACCACTACGTGTAGATCTCTATTATTGACCACAATTCCAGTTTTAGGCTCTTCCTGCACCGGTTGTATTATTCGTGACGTAGGATAACCAAGTATTCTAGATGGTTGCTCACCTGGGACTTTAGCCCAATAAGGTTCCTGTATTGCCACCAAATCAATTTGAAAATCCTCACTAATCTTCCTAATCTCGTCCGCTTCCAATCTCGATCGTTGTCCATTAATCTGCATTATTTTAATTTCTGTAGTATAAAAAACTTCAGTTAAGTCAGGATCCTCTTCCAACCCCCTCTCTCTTCGTTCATTACAACTATTCATTAGCAGTCCGAGTTCGTACCACTTCCAGTGCTCTTTGATATATTCTGGACATCTAACGTCCCTCACTGAATGGCAAAAATCCCACTTATGGCGCTTGCAGTTAGCACAGCTTGGCTCCTGATCTTTGTTTGGGCATTCAGCGTATACATGCCCCCTTTTGCACAATGACCACAAGTAGGGGAGCTGTGAGTACAATATTTCGTAACGTGTCCCTATCCAAGACATAAAAAGCATCTGGAGACTATAATAAAGGGTCGATGCCTATGCGCGCACTTATTGCCAAGTATAAACGATCCAATGTGGATATAAGCTAATATAACCTTGGGGAGAGAGTAATAACCCAGTGTAGACGAGCTGTACTTCTAGACTTGGTCTAGAAGTACAGCTTCCCAGTAAAACTGGGAAGTACAGCTCTAGAATTAAAAAAAAAAAAAAAAAAAAAAACAGTGTTATTGGGTTCACATTACGATATTTTCACGACACCTCCATTTATTTCAACGGAATGCAAAATACATTTCCACGAATTTTTTAAGTTTTCATCGGCAGGCAAAAACTTACGTACAGTCGAATTTCCGTAAGTCGAGTATTACGTAAATCGGGGAGTTTCTGTATTAATTATGTACAACGAAACATTTCTCCAATTGGCAGATCAGTTTAAATGATCAAACTCCTTTTCCTTACACCGACTACTATTTGCACAATCCAACCAACTTCACTGCCACTCAGAGTCAAGAACACTGTCATAGCGAATAGATCGAATAGATTGCACTTACGTTGAGTCCAGTAGGAGGTCGAGTTTGGAATTGTCTTCAGGAAGACCGCTGTTCAAGTTTGTTGCAATCTTTAAGTCCATTGTATCTTGTCTTCCAGGTGAAATTATGGAAATTTGTGAACGATCAATAAAATATTTACAATATAAAAGCTCATTTATTTCGTAATCAATATGTACAAATTAAAATACCTAAAAGAAACGCGAAGGATGTTTTCACATAAAACCATCTACTGAGCGTACTCGTCGCACGCAACCTTTTCTTTTTTTTTTCCAATGGAGAAGCTACAGACGTCTTATTGACTCAACTCATAAACCTCCTGATCGTGATCTCATACAACTGTTAACAGGGATTGCCCTGGTTAGTACAGTTAGTACAGTCGTCGTCCTGTCCACACCGGCTGAAAAAGGACCCGAGTTCGAATCCAGTCAACAATGCGATGAATTTTTCTGCGTCTTTTTCACCATTTTTGAGTTAGTCGGTCTCAGGTGAGAATAGCATGGTTTTTTCTCCTGGAAATTCAGGTTCACCATTCACAAACAGGCAAATCGACCGCAGAAAACGCAATTTACAGACAAAATATATATGGGGCAATATGGCCTAAGAGTCACTGATGCGCCTGCAACAAACAAACCACAAGGGGCAACTAGCTATTACAGTATATCGTAAACCCGTGACAAACGTCAAACATCGAAAAGGCAAGGACTTTTGCTCGATTTCACTGAATAGTAGTTTACTAAAACTATTTGAAAAGGCTCGCTCAGTTGTGTGTCCGTGTTTAGAAGAAATATCCACCCAATCACCCCAAAGAGATGAACGGTGACAGACCTGCTTATCCTAGTTCTGATTCATACGAAAATGAATGAGCAGATCGACGTCGTCTAGGACATTGAAGTTGCTTTCGAGAGTGACTCAGTCAACTTCTTGATGACAATATGCGAACGGTATTTTAAAATACAAAAGGGAGCTTATTAAAAATCTCCAACTTCATTCTCAAATAAACTCCTAATCGCACAATTTACAAAGGAGTCCTCCAAGGTGGGGGCGCCTTTTTAATTTGTTGTAGTTCCCCTTTTTTTGCGCTGTTTAGACCTATTTCTACCTGTCATACTGATTTATGAAGACGATGATAAACGTCTATCTTCCCATCCAGCTCTAACGAAAGTGAAACATTGACGCCAATGCCCTAACTGGAGAGCTGGAGCTTCATCTCGGTAAAATTGGTCTATCCGTTAACCCGGTGAAGTTAGCCCAATATTCTTCACTAATTTAAATACAAAACATAGGAAGAAAGAGAGAGAAAAAAGAGAGGGGAAAAGAAGAAAGAACATCTTCGATTAGGAGATGAACGACACTAATATCCAGAAATTATAACGATCTCATAAATTTCCATCCTAAGGATCTCGGTCTTACGTGGAATGAGCCTGACTTTCACATAGCACTTCTCAACAAGAAGGAAAACCCCGTCGGCTAAGAGGGCAATAAGAGGGAATTTGTTGGAGTAAACAACCAGAAACTTGCTTCTCAATATATAAAAACATGCCCTGATTCCAATGGCTCCACATTGTATAAGGCAATGGTAATACAACATGTCGAGTACTGCATACGAACTTATAGCGTTCGTTGGACAGTGGTAGATGATGTATAAGCTTGCTTTCTTGCATCATTTATCACTGCTACTACTTATAATACGGTCCACTGCTCCATTCGCTACCATCAAATAGTTTCCGAGTACTAGTAGTTAAGGTGTTTGAACCGAATTGCTGGTCATCCATTAATCATCCTGAAATCTGTCGCATTCTGCCTTAAGTATCACCTCCTGGAATTAGGTGCTCATTGAGGAAAACCTGCCCTCATCACAATGACTCAATGTTGACAAGTTCATGACATGTCGTAGGCTGGCCGTAAACAATCGATACGAGGCGAAAACTCCAAGAGGAACTCCTTGCAGAATGTAGTGATGCCAAGAAGACCATTTCCTGCCAAACTTTTAACAGCCTGAGGATTAAACCACAATTTCTACGATAACAAAAGCCTTCAGAACGAAGAAAAAGTTGAACAAGTACCATTCATTCGAACAGCAGCAGCTTCCAGATAATCCACGTGGGTTCTAACAAGTCTCTGGTCTAGCTTTTCTGCTGAAATGGATGCGATTTTTAATGCTTATTTTGGATTATATTTTATAATTTAATAATATGAGTGCTGTGGATTGTCTTGGTGTATATTATATGATTGTAGTATTCATCGATAAATACGCCACCTTCACTGGAGTGAGGATCCAATGAAATGTGGAATATTTATCGATTTTTGTCCTCGCAAGACTTCTATAAGGCTCAGACTCCATTTCTTGCGCTCTCACCTCGATTTTTTGGACGAAATCTGGACGATATTGCAGAAAGCGTGGAAACAGACTCCACTAGTACGCACAGTATACTATCGGAATCAATGGTCACGGAAGGTGGGACGAAAATACAATAAACGATTCTATCTGGTTCTTAGTACGGGATGATCGCACAAACTAGAAGGGGTTGATCGCACAAACTCACTCGGTTGCCATTTTTTATTTGTGATTATTTTAGGTTCTTGTTTAGCAGAGCGAATAACTTGTTCGACACAGAAGTGAAGAATTGTTGATAAATCTGATTTAGTGTCGTTGCGTGTTTACTTTTCTTTCATTTCTGGACAAATCAGGGGTGCCATGAAAAGCCTGAGGTGATCTTAGGAATTAGCGTACTCACAGTCAAAAAGAGACAATAAGAAACGCAAACAAATGAATCTTTTTTTTTTAAAGTTTGTTGCGTAATAAATTAATAATGCGAAGATCGTAATCACATTCCCCAAACAAACATCGATAGATCCGAAGAGGGATCTTTCAATTTGGTTATTTGTTTCATAAATAAAATAGAACTTGAAGTGTTTTGTAAGATTCCCTCTGGATGTTCTTTGTAGGGATCGTATTTTATTTTGTTGTAATAAAAATTGTTGTTATTTAAGTTATATGAATTATCCTTATGCATTTGTAATTCTGCGTACTTATTCAATGGGTTGCGGTGTGTACCGCGTGCACTCCTTCGTGCTGGGGATGAGAAGAGGTTCCCTTTTTTCGTCTACATTGCTCTCGCTGCAGCCGTAGTATAGATTTACGAAACGCCTTTTCTGGAGAACTATTGCTTATTGAACGACTCATTATTGATCTGTAGTGTTCAAAAACCATTTCTATAGTTCAACAGTCAGTTGCTTGTTTTCATGGTTCCTACTCTTGGTCCCGCTCAATCGACCAGCTACACTGCCCGACGAAATTAACACAACACGTAGAAAACGCGGTGTAATCCGTGCAGCTTGCGATGAAGCGGGATGAAATTCGGTGTACCATAGAATAACGATGAAATGAGTAGAGGTTATATAAGAGTTGTAGGGGTTCTATAAGAGTTCTTGTGATGGTCTGCTTTCTCCCAGGCAAGGACGACAGCCAGATGACAGTGAGATTCCACGATCGTCGAGTCAAGAGGTTAGCGTGACACCATACTACGGTACCCACTTACTTCGCTTTGATGGATTTTTGCCGGGGGGGGGTATTCTGGCTATTGAAGCGGGCCATATGGAAATTTCGGCTTCCTTCTGCATCAAGGATCACCCCAGATAGGAACAGCAGCTCTTAACATCAGACGCGTTCCTGCCATCATTCACGAGAAAAGACTCGTCCTTGCTGTCAAAATGATGGTTTCCATTATGTCCGAGCCAGACTTCTGGACTAGCTGCGGATGGAGGATCCCAGTCCCAAGCCGTGGGGCCAACCCAATCCTTCAGGCCACCCCAAACCGCTTGAACCGTTAAAGTTTTCCGATTAGTTCATGTCCGTGCAAATGCTGCAGTACATACACTCCTTGGATGGCGACCTCTACAAGTTCGAAGTCGATAAGAAATATAGGCAGAACGTACTCCATCGACTTCCTTTTCAGAATCACGTCACAGGACATTAGAATCTACTTGCGAGGACCTTCCCATCGCTGCCATGGCTCCATCACTCCAGTGTTCCAACCTTTCTGCGCTTGCTCAGATGACTGTCCTGCACTATAAAAGCATTTCTCCGTAGAATTTTACTTGCCAACGCGCTGGGGTGTCGCTAGTGTCGCTGTTCCTAAGATTGATGTTTTAGTGTGATTCTCGTTATTTCCTAGTGCACGCAGTGGGCTATATTTAATTCAGTTCTTGTGGCGAATTTGTTGGTAAGTTATTCCCTAACTCGCTATAAATTTTAACATAATTTGTAAGCTATTCGTATCAGTTTACCACCATCATAATATCGTTAGGCCTAACTGAGCAAATCGCCGACTGCCTCGTTAACGGTTATGTTCGTATTCTTGAAACATTTTGAACTAAGCCTTACTGATTTATTACGTTTTGTTTTGTTTTATTTAAATAGCTTCGAAGAATACGTCTTATTTTTAGGCAATTGGACTCATAGTGTCTGTTTTCTCACTATTTATCAAACATTTTGGTGCGATATAAGCACTGGGAGAGCAAAATTGAGAGTAGGAATGTGTTATAGGCCTAATGACTCTGATGAGTACAACGAACAATTGTGCAGAGAAATAGAGTGGGCCACTAAATCAGATTGTAAGAGAATGGGCCAGTGGTACTGGTTTCCATGGTTTAGACGAAGAGAAGAGAATACAGCAGAGCCAGTGGAACCAGTAACTAAAATAAATTTAATAATTTTTAATACGACTTTTAATACGAATTTAATAATATTAAATTTAGTTCTCGCGCTCAATGTACGCGCTCTCCCAGTCATCTCATTACGCACAACATATTTAGTATAATTTATTCCATTTCTAACGTTTTATGTTACGTTACGTATGCATTTCTGTATGTTTGTACCTTTCTTGCTGAGGAAGCGGTTCGTCACCCCGAAAGCTACATGTCGTATTAAAACTTGTTAAATTTATTTTAGTTACTGCTTCCACTGGCTCTGCTGTATTCTCTTCTTCGAAATCAGACTGTTATAATGGAGGATTTTACATTCCCAGATATTGACTGGAACTTGTCACTTAGTCACTCACACGCTAGCAAGACTTTTGGGGATTTATTGGATGATTGTTTTCTACAGCAGAATGTTCGAGGCAACCAGAGGGAGTAATACTCTTGATTAGTGATCATTCGTTCATTAAGAATTTTCAGATAAAGGAATCACTAGGTGACAGTGATCACGGTGTACTGATGTGGGATTTACTTAAAGATGTAACTACCATCAGGGTAAGAGTAAAGGGAAGCGTTTTTGCTTCTGTAAAGATGACTACAGTCGTCTCAGACAGTTTTTAAATTCTATACAGTGGGACAACTGATGATTTTATCAACAGCAAATTCTAAATGGCAAGCATTCAAAGAATTAATCTTGAACGCTACTAGGCTTTTCATACCAAATAAGAAATACTGTTCAAGGTTTAGGCCTAAATGGATGTCAGATGAACTAACGAGACTCGTGGCAGAGAAGAAAAATGCATGGGATACATACAAATTAACACGTGACACAGAAGCCTATGGCAAGTATAAGCTTGTCTGTAATGAAGTCACAAAGGAAGTTAGGCAGGCAAAGGCAGATTATGAGAAATCTTTGACAAAGGATGCAAAGAAAAACAGCCAAGAGTTCTTTACTGACCTTCGAGCAGCCCAATCAGCAGCATAATCAGTCCGTCTTTCCAGTGGTAGGACCCACCAGCTACCCTGTATTCACAAGTTTTGCCATCTCGAGAGACCAACTGATCGAGATCATAAAGAAGCTACCGCTGAAGTCAGTAGTAGGTCCAGACGGGTTTCCACTGTTCATTGTGCAAATATGCAGCGTTTACATTGTTGATATTCTTGTGAATATTTTCAATCAAATCATCACTAGCGCAGATCCCACAGAAATCTGGAACACGTACTTTGTGCGCCCAGTGCCGAAACGTAAGCATCCGAAGGACTACAGGTCGATCGCCATCAGCTGTGGATTCCTGAAACTCTTCGAGGCCATTAAGCCAGCACTAACAGAACACTGCTTCAACCACAGGCCTCCCTACCTCCACACGGTAATCAAAGGCAGGTCTACCAGTACCAACCTGCTTGACACACTTACAAGAATACAAAGAACCCTCAGCGTCCGAGCGCAACTTGATGTCGTCTTCTTCGATGTAAAAGCAGCATATGACCGTGTCAGTATTGATGCATTGATACATATCTTGGAGAACTATTTAAACGTGACGTAATGCTCTACAAATTTTACAAGCACTTCTAAAACATACACAGTTTCTTATCACTCATCAAAATTATCAATATAGGTAGGTGCCTGGTCACTAGAGGAGTACCACAGGGAGGGTTCCTTTCCCACTTACTGTTCGCTGTAGCCCTTGAACCCTTCCTTTCATCACAGCAAGACTTTCTGTCTTATGCAGACGACATTAAATTCTATATAACGTCATCTAATCCTTATCAAGCAGCTACCATCAATAAACTGCCAATCAAAAAATACAACTAGAAATGTATCTAGATTCAATCAGTCTAGAACTTAATCAGGCTAAATTGGCCCAAATGACCTTTACAAACAAAAGGTTAAGGAACAACATACAAATCTGTATCGCAGGGGAACCTTTAGCAAAATTGGGATGAGAGCTTCACATTTCAGCAGCATCTAAGCGCCACCAAAACGAAGACCTACGCAGCAATGTGGCCGCTACGCCAAGAGCTCACAGAAATACATGATCATCAGCGAATCATCCGATATATCCAACACTGCCTTTATCCCATCCCATTATATTCCTCCATCATCTGGTCCTCAGCGCCCAAAACCCACTTCATCAAATTTCTCGGGTTATAGTAAAGTAAAGTGCAGCCATTATCAACCCACTGCAGGGTGGAAGCCTCCTCAACAATTCATGCTGAGGGAAATGGACCATAATCTGCCACGCTGGTCCAGTGGGGTTGGCAGATCGACCGTATTCAGCAGTCAGGGGCTTGAACCCCGGTCTACTCAAAGAGCGTGTGCTACTGCACTCCCGCTCCTGCCCACTCGACTACGGAGACCTTAGTTGGGTTATAGTACTGGATCCTTAAATGGCTTAACAGAATAACAGACAGAATACCAAATTCGAGTAGATCGGTGCTCTACTCGAATTTAGACGTTATGCCTTGGAAACATTCAGATTGCTGCACAAAATATTCTAACACTTACTAAACTCATAACCGGACGCATAGATGCCCCAAGAATGGACAACATCGTTAGGACTCCAAGGACAGCAGGACGCTTCCAGACGGACCCTCGGCTTCCTCTTCATTCAGGGCTAGACAATCTAGCTCGCCTAAATGCTATGTTCCCGGGAAACACTATCCAACTGATCAACAGACTAGCGATTGATCTGGACAAGTTCTGTGACGCAAAAGGATACAGAACAGAGAAACTACAGGAAACTTTCACGTGGATGGAGCTCTGACATCTACTCCAACTGAAAAACCTCTACCTAAATTTGTTTACTGTTAAATCGGCTACTGAAATTTGTAGATATTTCATATTTATGGCTGTTATTCATGTAAGTGGACCGATTGTTAAAACTGATTTATATTTATCACATATAATGTAAACTTGGACATTATCATATATAATGTTTATATGGAATGTAAATGATTAATTGTATTACGGATTGTCCTCCTGGCTGAATGGCCGTGTAAATGGGTACTGACCATATTTATAGGGTCAATAAACTGATTTAATAAATAAAATTTACTTATGTAAACTCTAAAAGGAAGGGGATGAATCAGATTGGTCCACTTAACATCGATGGTTCGACTGTTGATGAGTCTGCTCAAGTATCAGATAATCTGAATGAGTATTTTACTTCTACATTCACACATGATGAGTTATTAAGGGACGAAAATGCCGGAAGTTTATCAAACTCTAACAGGGTGCTTATTGATTTTGTAATAACTGAGAGAAAAGTGGAGGAGAAATTGTTGAAGTTAAACACAAGGAAGGCACCTGGGGTGGATGGGATCTATCTAGTTATATTAAAGGAAGTAAGCAAACCCTTAGCCATAATTATGAGAGCATCCTTGGACTCAGGGGAAGTCCCCACGAACTGGAGATGTGCAAATGTATCCCCAATTCACAAGGGGGGGGAGGTTCAAAGGGTGACACAAGTAATTACAGAATAGTTAGTTTAGCTTCTGTTTCGGGTAAAATAATGGAGTCACTGGTTAAAGAAGCATTGCAGGATCATCTACACAAGGCTGCAATAATAATTCAGACACAGCATGGGATTTTTAAGGGGAATTCTTTTCTTACAAATTTGATTGGATACCATGATGTGGTTACAAAGGAACTGGATGCAAAAAATAATTTTGATATCATATATTTGGATTTCAGGAAAGCTTTTGACTGTTACGCATGGAAGACTACTGTACAAATTGGAGCAGAATGGTATTAAGGGCCAGTTGCCGCAATGAATAACGGTGGTTGAGTGAGAGAAGACAGAGTGGTAATCAATGGACGCTGCTCTTCGTGGACTAATGTTATTAGTAGACTCCACTAATAACATTAGGGGTTCGGTGTTAGGCCCACTGTTATTTTGTATATTTATCAATGATATTGATGAAGGTATATCAGGCTTAATGTCGAAGTTTGCAGATGATACCAAGGTTGGCAGGGTTGTTAATAACACTAAAGATAGTATGTTACTGCAACAGGATCTAGAAAATTTGGGCAGATGGGCTGTGAAGTGGCAATGAAGTTTAACATTGACAATGTAAAGTACTGCATATAGGTAGAAGTAACCCCAGAGAAACGTACCAACTGTGCAGTACTACAGTTAGGGTGGTAGAAAATAAAAGAAGACCTGAGAGTAATTGGGCAGTCAGATATGAAGTTTTCTGATCAGTGCAGACAGGCTGCCAGAGCACGTCATCGGGTACTGTCAATGATATACAGGAATTTTGCTAGTAGGGAAAAGGGGGTGATTATCCCTTTTATAAGAAAATGGTCGGGCCACCCCTTGAGTACTGCATACAGATCTGCAGGCCACATATTAGGAAGGATGTAGAATTGCTAGAACGAGTACAGAGTTGGACAGCAAGAGTGGTGAGGGGAACGAATGAGTCCTCTTACCAAGAAAGGCTTAAATTTTGCAAATTGCCGCGGCTGGAGAGTAGGCACCTGCGAGGTGATCTGATTGAGGTGTATAAGGCCTTGAATGAGGCCTTATACGCCTCAATCTTATTCAACCTTATTGAGCACGCTGAATTCCGATGAGATTTTTCCGATAGGTCAGATTACGAACCTGAGGGGCATAAATTGAAATTGAGGAAATACAGTTGTAGAATAGATGTGCGGAAATTTGCCTTTAGCCAGCGGGTGGTTAATTGCTGGAATTAACTTCCATCTGTCGTTGTGGAAGTTGATAGTTTAAATAAATTAAAGGAGGAACTGGACAAACTGAGAGTGGGGACTATCGAGGCGTACCCCGCTGCTCTACTACAAGGCCGTTTTTTCCCAATTGTCTCTTTCGCAGCTGGGGCTCTTGGTTTCATCGGATTTCTATCGTCAAAATGAGAGAGAAACTCAATTCAATTCAATTACGGCAGACCCGATGGGTTGTTTTTGGCAACCCATCGGGTCTGCCGTACAGTCTCCACAGCTGCAATCCAAGTTGCAATCCACAGCTGCATGCACCCCTTCCATTAGACTTTACATAATTTATAGAGGTCATTGCTACCGACTCAGGAAAGGCATTCCTGCCTTTATCCATGACATTGAACTCTCCTTAAATACAGATGTTAAAAGAGAGAAAGCTCGATGCTTAAATGAGCTTATTAACGTGTGGCAGACCAGATGGGACACCTCAGCTGTGGGGGGTGGTGACCAAAACTTTTCTACCAGATGTGACCTCTGTGATGCCCAAAAAAAGAATAAGATCTGGTTCTTCCTCAGTCTTGAATCCTCGTTCCTTATAACTGGGCATGGATCACTTAATGAAAAACTTCATAAATTTGGGCTTATGAATACTAGCTTATGCTACTGTGGACAGAGCGAAAATTGGCACCACTTAATATTTGAATGTGTCCAGTATCAAGAATACAGAGACTGCCTCAAGAGCAAGAACCCTGATTTCTCCCCAGACCAGGTCCATCAACTTATCAGCACTTCAACTAACCTCGCTGCCTTCTAAGCCTTCGCCGCAGACGTCTTTGCCCGGCAGAAATCACTGATTGCAAGCCATCAACAAACTAACTCCAACTAAACCTCTCTTTCTTCATTTCTTTCTTTTTTTATGTATATAAATGAACCACGAGAACATTTTTTCCCTCTTCTTCTATCTTTTATTTATCTATTATTATTATATAGATAAATTTTTTTTTCTTCTTTCCCCATCTTTTTTTTCTCTGTTCATATTTTTATTTTATTTTATTTTATTATTTATTTAATTATTTTTTTACTTTCTTCTTCTTCCCTTTTTTTCCCCTTCTTCCTCTACCCTTTTTTTTCTCTTCATCTCTTATTTTATGTTATTTATTTTTTTTTTTACTTTTTTCCTCTTCTTTTTTCTTCCTTCCTCTTCCCTTTTTTTTTTTTTTTTTTCCCAAAATTTTTATTTTATTTTATTTATTTATTTTTATTATAAATACACCACGGGAACTTTTTTTTTTAATTTTATTTTTTATTTTTATTATTATTTTTTTTTTTATTCCTCTGGAGTGAGCTCCCGGAGGAATCTGTCCCACCTTCTGGCAACACTAGGTAGGTCAGAGTCTCTCTTGAGACAGTACGTGTTTTGCTGGGACTGGCCCACCTTCCCGTGGTGTGGACGAGTACCCAGAATCATCTGTCCAGGCGACTGATGCTTCTGGGTAGCCAAGTGGCCAGAACAGAACAACAGAACACACACATAATACACACAAACCTACGTCACGCACAAACATCTGGCCCATTTGTAGTGATACTGTTCTTCACAGAGATACGAGGCGGGGTTGAACTGACGTTCTTGGAGCCGCCCTTTACAAAAACACATGTCCACATGTTATAGAGGGAATGGTTGTGTGAAATTGTTTTTTTTTTTTTTTTTTTTTTGGCTGTTGCTTCATAAGCTCATAGGCTTACTTTCTTGCATCATATACCTCCATTACTATTATTATTACAATTTCTTTGTATAGACAAATATCTAAATCCTGCATTAAGTTAAATTTAACCGTAACTTAGAGCAGGGGTCGGAAAACGTTTCCTGTAAAGGACCACAGATAGTAAATATTTTAGGCTTTTTGGGCGAGGAAGGAAAATCAAGGATATTATGTAGGTACTTATATAAGAGAGAAAACAAATTTCCACAATTTTTTTATTGACGAAATTTAAAATATAATTATAATAATTGAGTAATTTTTTGGAATACAGGTCTACTAATGAGAAGAATGAAATTCTTTTTTTTTTTGGAAAAATATTTCGCTTAATGTTCATCAGTTAATGCTGATCTGTAATGAGATTTTACTTATTTCACCCTTGAAAATGTCTTTTTACACAGATAGGTAGTGTTAAATATTGATATCAATCCATGAGCATATGATTTCAATTGAGCATATTCATCGCTTGGAAGGCATTTATAGAATTCTATTAGGTTCTTCTCTCGATGTTTGCCTTTCAGCAGGTTTTTGCATTGCAGATTAACACTTCCAGTTGAATGTTAGGCGGAAGCTCCTCAATTGCGCAGTTAAATGGATTTTGAAATAAGCTAATTTCTTTTGCACTTGTATCGAGGTCCGAAAAACGCTGCTGGAACTTCAGTTTGAGCTCAAAAAATGTCCTCTACAAATATGTATCGAAATGGAGATCTCGCTTCTTGTTTTTAACTTTTGACAGCACGAAAAGCGCATAAAGCAGCATAACATTACTCGTGATTTCAAAAAAACTTGTCATCTAAATGACTTACTTTACCGCAGAGTAAGTTTCACATATAAGCGCTGTTTTGCCTTGTAATTTTAGGTTGAATTCATTAAGATACATTATCAAGTCTGCAGCAAAAGCTAATTTCCAAAGCCATTCAGTGTTTGATAGTAGTGGGTGGTTCTTCTCGCAATCTCGGCCCTGAGGTGAAAAAATCGTAATAAAACTTTGCCACTGCTAAGCCATCGAACTTCTATTTTTGATTAAATTCACGGAACTGACGATGGTTAAGTCCACGAAAGCGAACGAAGTTCACCGTTGACACTACTGGTTCAATGACACATGACGATTCAAATATTTTCCGCAAAGTACCTGCTGATGGATAATACAACAAATAATCATAGGCTTTAAACATCTTGCATTTTCACAATTGCATTTTCAAACGCTTCGTAATTTGTCCAACTGCCCTTTCCTGCTCTACACGTATTTTTACCACCATAAATCGTAACACATCTTAGAAGATTCCACTTCAGGTTGTACTAAATTAGTGTTTTCTCAACGTCTTTGAAAATATTCTCGCCTGTAGTTTCACGCAGTATTCATTCATAGACTAATTCTTCAGTCACTTCGAACTCGGCATTGACTCCTCGAATAAACAACAACGACTGAGAAGTATCGGAAACCTCTGTCGACTCATCAAAAGCCAAGGAAACCACTCGAAATCATTTGCCTTGGTTTTTAATTGACTATCGATGTTGCTCCCAATGTCCTCAAACTCTTTGAGCAACTGTTCTCGCCGAAATGGTAATAGTCCTAAACAAGTCTATTTTTCGTTGGACACATTTCTTTTGCGGCTGCAATCAAACACGATTTAATTAGCTCACCATCCGTAAAAGGCTTTCCTTGCTTGGCTAACAAATGAGCCACTCGAAAACTTACTTTGGTACCGGCCTCATTTTAATTTTTTATTTTTGCGAATAAATTCTGCTGTGATGAGATATTCCGTTTTAAATTTTCTAATTTTTCTGACCGTTGCTTTCCTGTGAGTTGGGACTATTGTGATGAGTGCTTACTTTGGAAATGTCGACGTATATTGTATTCATTTAGCGCCGCTATAGTGTCATTGCATAATAAACACATTGTTTTGGCATTTACAGTAATTCGATAAAAAAATAATCCCACACTGCACAGAGTATTAAAAGTCCACTTTTCTTTTCTTTTCTTCACATGATGGGCACTGGTAATAAAATAAAAATAAAATGCCGCGGTACGGCGAACCGCGTGATACTCGAAACGCTGTCAAGTTATTACGAATTAAAGTGCGCCGAGCAGCAGTGCAACGCGATGAGAGCGCCGCATATGGTCTCTGTCGCAACTACTCAACTTTGCCGTTGTAGCCCGAAAGCAGCCATAGACAGCCTAAACCAATGAGCGTGGTTGTGTTCCATTACCTAACGATTGAAAAAGTACTGCCGAAGAACTAAAGTGAATTAAACGGATCCCACCTCTGTGAGACGCAAAATCAAATAGGAACTAACTGGGAGAGGGGAACAACCAACGCCCAACTTCACTCTGAGGTACGCTTCTCCAAATGGGTACCTTTCCACATCACTGGCATAGATCTGCCACAACATACTGAAATCAGGATAATGCAGTAGGTCTATGGTTAACTGGCACTCCACAACGTGCTGCTACAGGTGATAACTGGGTACCTGCAATTCAGCAACCTTGTCCTCCACAGGTCAAAGATAGCGCGACAGACTTTTCCACAAAAGACAGTCTTGATCAAAATATCGCAGGTGATGGCAACCAGATGAGTCTAGAACAGAATCAGCATTGAGATGGCGAATCAATTAACAGTGAATCGGTACTCCCGTGTTGCCCTTGCATAAATCTTACCTGTGCGCGGGTTTCAGCCATGCAAGTGACGGGTGCAGGAGAAAGCGCCAACACTCAGATGCCACAAAATGAAAGAATTAAAACCACACAAGTGCGTGAAATCCTCTGTTTCGTTTCCTTCAGGTATTGAATAATAACAACAGTGATTTTACGCTTAATCCATCTATGTATAACAATTTGCTCCTTACTCTGTTTTCTTCATCTAAATTTTGTATATATTTTAATTCTAGTTTTGTATTGATTATTACTGTTTCGTATTGATTCTGTAACTGTTAGGCTTCTCACCATTATTTAGGGCAGGAGTTCTTAACCCTTTGCTTTAAGCAAGAAGGATTTTGCAGCTTACAATACGTGCGAGCACCATATATTAAAATATAAAATTTCTTGCTTAAAGATTAAAAATGCAATTTTTTAATTAATTTTTAGCAGTATTACGCATACAAGAATTATATTATTTATTTATATTCCACAATTAAAATTTTTGGGCGCTAATATTTATTACCTTATCAGTGTGAACTTTGAATGGACGATGGCAAACCTTTGAAATTAATTTCTCCATTATGAAGAGATAACCGCAAATTTCTTCCAAATGTGATGTCAATAATCTTGTCCTTTTTTGTTTTTGATATTGTTCATTAATGAAAAAGCACTTTCATATTTGTATGTTGATCCAAACATAGAAAGTACTTTGAACGCTTCTCTTTGTAATAATGGAAATTTTTTGCAGTCAGAAGAACACCAGAATTTTAAAATAGTTTTGTGTTGGAAAAGACATTTCAGAGCTAAAGACGAATGCATATCAACAAGTTCTAACTTGTTGAAATTTCAGTGAAATTTCAGCTGCTACTTCATCTTGATTGAAAATTTGTTCCAAGTAACTGATTTCAAAATTTCTGTAACTTATTGTTTATTCAAATTTTGGGAGGTGCTCCTTCAAGTATTCAAATCTTTCTTGGAATTGGTCACTAAGGTCTTTGATTACATTCATTACAAACGATGGACACTCCCCAGCAGTTTCCTCCAGACATTTTTAGGAAATACATTTAAAGGAAAATGAAGCAAATTTACTTTTAAAACGTGACTCTGAAACACTTGAAGTTTTTTCTCAAAGGCAATAATCTCCTCGTAAAAAACTACCACAAATTTATCTTTTCCCTGTAGTCTCAAATTTAACTCATTTAAATGGCTGAAGATGTCAACCATAAATGAAAGTAATCCTGAAATCTTCAATAAAAATTTAATTAAAAGGGTTTCTTATTGCTTTCTATTAAAGATTTTACTTCTTCAAACACCTCCCAAATTCTGGGGAGCTCCTTTCCACGACTGAACCAAAGAACCTCTGTACGGGTAATAAGATCAGAATACGATGCTTGAAGATCTTCTGAAAATATTTTTCGCTTATTTAGGGATTTAGCAATTAAATGGTTGATGACTTTAACAATGACTTCAAGACATCCTATAATTTCCTTTTCATATTTCATTCGTGAACACAAGGCCTCAATATAAATCAAATGATAATGCACAAAATCAAGTATCATTTCATCTCTATTAAGATAACCAATAAGGCATTTGTTTTTACCTATCATGGAAGGCACTCCATTGTAACAATTGATACAAGTTTACTCAGATCAGGTTTGTGCATTGAGGAATTTCATAAGTGCGTCATTTACATCTTTTCCAAGTGTATGACCAGTAAGCGGCAAAATAGCCAAAAAGTCTTCTTCACTGCTGCCATCATGATGAATGTAACGAACAAAGCGCATCAGTTGTGATATACCCCCAAACATCAGTGTAATAATTACAGTGAATATTACATCTGCCATTTTATGAACTCGATTTGAAACTGTATTATTACTCAAAGGAATATTTTTGGCGGAGCTGATCTGGGCAGCTTTCTGTTTTCTGATAAGACGCTAGCAAACACTTCTAATGATGACACTACACAAATTTTTATTATTTCACCACTAGTGTAAGGCAATGAATTCTTTGCAATTATATTTGATAAAATAAATGAAACTTCATTCGCTAACACTTTGCTACTATTAGCTTAACCTGAATTTAAAAGTTTTCTGTCTTTCACGTTTCTTTTTTTCTTCTTGAAGTCCAGCTTTTCTAATATCACTAAATTTGAGAAAAGCTTCGGAAAATTCCTGTGGCATGTTTGGTAATGTCTTTCACGATTCGACTTCCGATAGCCAGCCAAACACGCCGAACATACAGGTAATAAGCAAATTACACCAGTTCCGCTACTATTATCTGTTACCAAATAATCATATTCCAAGAGGACTGAAATGCGTAGTTTTTAATTTTTTGTTTCTTTGCACTTGAAACGTGTAGGTCTAAATCGGACGACTGCGAAGGAACTGTTAATGCATCATTTTTTTCCTCATCATGTTCGTTTCGGTTTTTTTTTTTGAAAACGTATCCATTTTGAAATTAACTTTAGTTAAATCCGTTAAAAGAAAATATATTTAAGTATTTGCGCACAAAATCAAAAGTCAGCACTTTACATATACGGTACCTATTTATTGCAGCAGAGCAACTGAGCGTAACACGGCAGAAACCTGTTTTAACTTGTTAAAACCAGAAACTGAGAATCACATGAGACAGTACCATCGGTCTGTAGCGACACTACGGCAATATTGCCCGTAATCTCAACAAACCGTTTTGAAAAAGATTTTCTTCCTAAATTGAATACTTCCAAGAGAAAATCACTCCACGGGGCTCACAACTAGTGAGCATGGACTTGGCACACCCAGGGTTCTGAGCTGGATATCATTATTCTTCTCTTTCTTGATGATTCCTCTCTCTCTCTCTCTCTCTCTCTCTCTTAGGGTAACTCGGGAATTGGTTTTGGCTGATGCAGCATAAGCCTCATGGTTTATTGCACCATATGGCTAATAATAATAATAATAATATTTACCAGTTGAACAAAGAAAGTGTACCATACTACAAGTACAAACCCCAGGCAGTACTAGAGACCCGAACCCACAAGCTGTACTGGGACCGCGCCATAATAACGGATAACATCATCCCGCACAACAGACCGGACATAACCCTTGTGGACAAGATGAAAAAAGCTTCCTACTTGATTGACATAGCGGTGCCGAACACTAGCAATGTCCAGAAAACCAATGAGATAAAAATTAGGAAGTACACGAACCTGAGACATGAGATCAAGGAGATGTGGCATATACAAGAAGTATCAACCATCCCAATCATCGTGTCAACAACCGGTATGGTACCAAAGACTCTACATAGCAGCCTAGCAGCAATAGGTCTCCCAGAGAACACCTACAAGGAACTCCAGACAGTCGCAATCCTGAACACCTGTAGGATAGTCAGAGATTTCCCCGACCGACAGTAACACCAGACATTCAGGAAAGCTTTTGACACTGTTGCGCATGAAACGCTATTGTACAAATTGGAGCAGAATGGTATTAAGGGTAAGTTGCTACAATGGATAAAAGGATGGTTAAGTGGGAGAAGACAGAGGGTGGTAATCAATGGGTGCTGCTCTTAGTGGACTAATGTTATTAGTGGAATCCCACAGGGTTCGATGTTGGGTCCACTGTTGTTTTGTATATTTATCAATGATATTGATGAAAGTATATCAGGCTTAATATCGAAGTTTGCAGATGATACAAAGGTTGGCAGGGTTGTTAATGACAGTAATGGCAGTGTGCTACTGCAACAGGATCTAGATAATTTGGGCAGATGGGCTAAGTTGTGGCAACTGAAGTTTAACCTTGATAAATGCAAAGTACTGCATATGGGTAGAAGTAACCCCAGAGAAACGTACCAGCTGTGTGGTACTACACTTAAGGTGGTGGAAAATGAAAAAGAAAGACCTGGGAGTAATTGTGCAGTCAGATATGAAGTTTTCTGAGCAATGCAGACAGGCTGCAAGGGCAGGTCATGAGGTTTTGTCAATGATATATAGGAATTTTGCTAGCAGGGAAAAGGAGGTGATTATCCCTCTGTATAAGGCAATGGTCAGGCCACGCCTTGAGTACTGCGTACAGGTCTGGTGGTCTCATTTTAGGAAGGATGTAGATTTACTCGAGCGTGTACAGAGAAGGGCAACAAGATTGGTGATTGGAATGAAGGGATCCTCTTACCAAGAGAGGCTTAAGTTCTGCAAGTTGCAGTGGCTGGAGACTAGACACCTGCGCGGTGATCTGATTGAGGTGTATAAGGCCTTGAATGGGTTGAGCACGCTGAATTCTGATGGGATCCTTCCACTTGTTCAGATTACGAACCTAAGGGGGCATAAATTCAAATTAAGAAAGGACAGATGTAGAATAGATGTGCGTAAATTTGCCTTTAGCCAGCGGGTGGTTAATTGCTGGAACAAACTTCCATCTGTCGTTGTGGAAGTTGATAGGTTGAAGAAATTTAAGGAGGAACTGGACAGGCATTTCGAGGGAATGGTGTGATTTTTTTTTTTTTTTTTTTTTTTGGCTGATGCTGCATAAGCTCATACACATGCCACTTTCTTGCATCACATGCCACTACTACTACTACTACTACTACTACTATTACAACCATCCTGTGTATTTGGTAGCAGTACCCGTTACGGAGTGGAATCCCCCAATCAGGGAAAAATAATATAAGAGCAACAACAACAATAATAACTCTGTACCTCATAGCTGGCTAATAGAGACCCTGAAGATCTACAAGGTCAATCCGATAGTGACAAACTTCCTAGGAGCAACAATGGCGAAATGGAGTACCACCATTAAGGACAAGAACATCACAACCAGGCTAATCCCCATTAGAAGAGGAATCTTTCAGCGAGATGCTCTGAGCCCACTGTGGTTCTGTTCAGCACTCAACGTACTGTCCACCATGCTTAACGGCAGCAAGTATCGATATAATCTCAAAGAAGGAAAGAACCTGTACATCCTCATCCACCTGATGTACATGGATGACAACAACTCTATGCTGCAACCGAGAAGAAACTCCAGAAACTACTCCCGATTACCGAAGAATTCAGCAAGGACATCAGGATGGAATTTGGTCTCGACAAATGCAAGACCCACACACTGCAACAGGGAAAATTAGTTGGCCGAAACTACCAGCTGCTGACTGGTAAACAGATCAAAGCTATGACAGAAGGAGAGTTTGTTTTTGCTATTTGGTTTTTAGGAGCATTAGCAACTAAGGCCATATTGCTCCGGGATATGCGGCGGTCATTCCCTGACCTTTCCGCATCCTCCGTATTTTATGGTGACAGGCTCGAACCCCGGTCTAATCAAGAAGCGTGCGCTACGCACTGCTGCTCCTTCCCACCTGGCTACGGAGGCGCCTGATAGAAGGAGAGACCTACAAATACCTAGGGATGATGCAGGCTCAGCAGTTAGAGCACAAGGAAATCAAAAAGTGCCTGACTGAAAAATATCATCGGAGACTCAGAAGCCTGCTGAAAGCAAAATTGAACGGAGGGAAGACAGTTAAAGCCATAAACACCTATACCTATGCAGCTCCAGTACTAACATACATGTTCGGGGTCATAGATTGGACTAACACCGAGCTAGAAGATATCATGCAAAAGACAAGGACAATGATGACCAAGAGCCGCCAACACCACCGGAAGTCAGCAGTGAAGAGACTAACAATAGCTCGGAAAGAGGGAGGAAGGGGCCTGATAGACCAGACAGAACAACAGAAAACAGCGATAGTTAACCTGAAGGATTACTTCGAGAACAACACAGCACCACTCCACTAGGCCATAAGGAAGATAGATAAGTGGTATACTCCACTCAACCTAAGCGAGGAACCCCCACCTACCCAGACGTCACAAGAAACGAAGTTAGAAAGATGGGCAAAGAAGACACTCCATGGCAGACACTACTCCACCAAGATCATATCAATAACATTGCTTCCAATGCATGGCTCACAAGCGGGATACTCTTCCCCGAGACTGAAGGATTCATGCTGGCCATCCAAGACCATGTAATCAACACCAGAAACTATAGAAAATACATCACAAAGGAGTCCGGAATGCCAGATGACACATGTCGACGATGCCACCTGGCCTCAGAAATGATCCAACACATCATCTCGGGGTGCAAGGTGATCACCCAGACTGAGTACACTCATAGACACAACCAGGTAGCCAGTTAATACGTCAGAAGCTAGCGAGGAAATACCAGTTGACCAATGAAAGTGTACCATACTACAAGTACGAGCCCCAGGCAGTACTAGAGACCCGAACCCACAAGCTGTACTGGGACCGCGCCATAATAACGGACAAGATCATCCCGCACAACAGACCGGACATAACCCTTGTGGACAAGACGGAAAAGGCTACCTGATTGATGTAGCGGTGCCCAACACTAGCAATGTCCAGAAAACCCATGAGGAAAAAATTAGGAAGTACACGAACCTGAGACATGAAGCCAAGGAGATGTGGCATATGCAAGAAGTATGGACCATCCCGATCATTTTGCCAACCACCGGTCTGGTGCCAAAGATAGTGAGAGATTTCCTCGACCAACAGTAACACCAGACATTACAACCACCCTGTGTACTTGGTAGCAAGTAAACAGGGTGGTTTTAACGTCACGAATTGGAATCTCCCAATCAGGGAGAAATAATATAAGAGCAAAACGATAATAATAAGATCAATAACAGTGCGTTTTAACTATCAAGTTCGCATCATTCGTCATGAATGCAGTAGAGACAAAACAACTTATAAAGCCGTTTTCGTTTTTCTTTCCAAAAAGGTTGGAGAATATTTCTTACAGAAAATTACATTTTTTTATTATTATGTAGGATTAATTAATAAGCGCATTTACAGAGGTTCTTGATAGGATGAAGGTAAATCTATCTGGCGGTGGCTTGTATGTTTTCTGTGAAGTCGAGTTCTGTGTCCACTGTAGACTACCGAATTCTATTACTTTATTATACGATCCTACGCTTTTTTGTAGAATTTGAGGCGTCGGGTGAAAAAAAGAATTTTCTAGAGAAGATCGGCATGGAGTTTTGTAGAATATTCAGAAAGTTCAGAAATAGAAATCACCTTTTTTTTTTTTTTTAATATTAAAATTTATATAATTTTTCAGCTTAAACGATCGATCCTAAAATGGGAGCGAAGGTGCTCGCTCCCATTTTAGGATCGAACGCCAGCAAAATTTATTTTTTAAATCGCATAAGCACCAGATTAAGAGCCCCTGATTTAGGGTCTGTGTGCCCTGTGTGTGTGAGAAGTCTGTAAATAAATAAATACCGAAATTTGTAAAGTTGTAAATTCGTATGCTTTAAATCTGCTTAAATTTGTAAATATTTCTTTTTTATGGCAGTTAATGAACTAATGAGACTCGTGCAGAGAAGAAAAATGCATGGGGTGCATATAAATTATCAGTGACACAGAAGCCTGTGGTAGATACAAGCTAGTCTGTAATCAGGTCACAAAGGAGGTTATGCAAGTGAAGGCTGATTATGAGAAATCCTTGGTAGAGGATGCAAAGAAAAACAATAAAGACTTCTTTACTTATGTAAACTCTAGAAGGAAGGGGATGAATCAGATTGGTCCACTTGATATCGATGGTTCAACTGTTGATGATCCTGCTCAGGTGACTAACAAACTAAATGAGTATTTTGCATCTACATTCACACATGAGGAGCTATTAAGGATTGAAAATGCCAGAAGTTTAAAAAATTGTAACAGGGTGCTTAATGATTTTGTAATAACTGAGAGCAAAGTGGAGGAGAAACTGTTGAAGTTAAACAAAAAAAAAGGCACCTGGGGTGGACGGGATCTATCCAGTTATAATTCAGTGGTGTCCAACGGTTTCCGTACGAGGGCCCTATTCGAAGTTAGATTTGTTTCGCTTGCCGCACAGAGTGATTCGAGAAAAAAATTATCACATTTTCTGTATCTTGTTACTCGTAAAAGGAAGTTTATATTTTTATGATATCGTTTTTTTCTTTTCAAGCTATATATATAAAAAAATGCAAATTACCAGCACTTTTATGTGCAACAAATCTATGTCAGTGATTTATTTTTTAGATTTTATTAAAATATTACTTACTTTACTTTTTTTTCTGTTTGAAATACTTCACGTTTGTTTAAAAAAATACTTTACTTTTGCTTTTAAATGCTCATGTAGAAATTTACACCTGAAAATGATCACTGCTTTTCAATATTAAGGTGATTAAATAAAAATAATGATAAACCTAAAATTGAAATATTCGAAAATTTTATTAAGTACAATACACATTAACATTTACTGGACAAAACTGAACATTTAATGTGATAATTGAGGCTGGATATTTTTAAATAATTGTTCAAAATTTGGTTGCAAATTTGTGACGTGAATCTCAATACATAATGAAGATTATGTCCTGATGGTATTTCTCGATGGAGCTCCACGTCCTGATGGTATTTCTCTACTTGTTCTCAAAACCTGCGCTCCTGAACTTACACCTATTCTATGCCATCTTTATTCACTTTCTTATTCCAAAGGTGTTTTTCTTTCTGCTTGAAAATCTGCTTATATTCAGCAGTTCCTAAAAAGGGTGACAAATCCCTCCCATCCAATTACTTCTATTCTTTCTAAAGTAATGGAGAAATCACTTAACCGTCAACTCTTAAACTATCTAGAAACCTTCCGTCTGATCGCCAGTATGAATTCCGTCAGTGTCGATCCACATGTGATATTCTGGTCTATGTTACCAATTTATGGACAAATTCAAATGGAAAGTTCGGTGAAACACAAGCAGTTGCTCTTGACATCTCAAGGGCTTTCGATCGTGTTTGGTATAAAGATCTTCTAAACAAGTTTCCATCTTATGGTTTGCCAACTGTTCCTTGTAATTGGTTATCCAGTTTTCTCTCTGACCGCTCACTGAGAATGATGGTAGATGGCTCTCTGTCTTCTAACTCACTACTAATGCTGGTGTCCCCCAAGGTTCAGTTCTTTCCCTCCGTTCTTTTAGTGTTGTATATTAATGACCTTCTTTCATTGATCGGAAATCCTATCCATAGTTTTGCTGATGATAGCACATTGCATTCCACTTTCAAGTTTGAGAAACCTTGCCCTGCTCAATCAGCTTCAACTTCTCGAATATCCGCAATCAATTACTTAAATGCCGATCTACAGGTAATTCTCCAGTGGTGCAAAGACAACTTAGTTGATTTCAATCCTTCTAAAACTCAGTCCTGTCTTTATATCTCGCAAAAAGGGTTCTTCTGCTCCTATGTTTATCTTTGGTGACACTCCGATTTCTAGGCAAAATGATATATCTCTTTTGGGGATTACCCTGACTTCTAATCTCTCTCTCTCTCTCTCTCTCTCTCTCTCTCTCTCTCTCTTGGCACAAGCACATTATAAATATTGCTTCCTCTGCATCTAAAAAACTTGGTTTTCTCTTTCGCTCTCGGCGTTACTTTTCTTCCAAACAGCTTCCATGAGCACTGTTCTTTTGAATTGGTTTCTATAATTCCCGCTGTCTCTTTCAAAACAGTCCGAAGTCAACATCCATTTACTGTCCAACTTCAAACTCACAGAACCAACTTTTTTTCTTCCTCATTTATTCATTCAACTGCCGTTTACTGGAACAATCCTCCTTCATACGTATTTCCTGAAAATCTACAGAAGTTCAAGTCTAATGTTAACAAATATCTTCTTTCGTCTTCTCAACTTCCAACCCATGCACGGTACTATAGATTCTAATACCTCTCGTGTTTGGGGTTTCATAAAAAAAATGCTCATCTGTTATTCTGTTTCTTTTTTAAATATTTATTTAATTTTACGAGTGAAAAAAAATCTTCTTGCAAACATATGTTCGGATTTCATGGCATTTTATTTTAATAGCGGAAAATCTTCAGATGGGAAAGCCTTGTAGAATTCAAATAGTTTATTTTTGCAGTCTATATACTTATTTTTGAATCATATTTTGGCTTGAAGATCAATAATTTCAAGTTGCAATCTGGGATTGTAGTTTTCAGCCGCCATAGAAGTGAATGGATTCTCAAAGAAAAGCTTATGTTTATTCATGGAATTTGATATCAGAAAATCGAATTTCAAACTTGTCGAAAAGTAATTGCAATCACGAAAGGCAACGATTCTTTGGAAATGTGTTTCTCCTTTAGCTCAGCACAACATTCAAAGTGAAATAAATTGTCTTGCTCAACTGGGATTTAAATAATAACAACATATTTAAAATGATTTGGTGTCACGAAAGAAATTGGACCAGTATTCCTTTCCCTTGTAGTTTTAAATTAAGCGCATTTAAATGATTAGAAATGTACGTTTGAATTGCAAGATCAAACAGCCACTCCATATTTGATAGTTGTTTTTATTGGTTTCCCTTTTTCTGTGTTGAAACATTCGGTGATGTTTCAACAGCCATATTAAGGCCATGCGATCTTGTAAAATTTACAGTTGAAATAACCACATTCATAACGTGTTGGAGATCCAATACTTTCCCATAAAGAGCTTCTTGATGCACAATGCAGTGAATTCCAATCGGAGTTTCAGCTCCGATATCTATCATTTTCTTATTCCACCCATAAGCCCAATGTTTTAACCAATCATATTTTTTGCACCGCCAGTTGTGACTTCTACCAGATTTTTAACATTTAATCCTAACTTTTCGATAGATTGGCAAACATTTTCAAAATGATTTTCACTTGTAGTTATTCCGCGCATACTCTGTAGATCAGCTAAATCTTCAACTGGTACAAAATTATCATTAATTTCACTTATGAAGATAATGAGTTGGGTTGTGTCATTTACATCAGCACTGTCATCCAGTGCCACACCAAAATATTCCACTTGTTTTATGTTTTCAAAAAGTGTTCGAGCAAATTCTTTCCAATATCTTCTACTCTTCGCATAATTGTTTGTCGAGACAAACTAATGTCTTGTATCATTGTCCGTGTCTCCGGACAAATTTCTTCCACAACTTTTAAGAAACAACGCTTAACAAATTCACCATCATTGAAACGTTTACTTTCAAAAGCGATCAAATGTGCAACTTGAAAACTGGCACGCACAGCAGATAAATTTCTTGACTGATACCTTCTCAGTATTTTTTGTTGTTTTCTTAATTCGTTTTGTAACTTTGAACACTTTTCTTTTCGCAGCACTCCTTTATGTTGATTTACGATTGGAATCAGAGTTATATTCTTTAAAAACTCACACAGTCTCCTGACACACCAAACACACTGCTTTTTCGTGGTAATCAATGAAGAAGTGGTCTTCAGTCCATCTTGGATCAAAAACACGACACTCCAACTCGATTTTCCCCTTTTGGAACATTTTTAAGAATGACTTTTTTAAAATTCAATACAAATTAATAATTAATTCAATGCAATGAACAAGCTATATCAAAATACATAACTGTATTTAGCGTACATATGACTGCACTGAATCACATGTACATGCTAATTCAGAAGAACAGTGCCCATGGAAGTATCTGCAGAAGAGGCATGCAGCAGAAACAGTACGTCTATGAGACAGAGGGGAGAGACTCTGAGTCGCCTCCGTAGCCAGGTGGGCAGGAGCAGCAGTGCGTAGTACACGCTTCTTGATTAGACTGGGGTTCGAGCCCGTAACCACCAAATACGGAGGATGCCGAAAGGTCAGGAAGTGACCATCGCATATCCCCGGAGCAATATTCCATGGTAGTGCGGATTTGCGATTTGTACAGAGTGAGCAGCTGTTTGAAAGAAAAGTAATGTCGAAAGAGAAAACCAAGTTTTTTAGATGCTTGGTTTGGTTTGGTTTGGTTTTTAATGGCGCATTGGCAGCTCTTTTTAGATGCAGAAGAAGCAATATTTGTAATGTGCTTGTGCCAAGAGGGATTAGAAGACAGGTTAATCCCCAAAAGAGATATATCATTTTGCCTAGAAATCGGAGTGACACCAAAGATAAAATTAGTAATTAATTTTATGTTTGGTGACATACATAAAAAAATATATAAGAATATATGTTTTTTTAATTTATTTTTATTATTATTTTATTTTTTAAAAATTTATTTTAATTTTTATTTTTTTATATATTTTTTATTATTATTCTATATTATTTTTATTTATTTATTTTAGTTCGTTTTTTGCTAAATTTGCTATAGTTATAAATTTTGATTTTTATTTATTTATTATTATTATTTTTTAAATTTTATTTTATTTTTTCCTATATAAATATATTATTTTATTTTTACCTACACCACTAGCTTTTTATTATTATTATTATTATTATTATTATTATTATTATTTATTTTATTTTATTTATATATTTCTTATTTTTTAAATTTGTTTTTATTATTATTATTTTATTTTTTTATTTTTTATTTATTTTACTGGCACTTTTTTTTTTTTACAATCTGCACCACGTGTAGTTTTTTTTCCTCGGAATGGGTTCCAGGGGGGCCCATTCGGGGGAAAATTCTGGGGCCCATTCTGACCCACCTGCTGACAACACCAGGTGGGTCAGAGTGTCATTTGAGAATACGTGCTCTATACGGATTGACCCACCTTCCCGTGGTGTGGACGAGTATCCAGAATCATCTGTCCAAGTGACTGATGCTTGTGGGTAGCCAATCGGCCAGAACATTACAACAGATTACACACAGAATACAGATAAACCTACGTCACACATATATCTGGCCCATTTGTACTGATTTTGTTCTTCACAGAGATATGAGGAGGAGTTGAAGTGACGTTCTAGTTGCTGCCCTTACATATACACGTGTCCACATGTATGCTCCAATATTTAATTCTACGGTTCTGTAAGTGGTGTTGTTTAGCTTCTTCGGTGGGTGCTTTTCAAGAAGAAGCTTCCACCCCTCACATACTTCAGAAATGACCAAACTTCTAAAATACAGAAAAGTCTGAGAACGGATCTTCACCTTCCGCTTCCTCGTCACCATTAAAATGATAGCGAGTTGATATCAATACGCAAAGATTTTTCAGATTTGTAATTGGAGAATCCCCCCGAAACCCTTAAGGGCCTTCTCTTGTTTACAGTCCGTGGCGTGGAGGCTCAGGAAGGGCTACAGATTCCTACCAATGGAGATGCTCCAAAACGTTCAAGAAATGGATGCTGACTACAAGAAATTCATTGAGGACAAAGTCTACAGAAGACGTATCATCAGAGAGCAGCTCTCGTCTTCAACCGTGACACTCACTGTTTCTCCTTGATCGGTTTGTTGATATTGTGAAAAAAAAAAAAAAAAAAAAAAAAAAACAGTTTTTGTGATTACAACTTATTTTTTTTTTGTTTTTAGAGTTTTAATTGGTTTCTCTGTCAAACCCCTAGCATTGTTATGGGCATTGCATCAGGCATCCGTGCAAAATTTACTTATTTTCGCTGATTGCAATAAAGGTATTATGATACGTAATAATACAGTTTTTGTTTTTTCTTTCCTCGCCTTGTTGATTACATTGAGTTATCCTTTCGCGTAAACCTGTGAAGGGTGTTGTGCGCGGAATGTGCCCTGTGTATACAACAAACACTTCTAATCTCTTGTCAATAATCTCATTTTGTAAATAATTGCCTTTTTGTACACCCTTCTAATAATAATATTTAAAAAAATATATTAAAAAATTAAGAAATAATCATTTTATAATAATATTATTGTTATTTGTTTTTTGCGCATTAAAGTGGGGGCCGTAATTTCAGCGGCTTAAAATGGCGTCAAAATGTTTCTCGCAAAGAACCCGTAAAAGCCGCAAAAGAACATTTCGGGAGGAGGAGCGGAGTTTAGAACATCGGATGGTCTGAGAAATACTCCGTGCCCCCCCCCCCCGTCCCTTTTCAAGTCCACGATTTGCCCAAAGTGAGTTTTCGTGAACAACTTCCGCCCATCTCACCGGGTCTGTCCTGACGATTACGACGTGTTTGTCCTCGGAGAGCGGCACGTGCCGAATTACCCAGCGGATGAAGAGAACGCGATTAATCCCCGCTTGGAAGGAGGCTTTGTATTCACGCGCCACTCTCGTAATCGCGGTACGATCAGCGGAATGGCAAGTAGACGCACGTGCGTTCAGCTCTGTGCGCGAGGACTGCGTCGCCATCCATCATCTGGCTCCGACAGGAAGGACGCTACGTATGTGACGAGGTGCTTCGCGCATCATTTTGCGATCAGCGAGGTCCAAAACCAGCGAACCGGCGGGGAAGTGCACCTGTTGAACGCGCGCTGATAACAGTTTGAAAGTGTTGGCGGAGAGAGAGATGAGGCAACGACTGTCTGCAAAAGTTGACATTTATTGACACTAACAGTGGGATGGAGAGGAGCGGAAGGACGAGCCTTTGTGCCTCGACGACCCCCTTGCATTCTCAACAAGCAACTTTCCAGTGGCCCTGCAACTGGGTCGGGCCTTTCTCAACGCGGGTCGAAACTTACGCGAGTGATCGGAAGAGGCGATGAACGGACGAAGATCCTTTCGTTGTCAATAAGCGATCGCACAGCGTCCAGTGTGGGCCGGGCTGGGTGGCAGTGGTAAGAAAGGTCATTCGCGTGCGCCTTACACTTGTCGGAGGCAACTGCAACGCTGTCCGCTATGTGCGCACTTTACCACTCTGCCGAAGAGGATCAGTTTGTCATTCTCGGGAAGATTGAGAAGTTGCCATAACAACGAGGCAACTTCATTGTTGCTATGACGCTGGTCATGTTAATAGTAACTGTGGATAGGTTGCCATAACAACGAAGCATCTGCCAACGGGGTGAAGCCAGAGGGATCGGTGACTCGTATACCGCGCTCGGCATCGCATCTCAGCAGACACCGCTTTTTGTCAGGTCGCCAGAAGCTCTGACCCTCCGCAGACGGACTTCCTCGCCTCAGCCCCGTGGAAAACTGACCAAGCGATCCTTGCTTGAACAGCAGAGAGACAGGGCATCCATTCCTCTCCCCCTGGTCCTCCGTATAAGAGGGGAAAACTGGAAAAGGGTCGTCCTTCCGCTTCTTCTGGGTGACAGAATACGGACATGTGAATTGACAATGAAACGATGGAGGAACGGAACGCAACTGGATCGACGGGGGAAAGTAGGAAGACTCCATCTAAGTCCGCAGTCTCGGCGTGAGTGAGGCACTTGAACGCAGTGTGGGGGTCGTCTCAGATGTGCAGAGTGGCCATTCGGATCTCCACCGCCTGCAGGTGTCGGATGTCCTTCGAGGTCTTCTTGCGGCGACAGCGACGACTCAACACCACGGCCACCACCACGACAACGGCCAGGGTAACTCCGGCCCCCACGGCGAAGTAGAGGGTGGGAAAGCGTTGGCAGTTCTCGGGCGACTCGTCGTATCCGTAAGGGCAATGAACGGTCCCGTCGCACCACAGTTCGGGGTTGATGCACGCGCTCAGCTCGGGGCACTCGAAAAGGCAGTTCACATTGCGCATCGTCTGCCCGCTCTGCGTCCTGATCGACGGCTTCGTCACTTCAATCCAACGCAGCGAAAATGTCCCAGCATAGAACGCCACGATCTCGACGATGACCTGGTCGCGGTGGTGGTAGCGGTCCTCGTGGCGGGTGTCGTTGCTCCACGAAACCGAGAAGAAGTCGTAGGTCTCTTCGTTCGCCCCTCCGTCCGCGCACACCACGGCGTCGGGCTCGAAAGTGCCCCTCCCGTACACGATGATGCGATTGTCGTCGTGACAGTGTCCGGTCGCGGCGTCCGTCCCTTTCAGACGAATGTAGAAGTACGTCTCGGGGGAGGACTCCAAAGTCCATCGGCACCTGAGCGGCAAGACGTCCCTCGGAGGAAGGGAAGGCGCGTAGAAGAGCAGTTCGCCCTCGCTGCTTCCGTTCTTCAGGTAGAGCCCCGAGTCGCATGAGGCGGAGGTCAGAAAGCGGAAGGTACCTTCGAAGTTATAGTCGGTGAAGTCTTCGAGCGGGGTCATCCCGCTGACATAGAAGAGCAGCTTGATGGAGTTGCTCACGGACTGCAGGGTCGCCGGGAGGTCGCTGTTGCACAGACATCCCACGGGGGAGTTCGATTCGCGGTACTCGGTCACGTACACGAAGGCGTGCCGGTCGCTGGTGCTGTTGGTAGTGTTGCACACGTGCCTGTGCAGTACCCTGTCGTAGTGGTGTTCGCACGTCTCCGACTTGAGGTTCAGCTTCGTCAGTTCGATCTGCACCCTCTCCGAAGGAAGGCCGTCGAAGGAAAAGCTGCACGAGAGGCGCGACCTTCCTCCCCTCCCGTACAGAAACACGTTTCCGGGCGAGCGGAATGTTCCGTTCTTGAGCCTTGTGCTGTCGAAGTGTCGGTCGCACGAGGTCCAGTTGTCCGTAAGCTCGTCCTGCGAGAAGTCCACGAACTCGAACCTCGCCACGAAGGTGCTGCTGGCGCTCGCGACCTCGGCCGAGCGGAAGAAGTTGTACTTGAGCAGCAGCTCGGAGCCGTTGGACAGGTAACTCTCGGCGGGATACAGGCAGGGACGGAGGGGCACGTGGTCGACACGGTCGGCAGCGCGGGCGCACATCACCGGGGCTGTCTTCTCGCAGAAGCGGAAGGCTGGCTGCTCGGGGTTCTCAGTTCTGGAGAGGTCGAACAGCTGGAGGGCGCTGACGTCGCACGTGTCCTTGGCGGACCACTGGTGGTCGTCCCGCACGAAGTAGGTGAGGAAGTAGAGCCACACGCGGTCCGAAGGCGCCGACCCCCGCAAGAGGATGCTGCACGACGTGTTCACGGGCATTGTGTGGCGGGGGCTGTAAATGAGGCCGAATCGTCTTTCGGTGACGTCCACTCGGTACTCGCACGTGCCGTTGTCTATCCGATATTCAGAGGCGTTCACGAACTGCACCTTCACGTCGATGTCCACCCGCGAGTTGTAGAGCAGCTGGTAGGGGGCGCTGTACAGCTGGACCACCATTTCTGGCCCGCTGGAGACGAGTTCCGAGAGACTCCCCGAGCCGCAGAAATCCATGAGCAGGGGAAACGCGACGCTGGGTCCGTCGAACACCCTGACGATATCGCTGAAGCATTCGGTGGTGAGGCCAGTGCGGGAGATAGTGGCCGAGCTCGTGCCCCCCGTGTACACCGAGATCTTGTACTCGTTCTGCTGGAAGATGACGATCTGCGCGTGTTTTCCGGGAGTCACGTGCTCCTGCCGGATGGCAAAGTGGCACGTGAAGTTGCGAAGGTAAAATCCGGGAAAGTTAGGGGAGCGGATCTTGCACCTCTTCCGGTCGCAGTTAACCAGAACGCGGTCGCAGTACGTGTTGGGCACCCGCGAGCCGAAGTAGAAGGGCGCACTCTCGTGGCCGAACCTCGTCCTGGACGGGAGGCTCGGCAGAAACTTGTAGGTCAGGTAGACGCTGAAGGAGTGCGAGTGGATGGAGGACCTGCTCGGCAGGGAGACGACCAGAGAAACGTTGTTGCCCTCCGAGTAGAAGGTCACACTGCGGCCGACCATGTGTCCGCAGAACTGTCCGAAGTCGGCCTCCCCCACGGTGTCGTAGAGCGACGAGAGCTGCATGGGCGGCTCCTTGAGGGCGGAGATGAGCTGCGAGAATCCCCGCGTCTGCTGACTCCGGAGGCCTTCGCTGCCCTTGCGGGACTCCACCAGCTTCATATAGCCCTTGTGGCACACCTGCGTCTGGTTTCTGCGAAGAAAATTAAAACAAAAAATTAGCACCGAGGCGACCTCTTTTGGCATTTGTATTTTGCTTTATTTAGAAGAAGAACTGTTTATTGCATACAAAAGGCACACGCCGTACGCAATACCCTTCACGGCTACAAGCCAGGGGTTCTCAGTAAAGGCTAACACAATCAAGGATGAGATAGGAGGAAAAAATAATTTTATTACTAATTATAAAAGTGTAGGATTAAACATTGGAGAAAACAAATTGCAAATTTACATATGAAAATATATGCACAACAACTAGTGACCCAATACATCGAAAGATGTATTGTTCCTGTTTCCCTCTATGCCTCAATTATTTGGTCTTCTGCCCCAAATACTAGGAAGTTTCTCTACTGGGTGCTGCGGTGGTTGAATAGGATTGCCGGGAAGCCCTTTACAATTTCAAAATCCATACTGTATACAAACTTAAACGTAGCTCCATGGATACAGATGGTCACCGTGCGTAATATCAGCCCTCTTGCACAACTTCTGACTGGGAGTTTAGATGCCCCTCAAATTGATAATCTTGTGATCAGGCCATGCCCTGGGGCTCGGCTCTACTACCCTTATAGTCTCCGAAGCTCTCCATCACACGGAGGAGTTGTTTCCTGCCAATACTCTGGAGCTCTTTAGAGACTTCAAAATGGACCTAAACAGGTACTGCCCTGACAAAGCCTACAGGAAGCTGATAGCAGCTGACTTTATTTATACTACACTAGAAATTGAACGAAGAGGAGAGTGAACATTTGTGTGGAATTTGAACTGTTGATCATCTGTAAAGAACGATTTTTGTGGCAGGTGACTGTCGATGTATTTATTCTTATGTATTCATTGATTCATTTATTCTTATGTATTTTCTGATTTTCAGGATTGCCCTCTAATTTGTTGTAGGATGTCTGTATTAGCCACCCTCCTAGACAATGTCTGTACAGGGGTGTTACATAAATAAACTGATAATAATAATAATTTCTTCGATTTAAAAAACAAAAGCGCAGCACTGTTTTCCGTGACTTTCGCTACTTATTGCTCTGTTCGAAAAGTGCCGGTTCGATTCCCGTCGATCAATGCAGGAATTTCTAAAGCAGACGGCTGTGTACAGGCGATCCCGTAATCAACTAATGTGAGCAGGACCGAGCGAACATTGACCTGCTAAGCTGGACCCTCACAAATAAATTAAAAATATCAAACGCGAAAACTAAGATAATGATCTTCAAAAATAGGTTGGATTACAGCAAACCCCTTAAAGTGCTCATTCATAGGAGGCAAATTCCATATGTGGTACAATCTCAACACCTTGGTACCATTCTGGACGACAGGCTCAGTTCCGAACCACACGTGATCAGTTTAGCAAACAAAACCAAAGCTTTCAGCCTTCACCACAGCCCATTCGAACTGGGACTCGCCAAAAGAACCCCCCCTTCTCTCTCTCTCTCTCTCGCTCTCTCTCTGTGCTACAAAGCTTGGGTCTTGCCATTTGCCTCCTGTGCTCAGGGGTCTGGTTCCATGGGATCACTAACAGCAAAATCCGGACCAAACTCATTTTCATGCAAAGAACTATGTTGCTTGCGATATACCGAGTACCAAAAACAACCTGAACTAATGCACTGCAGGTTGTATTAGGGGGCCCCCTCCCCCGAACCTCTATATAGCTTATAGAGGCTTCATCTACAAACTCAAAAAAGCCTACCAACCTCACTCGTAGAAATAGACTGCAATGCTGCTACAAATATGAAACGAGAAAAAAATAAACTTATGGAATAAACTCGTATCCCTATGGCAGGTTAGATGGGATGAAAGTCCACTGGAGAGGTCATCTGACTTTTCATCCCGAACGTCACGTTTGTTACGAATAAACCGTATTGCAAATGGTTCTACTCAGCCATGAGCAAGGTGGTAGATGACTTTCATCAACCGGTGAAATACCACCACTTTGCTTATTGGAGGCTTAAAGTGGTGAAACCCATGTTCAGTCTCTAGAGCAAAGTTTCCGGCATCCCCCTCCCCCCCCCCCCCCCTATACTTCTCCTTCAACCCATGCACGGTGCTAAGTACTATAGGTTTTGACACCTTTCGTGTTTGGGGTTTTCATAAAAAAAAAAAAATCCTAACAGGATATGGTGTCTTTAAGGCGAAACTGTTCCAATTGGACTAGTGACAAACTGTTACTGGTTCTGTGGGGCAAAGGAACTTGGAATCACGTCTTATTGTCCTGCCCCCACTACGAAGAACAACGATCAACAGTTAAAAATAAGTTACAGAACAATCTTAAAGCCTTAACAGAAAATGAGACTACAGCTTTCAAGCCCTTCAAATCTTCACCAACAGCGTCTTCAGCAGAAGAATGCAGTTCCTTCACCACACTGGATAATTCAACAAACCCCTGCTGAGCCGTTCCCTGTGTCACCACCAACCGTCCTGGACTTCAGTTCTATCGATCTCTCAGGTTGTTCAAAGATGGCACCCACTAGTTTCTTTTCTTTTTTCTTTATTGCTGGTACTTCCGTACACAGGACTGGTCATCCTGAGTACGGGATTGCTGTCATCCCCTGCTATTGCACTACATCCAATGAATGCTGGATTGTAGGGCACTACTGAGGCGCAGATAGTAGAATAAGCCCGGCTCCACGTGCCTAGGGACGGGCGTCAGGCAGCAGTTGCCCAGGTGTTGGCTGCTCTCTGGTGGCAAAGAGGCCTGGTACAATACACAAACACCCACTAACACGTGCATATTATTATTATTATTATTATTATTATTATTATTATTATCTGTTTATTTCTCTTTCGAGACGCCCATAGACAGCACGTGGCTAGAGGGTGTGGTTACATTATATCAGTATTTACAAGCACATTTACACGAACTTATTTACAAATTTGGTGATGAAAAAACACAGAGTATGTGGTTAATGAATTAATTGTTAAGTTGGTTTAATTAATTGCAAATGGTTGTTAAATGCTAAATATTATTATATAAATTATTAAATTAGTCTTCTTATTATATTTATACTTGCCGATACACATTACCAAAGATTTCTGTCCTATACATTTTGTCTGTACATAGTTTCTCTGCATCTATATTTAAATTATTAAAATAACTCGCAGTATTTGCTGGGAAAAATCTCCCCAGAGAGTCCAATTGAGTCAGTTGGCACTTGAGACTTGGTTCTCACTCTGCGTTAGTAGCTTTGCCAGAGTTAAGATGTTTCTGGTTATGATGATATACTTCCAGGGTGTGATGTTCAGATTGGCAAACAAGACCGCTCTTGGGATGGTAAACGGTTTCCTGGAGATCTTGTTTAGCCATCAATAACTTGTTTATTCATCAGAAACTCACATTTGAGGCTTCTGCTTCTCTTTACAGACATTCTGTAGTGAACACAGACGACTGGTGGAGATGGATCCAGGGCCAGAAGCCGCTACAGTCAAGCCACACACATACACATAGATGCCGAAAAACTGTGTGAGGATGCAGCATACCGGAAAGAGATCTTCCAGAATTCTTACCGGAAAGAGATCTTCCAGGATTCGTACAGACTTACCGAAATATGAATCGGCTGCAAAGTACCAAAGAATTGTGAATAAAAGTGAAACTTTCTGCTTTAAGAACAATAATAATTTGTTGACTGTAAAAATATACCTTCTGTAACAGTTATGTATGTTATAGATGGAATTATTAGTGAATTGTAAATATATGAGTTGTAGAATGTATGTCCACAATCATTAATGTGTAAATACTGTATATATTAAACATAAAATGTGTATATAATATTTCGTGACGAGACTACGTGTTCAGTATATGTTATTATTATTTTTAACATATAATATACACAACAGGAATTAGCCCAGTAAAAGTGTATAACAGAGCAAAGGTTGTACAAAACATAATATACTTTGTACAATGAAAGTTAATTTAAACTGGAAAAGTCCAATTCACAAAAATAAAAAAGATATTCATGACGTCAAGTCCAGCGCTATGTAAACTCGCAGAAAGCAGTTTGCTGCAGGAGACATCATCACACACACACACACACACACACACACACACACACACACACACACACACACACACACACACACACACACACACACACACACACACACACACACACACACACACACACACACACACACACACACGAATAATGAGGACATCTTTAGCCCAGAACTCATCCGTCAATCGGTCAACTACTCCAAATAGTTCTGTGAAACTGTTTCTTGTTCACAGCCATATCCAAGTCAAATTTGTTCATGAGTGCCAATGTTCTTTTGAAGAAGGAGTTCCTGGATATCTCTAATCTAGAATTACCGATGTGGAATGTAATCTTCTGTCTAGTGGCCACGGCTGGAGCGTGAAGGTCAATATGGCATAGAAGATGTGGTACAACAGTTTTAAATCAAGAACAGTTCGCCGAGTTTCCAGAGATTGAAGCTTGAAGTAGGAACAGAGATTCCGGTAGAAGATTCTGTGGTAAAACATGGGGTTACGTCTGGAAAGGTAGTGGATAAAGTTCATCTGGAGCGATTCTATTTGCTGTATCAAGTATGCATAGTGTGGGTTCCATATAGGAGAAGCAAACTCCATATAGGGAGTATAGTTGTCTTAAATAGGAGCACAGAGAACTCAGGATCTTGAAATCTGTACGTCTGCCGTTTAATGAAGCCAATTTGTTTTTTCGCTTGGTTTAATATATTCCTAACATGTTTATCAAACCCACATGTAGCGGTAAAAGTAACTCCCAGATCTTTAACTTCGTCAACTCTGGAAATCGGCATCTCCTTGATGTAATATTCATTAACTAAAGTCTTAGTTTTCCTCGAAGCTGCAAAGGAAATAGAGCTGCACTTCATAGTATTAACCTCCAAACCATTCAAAGCAACCCAATCAGCAAAAGAGTTGAGAGCAGTCTGAAGGTTAACTGCATCATCTTGACTGCTGATACGTGAATATAGTTTCACATCATCGGCAAACATTAGTGTCTTGGTACCACCTCTCTCAACAAATTGCGGTAGATCGTTGATAAAGATGGTGAATAAAAGAGGCCCAAGAGATGATCCCTGAGGTACTCCTCTCGATGGAAAAAATTCCCTTGAGACTTCCTGTCCGATGATCACCCTATGTTTTCGATATGAAATATAGCTCATCAACCAGGATAGTAAAGGGTCAAGTATTCCATAGTGTCTCAGTTTTTGAGCAAGTTGATTATGCGGGACACTGTCGAAAGCCTTAGTGAGGTCTGTGTAGATCACATCAACCTGTCCCCCGCGATCGACGGTGTCTAGAACCTGTTGCCAGACGGTGAGAAGATTAGAAGATTAGTTGATCGGCCCCTGGTGAAGCCATGTTGGCAGTCGCAGATAAAGTGATGAAAATATTCCATTAATCGATGGTGAATGACAGAGACCAGAATTTTTGCCACCGAGTTCATAAGGCAGATGGGACGGTAATTCTCTAGTGAGTGGTTTGCACTTCTCTTTAGGATAGGAATAACATTAACAGTTTTGAAGTGAGTGGGGTAGATACCAGGCTTAAAGGAAAGATTGAATATATGCAATATTATATATTTAAGTTGTGGAAAGCATTTCTTCCACAAGATAAGTGGAATCTTATCTGGGCCTGCAGAAAAATCTTTTGTTAGTTTCGAAGCGCTTGAATGATATCGTCTATGTCCACCGAGAGATTATTCAGTGTATCATCCTTAATGACTTGAAATCGATAAGCTGAAGCAGCAGTAGCTGCTGCTGTTTTTTCTGAAAAGGAGGAGAAAATGGTCGCAAAAATATCTGCTTTAGTTTTGTCACAGGTTTTCCATCGGAATCAATGATCCTGGTTCCTGTTGAGCAGTTATTAGAATTCTTTAGCATGTTCCAGAATGGCTTCAGGTCTCCATTTACTGTGAAACTGTGTTGAATTGATTGAATATAACGAGCGTATTGTTTTCTGATCATCCTTTTAACGTTACTTCTGTGTTCCTTGAAGAGTGCCATATATACTTCATCATGTGTCGTCCTAAAGTGTTTTCTGCACTGTTCTTTGGCTCGTATAATCGCAATTATGTCTGTCGTGATCCAATAAGGAATCTATTCCTGTAATTTTTACTAAGAGGTACGAACTCTTGAATGATAGAGGAGATTGTGCTAATAAGATGATCGGTGACTGCGTCAAGATCATTAATCCGTGGGAAGGAGAACCAATCAATGCAATCGAGCTCACGCCCTAATAGTTGCCAGTCTGTTCTCCTAAAGTTCAGCTTGGCTGGGACAGGAGTAGTGCTTCTACTCTTCCGTGATATGTTGATTTGACAGCTTAAAGCCTTGTGATCAGACGGCAGAAATGAAACTGCTTCTAAAATTAGGATCTGCTTGGATGCAAAAATGAGATCCAGCATCGCCTTGCCTCTAGTACAATTATTGTTATACTGCTTGAAACCCAGTTCAGACATGATGTCATATAGCAGCTTAGTTGTAGCGGTTGATTCCTCAATGCCTAGTGGAGAGTGTTGAGTATTGAAGTCTCCAAACAAGTACACCTCATCCTACTGGTGAAAAAACGTTTCAAACTCACAGAGTGCTTGCGACAGCCTCTCCATAAGAAGCAGATCGACTGGGGCGGAAGGTAGATAGCTGCAATGAGAACAGTTTTATTATGAACCTTCAGCTGACAAAAGATTCCTTCAATGTTGTGGAAAGTCCTGTGCATTGTAACTGCAGATTGGTTTGAGATGATAATCGCGACACCACCTCCCCTAGATCCCCTGTCTCTTCTGAGGACAGTATAGCCCACTGCTCCCACTTCCGAATCCAGAATCCCAACATGTAACCATGTTTCTGTGAAGATATATACATCAAACTCCAGACAGCAATGCGAGATTCTAAATTTGTCAATTTTATTCACTAAGCTCCTACAGTTCTGATAATATATGTGAAGAGATTGCTGACAGGCATCATCGGTTCTCTCTGTATGTACAGAATCAGTAGAGGCCTGGAAAAGAAGAGAACAAGAGTTGTTTGTGCACTGTGATTGCTAACTATCATTCTTCTCCACATTATTTGTACTCTTGTTGTAGATTTTGAATGGTCTGATTATTAATCCGGGAGGCCAATACAGGGAATCCAGTAGTTTTCTTTCATCTAATGTATTGCAGGTCATCAGGAAAGAAGCGTAGGATGGATGTTTAGTTCTAAGTGCACGAACTTCAGCTACCACTCCGATTTCGTTTCTGATGAATTCATGTAAAACTTCCACTTTTGTGTGTGGACTGAGCCGGGAAATAAATAACTTGGATTTGCGTGGTACTACAGTGAGATTGTATTTGCCTTTGAATAGGCGATCCTCACATTGAGAAGGTGTGTGCGCCGAAGAGAGATAATTGGCTGCACGATAATGGGCTGAAGAGGTGTTGTTATCAATTAGATCCTTATCATTCTCGTAAGTTCTTCCACCAGTATTTTTGTTATCATTCCCGTGAGTTCTTCTACTGGATTTTTTGTTATTATTCTCGTTAGTACTTCTACCGGTTTCGATGTTTCTATCCTCTAAGCTGCCGACGTCGAAATCCACCTGCAGTGCCTTATCCTTTGGAACTTTAGACACCTCAGACTCTGATCTCTTGTTACCAATAGGTATGAGATTACTGATGTTGGCTTCGCCTACAGAGCCAGTTTGTTGTGGTTTCCTCTGTTTTCCTGCTTTAGCCTGAACATCAGATATTTTCTTCCCTTTGCTGAGGGTACTAACTTTTCAGCAGATCTATCGATCTTGCTTGAGGAAGTCTGCGGTCTATAAACAGTTGATTGCTTAGCTGGGTGCTGATTCCGTTTTCTACATCGCAAAAATCTCCTCCTGAAGAGGAGGATTGCCACGCAATCCTGTCAGCAGGATTGCGCATGCAATGAGGGCAGATTGCAATTAAGCTGGATTGGGCATAGTTTTTATAGAATCGGATAAGCTCAGTTGAATTAAGTAAGTTCGTCAATTTAGCTGGGTCATCAAGATTCCTTAGTTCGATTTTGTTAAATATATCTAGGAGGATAAGTTTGATTTCCTTATTTTCCCTGTGCAGTACCTTTCAGCTCTTGTAATTGAGCTTTAATAAGAACGTTTCCTTGCTCAGGATTAGTAACGAAATCTGAATGAACTTCACCATTGCACTTTCTTCAGTTTCAAGTATTTTTTTCTCAGATTGTAGGAACTGAGTGATAACACCGAGGTTGGTTGTCAGTTACTTCCCATCATGAGAACCCTGTTTTGTCAACTCCAGAAGTTCAATTAGTTTATTAGCCATAAGATCGGCTCTATTTGAATGATCTTTCTGGAAGTTGCGGAACTCATTTGAGAGTTGTTTCACAGCTGTCGAAATCTGTGTAAATTCTTCGTCACTGCTCACGCTCCGCGTTCCATTCCATGTTAACGACGGAGGGCATGTTAAATCGGCATCATCTAATGAGTCGTCATTTACTGAGTCCTTAGACTGATTGCCACCCTTACATAACTCACATTTCCAGGATTTTTTTACTTTTTTGGCGAGTTTTTTCAGATCCGCGTAGGGAGAACAGGATCCACAATAATGGGCATGACAGGATGTACATTGAAGTGCATAGTCCACTTGGATGCTGCAACTAGTACAGATTAACAATTTCTCCATAGTCTTGTGGAAAAGAAAACAAAATATACCAAGAAGCCCTTCCGATGTGCTTCGTAGTGACAGTCAGTAATTAGCCGTGACCTTGAGCGTGTCCAACTTAACGCACGCGCGATGTGTGGGTTCTTTTAGCTGGTTCTATATTCGGGAATTGGAAGTACTGTATCGTATTGAAAAAATCAACCAATAAATCATATATATTAAAACATTATATGAATCAAATTGAGAACACTGATAATGGTAACAAAATTTTTGAATTCCTGAAAGATTTAAAAAGCGAAACTATTCGGCAATAGAGGAACCAACAAGACCTCCTTTGAGTGAAATACAAATCACCAAAGGGAGCGTAATGAAAGCAATCAACGATCTGCCCAATAAGGTCACTGTTGGACCAGACAAATTTCCAATGTTCATCCTTAAGATAAGTAGCCCATTTATAATAGATCTATTACTGCACATCTATCAGGAAATCATTAGGTCAGGAGCTTTCCCGCAAGCCTGGAAAAATTACATTGTAACCCCAATACCGAAGATTAAACACCCAAAATCGGCTAAGGATTACAGACCAATTTCTGTCAGTTGCACCCTACAGAAGGTATTCGAAAAAGCACTGCTTCCCACCATCAATCAACACTGCTTCAGCCATAGACCACAACATTTGCACTCAGTTATTTCGGGTAGATCAACAATAACAAACTTACTGGAAACCCTTTTTCGCGTGCAGAAAGCACTAAATGAGAAAAAGCAAATTGATATTATTTTTTTGGATATCTCCGCAGCCTACGACAACGTCTCAATTCCAGCGCTCTTTGCGATTTTAAGGAATTATTTTAATGTAAGAGGAAACTTGTTAGCTATAATAACCAGCCTGCTAGAACATAGAAAACTTACTGTTAAGCACCAAAAGCTACAATCTTGCTTTACCATCTCGCAAGGAGTGCCACAAGGGGGAGTTCTTTCGGCTACTCTCTTCGCGGCCGCCTTGGAGCCGTTTCTTGCACGGTACTACAATTTTATAACATATGCTGACGATGTAAAATTCTTCATCACTTCCAAAGACCATGAATCAGCAGAAAGTATTTGCCAGATGGCAAATAACACAATCCGAGAATTTGAGAGCTACCTGGATTGCATCGGGCTCCGTATTAATGCACAGAAGTCTGCCCAAATGACCATAAGTTACAAGCAGAATAAAAATGACATCTCAATCTCTGTGAACGGGTCTAGTGTGGAAAAAGTGCACTCTCACCTGGACCTGGGTCTTAAGTGGGATGACAGACTCACCTTTGCTCAACACTTCGCCCATATGAAGAGAAAAATATTCGTCGCTTTATGGGCTACTAGACAGGAACTGGTAGGAATTAGGGATCCTCAGCTACCGACCAAGTACATTTTAATGTGTGTCCTGCCAATTGCAATGTATGCCTCGCAAATCTGGTCTTCAGCTCCAGATTCACATTATAAATCTGTCCTTGGGATCGAGTACTGATTCTCGCGATGGCTTAACAGAGTTGCTGGCCACCCTTTTACTATCTCAAGGACCATTCTCTACTCAAACCTTAACATCACACCCTGGATGCAGCGAACAATTAACAGGAACATACACACTCTCGCACAAATGCTCACAGGCAGAGTGGATTCTCCAGTCCTGGATAATATGCTAGTCAAACCGCGTGCCACTGCTAGACGTTGCGGGGAAGTAAATAATCATTGCGTTTAGTCCTGAACAATCTTAGTAGCCTGCAAAGATTCTTCCCATCAAATGCAGCGAAAATATTTAACTCACTACACATAGATGCCGAAAAACTGTGTGAGGATGCAACATACCGGAAAGAGATCTTCCAGGATTCGTACAGACTTACCGAAATATGAATCGGCTGCAAAGTACCAAAGAATTTAGAGTAAAAGAGAAACTTTCTGCTTTAAGAACAATAATAATTTGTTGACCAGAAAAATATACCTTCTGTAAAAGTTATGTAAGTTATAGATGGAATTATTAGTGAATTGTAAATATATGAGTTGTAGAATGTATGTCTACAATTATTAATGTGTAAATACTGTATATATTAAACATAAACTATATTTCGGGACAGGACTACGTGTTCAGTATATGTAACCCACTGCACGTAGTATCTCGCACCCTGATATGTACTTAGCACCCTCCTGGCACTTTGACGTCCCGGGGGTGGTTTCCTTATGGAAATAAACAGATAATAATAATTTATTTATTTTTGTTACACAGAGCATTAAAACTATGATAAATGAATTAGCTTTCGGCTGGGTGGCAGCCTTCATCAGATTAAAATACTTTGAATGGCAGTTAGAATAGAGATGCACTGCCAGGATGGTGCGTGAGACACGTGGTTAATTGTTTGTTGATGTTTGTGGCTGTGACGTATGGTGGTGACGTGGCCAGCGTTTGTCCATGGACAGAATTACTGTTTCTGTGATGGGGTTAAGTTGACAACCACTGTTCCTGTTCAACGAGGTATCCGAGCATTTTATACTTAACGATTCCAACCAGGTGCGCCTTAGGTAATGGTGGGACTTGTCTACAACCACAACATCGCGGTGTGGGTCGATGTCGTGGTGGGTTGTCCAGACATGCTCGGCAATAGCTGAGTGTTCTACATCCGCCAAACGGATCGCCCTTTTATGTTCTGAGAGGCGTTTCTCGAGACGACGACCAGTCTCTCCAAAGTAGCAGCTCGTGCAGTCACGGCAAGAGATGCGATAGACCACACCACTCTGTAGAAGGGTGGGGACAGGTGTTTTTATGTTGGAAAGGAGAGAACGCAGTTTCTTGCCTGGGAGTTGGATGCACTTTACCCCATGCGATCTTAGGATTCTACCGATCTGCTGTGACAGGTTGGGGTAGTATGGGATGAATGCCCTCGTGGAAGACTCGTCACTGTTGGCGTTGCTGTCGGTCGTCACGTTGTCGCGTGCTTGTAGATCACATCTGTTAAGGACATCGATGGGGTAGCCACACCTCGTAAGGTCTATTTTGACTCTGGTGATCTCTTTGCGCCTTTCATCTGCAGAGCTGGAGTGTGTCCAGGCGCGAGTTAGCAAGGTTCGGGCGGTTGAGAGGAGGTGTGTGTGCTGACTGGAAGTTGGTAAATTGGCCAGCACACATAGGCTTACGATAAACTGTCGTCTTTAAGCATGTGTCTTCGCGCCGGACAAGTGTATCTAGGTATGGTATAGAGTTGTTCGACTCCAGCTCAACCGTGAATTTTATGAAGGGCGACAGTGAGTTGAGGTGGGTTAGGAGTCGCTGACTTGAGTCTCTAGGGATCACTACGAACACATCGTCTACGTAGCGACACCAAAAGGCGATGTGATCCGGTGCGTGTGTAAACGCACGTCCCTCTAACTCCTCCATCACGATGTTTGCTGTGACCGAGCTGACAGGGGAACCCATGGCTGTGCCATGTATCTGCTGGTAGATTGAACCAATAAACATGATTGCACCCCCTGTTAAGCACAGTCTGAGGGCGGCGGAAATGTCATCAGGCGTCAGCTTAGTTCTGTCGCTGAGGGTTCCATCATTGTCCAAGAGTTGTTTTGCGCAAGAGATGGCAAGTTCCACAGGGATGGAGGTAAAGAGTGATATGACATCGAACGATGCCATGACTTGATCTTGCGAGATGGATATAGTGCGGATCCTTTCTATGAACTCAACACTGTTGGAGACGGTGTAGGTGGTCTTGCCAACTAGAGGAGAAAGAAGTCTCGAGACAAATTTAGACAGCTCGTAAGTCGGTGATCCACAGCAGGATACAATAGGTCTTAGTGGCGTGCCTTCTTTATGCACTTTCGGCAGGCCGTAAAACCGTGGGATCTGACACCCGGAGGCACGGAGGTGATTACGGGTTGACTGTGTGATTTTCCCTTGCTTCAGCCAAGTGTTGGTGAGGATATTCACCTCTGACTCCCATCGTTCCAAAGCCTTGTTGGGGTCGATGGTTAGGGGTTTGTAGACGGTAGTGTCTCGTAAGAGCAGTAAGGTTTTCGCCATGTAATCAGTGTGGTTCATTACAACTGTACGACGGCCTTTGTCCGCCGGTAGAATGACGATGGACGAATCCCGTTTCAGTGCCTTGAGGGTAGAAATCTGTATACGGCTGAGGTTTGAAGAGACGGGGCGAGCATGGTGTAGAACTGCTGCAGTCTTTAAGCGGATTGCGTTGGCTACATCTTCTGGGAGGCGTGATAAGCTTGCTTCCACACCCAAGGCGATGTCGGTGATTGGTGGGTGCTTTGGAAGAACGGCAAATGTCATGCCAAGGGTCAACAAGTTTGTTTGTTCTGCAGATAACTGCTTGTTGCTTAGGTTCAATACGAAATCCGTGCAATTTGTGGGAGGGGCATTACGCTGGCGCCGAAATTGACGGGATTCATTAATCAAAGTATTGAACTTACGTTTCTGTCGGGCACAATAACGATCTGATTCTCTGACGGCCTGGCAACATAAAGTATTGATTACCTTGGTGTAAATAGGATCGGGAATCAGAGCCTTAAGGTCGGCAAGTAGGGCTGCTTTGCTCGCTGAAGCACGTTGTATGTCACGATGGAGGCAGCCGATCCATATGCGTAGAGTTCTGAAGCCGAAGTTCCGACAGGCACGTCCCATACGCTCACTAGGAAACGGTTGTTTGTAGCGAAACCCTTTCGGTATAATCCAGTTAGCTTTGCATCTATGTGCAAACCTCAGGTGTTGCCTGCTACGGGCTATGAAGATAAAATCTTTCTGGAGTCTCACGACCATATCATATGTTGGTTGGCCAAGAATAGTCCGTACATAATAAAACACGCCTGCGTGCTCTGGATTCATAATTTATTTATTTTTGTTACACAGACTCCTAACCCACCTCAACTCACTGTCGCCCTTCATAAAATTCACGGTTGAGCTGGAGTCGAACAACTCTATACCATACCTAGATACACTTGTCCGGCGCGAAGACACATGCTTAAAGACGACAGTTTATCGTAAGCCTATGTGTGCTGGCCAATTTACCAACTTCCAGTCAGCACATACACGGGGCCACCTCCTCTCAACCGCCCGAACCTTGCTAACTCGCGCCTGGACACACTCCAGCTCTGCAGATGAAAGGCGCAAAGAGATCACCAGAGTCAAAATAGACCTTACGAGGTGTGGCTACCCCATCGATGTCCTTAACAGATGTGATCTACAAGCATGCGACAACGTGACGACCGACAGCAACGCCAACAGTGACGAGTCTTCCACGAGGGCATTCATCCCATACTACCCCAACCTGTCACAGCAGATCGGTAGAATCCTAAGATCGCATGGGGTAAAGTGCATCCAACTCCCAGGCAAGAAACTGCGTTCTCTCCTTTCCAACATAAAAACACCTGTCCCCACCCTTCTACAGAGTGGTGTGGTCTATCGCATCTCTTGCCGTGACTGCACGAGCTGCTACTTTGGAGAGACTGGTCGTCGTCTCGAGAAACGCCTCTCAGAACATAAAAGGGCGATCCGTTTGGCGGATGTAGAACACTCAGCTATTGCCGAGCATGTCTGGACAACCCACCACGACATCGACCCACACCGCGATGTTGTGGTTGTAGACAAGTCCCACCATTACCTAAGGCGCACCTGGTTGGAATCGTTAAGTATAAAATGCTCGGATACCTCGTTGAACAGGAACAGTGGTTGTCAACTTAACCCCATCACAGAAACAGTAATTCTGTCCATGGACAAACGCTGGCCACGTCACCACCATACGTCACAGCCACAAACATCAACAAACAATTAACCACGTGTCTCACGCACCATCCTGGCAGTGCATCTCTATTCTAACTGCCATTCAAAGTATTTTAATCTGATGAAGGCTGCCACCCAGCCGAAAGCTAATTCATTTATCATAGTTTTAATGCTCTGTGTAACAAAAATAAATAAATTATGAATCCAGAGCACGCAGGCGTGTTTTATTAGATAATAATAATAATAATAATAATAATAATAATAATAATAATTACCTGAGGAAGATGCAGGCGATTTGGCATCATTACCGGGCAGATTATCACCAGAGGAATTCTTTAAAACATCTTTATCGAAAATCAAAACAGTATAAACTTTAATCGGAGCTCATTCGCAGGCTGCCACACACTCACTATACGCGCACGCACTTGCTCCAATTCAAAACTTTATGTATCGTATTCCCAGGATTATCCACTAAGCCTAACTGTCAACAATGCGTGTGTGACTACAGCAAAATATAGTGTTAGCAGAATGCTAAGCCTAAAGGGATTAGGTAGATGACGAGAGAGTACAGAGAAGTTAACCCTCGTAATAACAAAATTTTCTCCACCACGTAATCCTCTTGCGAAGTTCTTTTAGCTGGTACACTTTTCCAGTGGAAGAAAACACTTTAAACACATTAAAATAACGCAACATTCAGGAGCTCCAGAACACGTGGCTACACTGAATGACGGCCACTTTAATTAAATGATGGCCAATGTAACCCACTGCACGTAGTATGTCGTACCCTGATATGTACTTAGCCCCCTCCTGGCACTTTGCCGTCCCGGGGTGGTTTCCTTATAATAATAATAATAATAATAATAATAATAATAATAATAATAGCAGCATGTGGGGATGAACTCAACGTGTTTTAATCTCTGGGGAGCAACTTGTCAACATCCCACTGGGTTTCCGTTGTTAGCGTCTGTTCGGGGACAGTTAGAACAGTCCAAGCGCGTTATCCACGAGTTTTCTTTTTTTTTTTTTTTTTTTTTTGTTGCTGTTTTTTAATGGCGGAACGTTTAAAAGGACCACTTAAACATAACCGAGGCGAGCGCGTCTCGCTTGTTCCGTGCGCGTTGTCATGACAATTAACGCCGTAATTATGGAAAGTGCGGCGCCCCGTATGAGCTCGTGCGACGTAAATGAATTCGCAAAATCTCTTTTCGCCGCTCTTTTTCTGCAGAACGACTGGCGGTGCTACCCACTGGAGGGAGAGGGGGGAGGGGAGCGGGCCGAATGTAAATAAGTCCGAAGAATTTAAACAGCACCGGATCGTTATTCCTTTTAAGAAAGGAAGAAAAACCGGGACTTTAATTGCGTTAATTATTATTATTATTTATTTATTTTTTTTTTCATTTAACTGCGCGAGCCTCTTCATCCTCGGGTTTTATCCCCCGCACTGTCGGTAGTGGTTGCTATGGTTACAGGCACCGGGGAACTTCTGGCTCGTCACTTTCTTCCTGCCGAGATTTGAACGTGACGACGAGCCGCACAATCGCCCTCGTGCTCCAAATGAACCACCAGCGACACTCACGAACACGCCCTCCACGTCACATCTCGTCTTTCAAGAGTTAAACCAAATGCGCGTGTTGCGTGTGTAATTTCACGAAGAACAAGAATAGGTCGGGATACAGTTTATTAGGGAGGGGTTCAACGAGCTCCTGAGCAATCCCCTACACGCGGTTCCCAACCGGTGGTTCGCAAAAGTGTTCCAGGGAGTTCGCACTAAAATATTCTGTAATGGCGTCTGCTAGATTTACATATTAGGTTAAGTTACCTGCAGCCATTATCAACCCACTGCAGGATGGAAGCCTCCTCAACAATTCATGCTGAGGGAAATGGATCACCATAATCTGCCATGCTGGTGCAGTGCGGCTTGGCAGATCGACCGTTTTCAGCAGTCAGGGGCTTGAACCCCGGTGTACTCAAAGAGCGTGTACTACTGCACTCCCGCTCCTGACCACTCGGCTACGAAGGCCGCTGTTCTTATTTTTGTTAACCTCATTTTATCAGTGGGCACACCCCCGGAACAGCCTGGTTCGGCTAGAGGGGCGACTACATTGATTGAATTTAAAAGAAAGAAAAACACATTGTATTTACAAGTAAGCTAACATCGACATTGAAGTTTCAAAACTGTGAGAGTGGTACAGTAAAAGTGGTTCTACTTTATACGCTTCTTTCAAAGCTTTAGCGCTTCCAGCTGCACAAAGCCGAGCCACCAATTCCCACCAAGGAGTTAAACGGTTCAAACGTATTCCCCCGGAAACACTGATTCTAGGTATTGAAGGGTTTGTAGTGATGATCTAAGACAGTGGTTTTCAACCAGGGCGCCGCAACAACATTCCAGGGGTGCCATGTAATTTGGGTTTAAGTTACTTAAACTTATTTATTTTTTTTTTGAAATTTATATATTTATTTTATTATAAAAAGGCGTATCCATTGTACCGTATCTTTTTAATTTTGCGTTCATCTATAATTGATGTTTAGTACTTCCACATAAAGAATAAAATTATTATACAGTATAGGGCGTTTCAAAAGTGATGGTCAATAATTTAAAGGTGAGCTGTACAGACTACAATATGCAAAAAAGCCTAGTAAACATGGGTCCTTAAGTGAATTGTTTTCGAGATATGGCACATTTCTAGTTGGGATCCACCACCGACTTGTTTGTTTAGGTTAGGTTATGCTCATTCTCTCCGTTTCTCCTCTCTCAATGCTCTGAAACGTATCAAACATACTTGCCAAAGGATAGTCAACATGGAAAGAGGTTACAGCAACGAAGACTATGCGGACGTGCACTTCATGTAGGGTAAAGCTAATGCACTCGAGGCTGCACGTTTTCTTGTTTATACTCCGGCACGACCACCAGGTCACTGGAGTTTACAATAAATCAATCGATATAAATGTTAATCGTATTTAGCAGTCACGGGCTTGAACCCCGGTCCACTCAAAGAGCTTGTGCTACTGACCAATCGACTACGTCAGGCCTGTTGTACCAAGAAGCATTTCCTCGCCGAAAGCAGCCCAACGGGCGCACGTTCATTGGGGCACATCAACTCTCTTAGAAAACATGGGCGCTTAGCACATGGAGCACGAGCAGGTAGGCCCAGAAGCATAACACCTGATGTTAAGGAAAGAGTATTAGAAAGAATAGACATATGTAAGGAGGCTCCCAAACGCTAGATCAACTCCACCGTGGTACACACGGTGGAGTTGATGTTACAAAAACTCTGCAGAAAGGCCAGAAATGTGTGTTTTAATGCTACGTTTGTGCCGTGTATGTGTTTGTTTAGTTGTTTCTGGCGCTTTGCTATCAGGAAGCAACAAGAACCAGGGTGGTGGGTCCTGATACCCGTCTACGCCGCGAGGAGGCGGGTCACAACTGAGCGCGAACCGCAGAAAACCTCGAATTTCGAAATCATTCAAAATATAAGCAAAGTTAATTTTAACAATAAATTAAAAAAATAATAATAATAATCAGAAAAATTAAAGATAAAAATAAGTAAAAATAAAATAAAAATAAAATTCAGTAAAAATAAAGATAAAACTAAGTTAATAAAATGGAAAAAAATAACAATAATAATAATAATAATAAAAAAAATCATCCTGCACCAGTGTAAGGATGCAGACCCCGCCTCAGGACCAGCCTGAGATCAGCAGGAAATAGAAATCAAGAAGACACAGTGATGTCACTCGGCGTCATACACGTTTGTTAACCAACTGTCCAAGTCGAAGATGGTGGTGAAGACGGTACTTGAGCTAAAAAAAAAAAAAAAAATGGTGGTAGTGACGATGGTGGTGGTGGTATCACGAGATGGCGATGGTAGAGATTCTGGTCTAGACTGGTGGTAGGGCTGGAATAGGAGTAGTTCCTGAAATTGGGGCACTACTGATGATTTCTCCACTTCTGGAAAAGGCTTTATGTGCAAAATCTTGCAGAAGATGAAAGTTTTCTTTGGAGTCCAGGGTTTCGACAAGGAGGGTTGCTCTGTAAGAGCTTATACTCAGTCATAACAGTGTGTGGCAAATTTTACATCGCCAATTACTGTACCCCTTCCATATCCTGTACAAGGTCTCAGCAATACAGACTACCCTCCCACAGTGAACTTCTGCCAGTGGATGCAACAACAGTGTGTCCTGAACCCCAATTTTTAAACAAGATTTTGTTCACTGACGAAACTAGGTTTAATCGTGATTGTATTTTTAATTTTCATAACTCTCACGTTTGGTTCGATGAAAATCCTAATGCAATTCACGAGTCACGACATCAGCAACGTTTCTCGTTGAATGTCTGGGCAGGACTACTAGGAGACCATCTAATTGGACCACACTTTCTGCCAAACAGGCTAACAGGAGAGCTGTACCTTCAGTTCCTGCAGAATGTTCTTCCAGACACCCTTGATGATGATAATATTCCACTTCAGCAACGCCAGAACATGTGGTTTATGCATGATGGTGCGTTTTGCTCGAGTTGTGACTCGGTATCTAACTCGAAGGTGTGGTCAACGGTGGATAGGTAGAGGTGGGCCTGTAATGTGGCCTCCCAGATCGTCAGACTTAAATCCTATGGATTTTTATATCTGGGGGTCATGTGAAAAGCTTGGTGTACACTTCTGACATTAACACTCTTGAGGAATTGCAGCGTCGGGTTGAAGGAGCCTTTCAGCAAATCACAAATGACCCAGGAATGCCTCTCGCAACTCAATGCAGAGAAGTCTACAAAGCTGCGTACGGCTGCAAGGACAGCATTTTGAACATGTAACATCTGTAAAATCCTGTGGTGTTAAATCCAAAAATTAAAAATGTATTATCTTATGTTTAATAAAACCACCCTTAGCAGAGGATTCACAGCTTTTTGCTAAACTGGTGCTCCCATAGTCAGTGGCGGATCGTGACAGAAAATATCTCGAAAACGGTTCATTTGCGGCCCGATGTTCACCAGGACTTTTTTGCTTATTTTAGTTTGTACTTTTCACCTTTAAATTATTGACCATCATTTTTGAAACACCCTGTATAAGTATATATAATTTGTATTATGAATTGTAATTTTGTTTATAATTATATTATTATAACATATATTTTTTAATATTATATATATATACACAGAGAGAATCAGATTATTAAAATGTCGAAACCACTGTGTTAGGTATTTCATTTGGCCTATGGTGCTGTGAAAAAGTTACTGGAACACTAAGGGCGCCTTGAACCAAAAGTTTTGGAACTCTGATCTAAGACAAGGTGTTGCACTTCACCGATTCGTTCGGTGGTCCGACAGTTTGTCGTCACTTCCCAAATGTCGGGTGAATCCATTCGGCCACAAAGCAGTTGTGCCAAAGTGTGCAAATTCCGCTCGTTGATGATGGTTTCCCATTGTTTCATGCGAGGTTTGCGTATAGCACGCTCAGAGAGATGGTAAAAGGATGGCTCATCGCCCTGTTTAACCATCTCAGGAGCCAATACTCTTTTCCAAGAAATCTCTTGAGTTGAGGAGAGGAGGCCACTGACCAAAGTACAGATGCGTAGAGCGGTACGGGGACCAAATTTCTTTGGACGTAATGCAAGAGGAACCCTCGAGGCCTAAGACTGCTCATTTACTGAATGATTGCCCAGAGAGCCGCGAGCGTTTTCTGTCTGGCCATATTGAGGTGGTCTTTGAAGGTTAGTCTGTCATCCCACTTCAACCCTAAATCGGTGTGAGAGTTAACCTTTTCAATGTTTGTAAGTGTAAACCACAGAGGGTGGCAAGGGTCGCGGCGTTTACCTCTTGTCTTGTTTGGGCCAGAGATTAAAGGGGATATAGATGGAGCATCTATTCGGCCTGATAAGTCGTGCTGGCATGAATGCATTTCTTGTCGTGATGAGAAGTCTCCAGGGAGTGGTCCCTAGATTAGCTTGGAGGATGGATCTGGAGATAGTAAAAGGGTGACCCCACCAACCTGTTCATCCATCTGAGCAACCAATATTCCAGACTACATGAGGAAAGAACTTTCCCATGTGGGATGCCAACAGAGGGCGTGGTGGTGCTGTCCCATCTATGGTCATATTTGATAAAAATTTATCTGCTGTTGAGAAGTTCATTGAGAATAGTAAGAAGGTTTCCTTCGATTCTAAAATAATGTATAAAAATGTTAATCAGCTCTGTTCTGCTTGCAAAGTGTGTCAAAAGCTGGTTGTAGTCCAAGGATGCGATTTCGAGTCGTAGAGCTTTTTCGATTACCCAGATGGTCATTAAAAGATTAGACAACGTAGACCTTCCAGGAATAACAGTATGGAGATAATAAATAATAAATATCTTTATTGCAGGCAGTGATTGGTTACATGATTGCCTGATGCAATAATACCCACAACAGCGACAATGCTAGGGGTTTAACATTAAATAACTTATACAGAATAAATTACTTAAAACATATATTAGGACATAAAACGTATAATTACATATTTTACATATAAAATTAATATTAACATGTGAAATGAAGAAACATGAAAAGCGATGAAAAGAGGATGGCAGTCACTCGGTTGAAGACGAAAGCTGGTCCCTGATGATGCGTCTTCTGTACGATTTGTCCTCTATGAACTTTTTGTAGTCCACATCCATCTTCTGCACATTGTGGAGCATCTCCATAGGCAGGAATCTATCCCCTATTCTGAGCCTCCACACCACAGACTGCAGAGAGGGAAGGGCTCTTAAGGGTTTTGGAGAGATCCTCCAATTGCACATCTGCCAAAAATTTGGCGTATTGACTTCACCCGCTATCATTTTAATTGACACAAGCAAGCGGAGGGCGAATGTCCGTTTGGAGACTTTTCTGTAATTTAGAAGTTGGGTGATATCTGAAGTATGTATGAGTGGTGGCAGTTTATGCTTGAAGAGGACCCACCGAATAAGCCAGTACTCATCAGATGCAATGGTTTTTAGCGTAGTTTTCGTTGCCGACGCCCAGATTTCTGACCCGTAGGTGATGGCTGGCTGCAGAAACCGGTATATGTATTGGAGCGTGTACTCGGGCTCTGTGACATGAAGGAGGTGTTGTTTGGCAAGCCATCTTGCTCTGCAGACCTTGTTGTGAATGTCTGCAACATGGTGCTGTGGTCGTCCGTTGAAACAGTGTTCGACTAAGATGGGGAGGATTGTTTTTTTTTTTTGTAAACTACAAAATAGTTTAATATTAATTTATACGGTTCTGTTCAAAGTTTATATTTCCTTGTGGTTTGTGTTACGCTCCTTTACATAGCGAGCATGCGCAACGGGATTGGTTGCGAACTTGCCGATATGTATCGCACCGTTCGGCTGTAGTAAAAAACCGGTTTTAAAAATTATAACTAAAAATAAAGAAAGATAGAATAAAGTAAAATAAAATTAAATATAAAGTAAAGAATTGTCAACGAAAGAAACCACATCCCCACAATTCCTTATAATTAGTTTGAGATCTGACAGTATCGTGTTAGATAAATATGTTTTCATTCTCAAAGGCCATGGCTCTGTAGAGGTACTTAATAATAATTGTACATAATATTTGTGTAATAATTGTATAAGTTAAATAAACATAAATTAATGTGTAATATATTATTACGCAATGCTGCTTATAAAAACGTAGTATTGGAAATATTTCATAATAAAAATTCCGAACTATTATTATTCGATTATAATGGAAAGGCGCCTCACCCTAACTGCTAAAATGAGCACTGGAATAATCTCGGAGCCCAGCACAGTTCCCAATTGTGGGAACTGTGCAGCTGGAGAACCCCTCAACCCGGACTGAGGTCAGCTCCCACACTTATAGCCAACCCTAATAGACTAGCCCTTAGCGACCGCTTTCTCCCCAAGCAGATGCTCATCACAGTCCAAGCAATCGAGGACGATCTGTCTACAAATTTTCCAAGGATCGCAAATACCGGAGAGAGATTCTTGATGACCTAAACTCAACCAGGCAAACTGCACAGTAATGTGGCAGTATAATAAATTTAAAAAGGATGTCTGTATAATGTTGTATACAGGGTGTTTCAGTTAAACGTTTCAGAACTTCTAAGAGGGGTAGGGTACATCCTGACAACTCGAAATCATATAGCAATGTGGGGTCGGAAATGCTTTCCTGAAGCGGTATTGTACACAGAAGTCGTCGTGCGACGTCGTGCAGCACAGATTCGATTTTCAGTCAATGTATGGGCCGGTATTATGGGAGATCACCTCATCGGACCTTACCTGTTACCGTGTCGTCTAACCGGACCTATCTACTTGATCTTTCTGCAGCAAGTATTGCCACAACTTTTGAGAGATGAACAGATTTCTGCATGGACGCAACAGACAATGTGGTTCCAACACGATGGAGCCCCTGCCCATTATAGCGGAGATGTTCGTAACTACCCGGATGTCACATTTGGTCAACAGTGGATCGGACGTGGTGGTCCCGTGCGTTGGCCTGCTCGGTCACCCGACCTATCATGTCTTGATTTTTATTTCTGGGGTCATATGAAATCGCTAGTTTATGACACCCCTGTTGACAATGCTGAGGAGCTGGTTGCAAGAATCGCAGTAGCTGCCGAAGAAATTCGAAATTCGCCTGGAGTATTCCAGAATGTTCGGATGTCCATGCGTCGGAGATGTGAGGCGTGCATTGTAGCCCGTGGAAGAAACTTCGAACACTTACTTTAATCCATGTACCTTTTGCTTCTTCTTTTCATGTATTATTAAAACGATTTCTCACTTACGGTCTCTTTTCTTTATGGTGCTTCTGTGTACAACACCGCTTCAGGAAAGCATTTCCGACCCCACATTGCTATATGATTTCGAGTTGTCAGGATGTACCCTACCCCTCTTAGAAGTTCTGAAACGTTTAACTGAAACACCCTGTATATTGTCAAAAATACTGTATAATGTCTTTATGGGTATATTGTGAATAATTTAACTGAAAAGTATTATATTGTTGGCCCTGGGGGATGAACCCGAATCTCGATGTGTACCCGGTCCTCCAGGCCTTTGTCCACCAGCCAATGTGAAGCCCCTGGCATTCCTGTTATATACACCCTTTTGTACACAATAAAGATTATATATATTTCACAGAATACAGGTTCCTGATAAAAAATATTATGGTGAAAGGGATTAGCGAGTCAAAAGAGGTTGGGACTGCTGGCCTAGACGGACACCTTGAACGTTTACCGAAAACAAAGGAACACCGTCTTCCTGGAACAGGGGAGGAATCTGTACAACCGTTGCGACATCTATTGGAGGTATTCTGGATCTCAGCAATAAACCAGTAGGAAGAAGGTCTTTCGTATACATCACGCTAATTGCCTGACGTACAGGAACACTTCATTTAATGCGTGACGGGGAGCGCCTCCATATATTGCGCACGTGGTAACCCCATTACATAGATCGTCCAATACTGCAAAGATACGATATGTGCCCGCCACAGCCAGCAGGCCAAAGATGATGAGTCATTCTCAACGGGAATCACTGCTCGCTGGTGTGTCGAAAAGCAAAATGCCCATTTATGGCCACCCTCTGTCTCCAGTCTTTCGGCCATCCCTAATCCACTGGTCGGTTCTTCCCTGTTATCCCGACCTGTTGTAATTTAGGCAACGTCTCATCAAAGGGCGTCGAAAGCCTCGCCGAAGTACAGAACGTCAAAGTTGCTTCCTTCCTCAAACAGCTTTATAACCTGGTCGTAGTAATTGACCACATTTGTCAGGCAACAACTCCCCCTCCCCTTTGCGAAATCATGCTGACACTCATTTCGCGCAAAATTCTTGTCGCGATGGTGTAACTCTAACCTTTGATTCCACCTACCGCAAAAGTCAACTTAGTGGTATTTTACTCGGGGAGGTTTATTTTTGTCCCTCCCACCTAAGAATCACTCGCTATATCTGGGAACCTTCTTTTCCAGTCACGAAAGAAAAAAATCGATGCAAAAATTAAGAATAAAATCAAAGAAATGGCTCTATTTTGTTTTGGAGATGAGAGAGAGAGAGAGAGAGAAAGTCGGAAAGTCGGCGCTTTGTTATGAAGAAAGATAAGAAGGACAGAAAAAGGGCGGCGAAAGTGGGAAGTCGGCTTTATTGGGAATTGGCAAGCCGCGAGCTACGAAAATGCACCGGCAGAAGATACGAAAGGCGCTTCCCGCAAAGATACGGAAACTGCAGAAAACGGCACACAAAGGGACGAAGGGAGATTGCATCGAGGCAACGAAAGAAACAGAAAAGAGCACGAAAGAAAAGGGCCTCTGACGGGAAAGGTCACAGCGAAATGCAAGTTGCAGGAGTGCGGTTTTGATCATTATAAGAAGGCTTTGGGATTGGAACTGGGTCCGAAACCTCCCCAGGGAAAAATTAGGAGTTGATCTGAGTTCTGGTTGTCGAGGAATGCTGAAAAATTCTTTGATGGCTCGAAATCCTATGGAAAGGAAAAAAAAAAAAAAAAAAAAATGCCCAATATGTATTTGTCCAATTTTAATGAAATTGGACAAATACATATTACTGAACTCTAAAAATATCCAAATATAAAATTTTATGAAATTTCGACCACAGAAACGTGCAAACTACCGAGAAATTTCAAAACCGAGTTTAACCGAAGTTTATTCTTAAAACCGGGTTTAAAACCGATTTTCTCAGACTTAGGAAAAATAATTAGGAAAAAATTAGGAAAAATAATTAAATGTTTATAACGCAGTTATTTATTTTATCTTGGGTAGATTGTACAAATCGTAACCAAATCTTTTAAACAAAATCTATCACTTCTTATAGTAAAAAAAATAAAAAAATTAAAATGCTCCAAAAATGTAACCGGCTTGAGATTATACAAAATTACAAATTGTATTCAAATCCTTTGAATAAAAACTATCTTCTCGTGTAGTAAACAAAAAAATAATAAGCCCTATAATAATAATAATAATAAATAGATAAAAATAATGTGAAAAAAACAGTTTGGGGAAATTACTTTACTATTTATTGCTCAGCTTTTTTCTGAAAATGATCCTTTAAAAACACAGTATATTAAGCATTTTTCCTGATAGACTTGACCTTATTTTTGTGTTAAAGAGACCAGTGATCGAAAACACTGTCTCAGATTGGACACTTGTTGGTTTAATGGTCAGCAGTGCTCTATAAACTTTCTCCAGCTTTTCACTTCTACTGTTAGTTGCCTCCGAAATTTTAAATTCTTTGCTGATTTCCAATTCAGACGGATATTTTGAAGGCTCTTCAGTTAATCTCGCATGAGTGTATCTCCAACATCGGAACTTGACGAGTCTTGTTTTCTTCTAAAAGAACAGTTCGTTTATTTTCAGTTTCTTCATTCAACGCTAAGACTCCTTCGCAATGTTTTGCAAATGATCTCTGATAAATCTCTTCAACATGCTTTTTCGAAACTTGCTTACTTGGAAAATCAAAAGTTCTTGAACCTGAATCTTCTTTCCTAAACTTTTTGGGGTTGTGTAGATAGCTCAGCAAAGCCACAGTTTGGCAATTTTGTCTTGCATTGTAACGCTGCAAAGGCTTTGGTGAAACTTTAAAGCAAATGGGTTTTCTGCTGTATCAAGCTTAGCAAGCAAAAATTCTATTGAAGACTCTGCTTTAAGTAAGTCTCTATCTTCTGAGGTTATATCCTCAGAATCATTTCAACTGGTCGCAAAGTTTCAGGTAGCAATTCAAGTGTTTTCCAGTCATCGTCAGACACAGCTTCAGTTGACAATACTGCACATAGAGCATTTGGAATGCAATCTTTCAATTTCAAAAATCTCTCAGTCATATAGAATGTGCTATTCCATCTATTCAAAATCTAATATAAATTTATATTCTTTCCCATTAAATTTTACTTTATCAAAATTTTGTAATATGTCATTTTTGGTAGGCGATTTTTGAAAAGGTTTGCAAATTTTTCTGACTTGGTTAATAGTTTGTGCAATATTGGCCATTGGATTAAAGAAATAAATGAGCTCAATGGTAAAGTCGGTTTGATAAAGCATGTCTTGCTGGCTTTCTTCAACTTCTTTATCATCACTACTTTCCTCATTATTTTCATTTTCTTCATTGTCTTTGGGAGACTCAGAGACTGTGGCACCATAATTGACTGCTTTTTCATAAAGTGCATCTATAACTGACAGATGTATACAATGGGCTATACATTGTTGATGATTAGGCGTAATTTGCTTGCCAAACTTAATCATCATTGCTGCTCCATCGGTGGTGCAGGCAACAATATCCTCATCCAAGTTCAAACCAAATTCCTTCAAGTGTTCATTCCAATTTGCTCAGTTCTTCTGCTATCAAGTGAACCATTAATCTCAATAAGACCTAACGACCAATGATTGTCTTTTGAATGCACATTTATATTCATATACATTTTATTTTGTATAGACGTATATTCGTCAATGAATACCGTGCACCCAAAACCATTGAATTTTTGAAATGCTGAATGAGTTCTTCTTTCTTAGTTTTATGATAATTCAGAACCATATTTTTAATTCCATTCACTGAGGCTGGTGGTAATTTATCGTACTTATTTCTGTGAAGGTGAAGGCTTCATTGTATAAACTCACTCTTGGCAATTGAATGAAAAGAAAATCCATCTAAAGCAGCTCATTTTGAAATCTCTTCTTCCATAGATTTTTTAACGATAAAGTTTTTTAATGTTCTTACCATTTTTACGGGAGGTTCACTGTTATCTTGTTTAATGTCAATCTGATCCATTTTCTTTAAATGCAACATCAAAGGTGATGTAGATCCTCCAGACGACTTCATTATCTTCTGACATTTCGAACATTGTGCTTCATCTTTGCTTTTTCGAGCAAAATAATTCCATACATTTGATTTCATCTTAGACATATTAAGAATAATAAATATTAATTAGTAGGAATTTATATCACCGACAATTTAAAAAATATATATTGAAGATAACAAAGGCACAATACTATGCGTCACTCCCGCAAGCACTGAATGAAGGGTCTAAACGAGGTACGTTTCAAATATTTCCCAAAAGAAATTTTTTATTTATTTACTCGAAATTTTTTTTCCCCAATTAAATCTATTGTATTTTAAAAATTACATAAAAGCTAAATTTGGTGAAGCTGCTTTTTGGAGAACATTTGATCGCAAATTTAATAGGAATAAAGAAGCAAAAAACTTTCAACGATTGAAATTTGATGCAATATTCAGCGAATCTGTTTCTAGTTGGTAACCATCAATAAGGCCGGTTCCACAACTTTCCTGGCGAACAAGATAGATGGAACGGAGAAATGTTGAGCATTTTCTTTTACGCTATCGCTCCGACTCACTCAGTCGTAAATGAGTGCACCTGCATCGTGCCATGATACAGGTGGGAAGATAAAAGGTACCTCTCCTAGATTTGGGCCACTTGTCCATGAGATTCGTACCTTAAAATAAAATAAAATAATAAAAACATAAAGCAGTTGAACGATCCAGACAAACGAACAAACAAAAGAAAATATGCGTAACAGAAAACTATATTCGAGGGCTAACTAAGAAAATATTCGAATCCAGTTTTAGAAGCTCGGTTTCGGTTTTAACAACTCAATATGAAAACCGATTTAAGCAGTTTTATAAAACCGGTTTGCAAGCCCTAGAGCCCAATGGTGGCGGTGGTTCCTAATATGGGATATATCGCCATAACCAAGGCATCTTATAGGTCGTCAAGTAAGAACAGAGTTTGAACCAGACCCTGTGCTTGGTGGACAACAGAATTAACCACGGGTCTAAGGAGAGATGTCCACAGAGCGCGAAAACAATATCAGACCTACAGAGACTGGCCAGCTTCTGATGTCACCCGGCTCTATAGAGACTACACAAATAAGAAAAATACATAGACCAGGGAAATAGCAAAAAGCGAAAAAAAGAGACCGGTTTTTTTTTTTTTTTTTTGATTTGGTAGTTGTTGGCGCATCGGCTTCTGTGGCCATATTGCACCTCCCAAGGTTTTTTGCAGTACTTTGATCCAAGCCCGAGGCGAGAATCGAACCCGCGACCTTTGGGTTGCCGGGCAGGTACTTTACCCACTCGGCTAGCCCGGTCGGCCTAAAAAAAAACGGGTCCAACTTTGTAAATGAATCAGGTAATATGAATCCATGGGGATTACTATACAAGTTAGCACGAGACAAGACTTGCATCAGACATATTTTTTCGAACCATCAAATCTAGTCAGCAGGAAACCTCTAACTGACCCATTCACAAAACTGGAACATGAAGCAGTTCTTACGAAGATCAACATCAAAAAAAGCCCATAAAATTAAACCTGAGCTCCTGCTACTGTTATACAACAAATGTCTCTCTCACTCTTGTTTCCCACAAATTTGGAGGACTGCACTACTCCGTCTCATTGCCAAGCCCAATAAACCAATTACAGAGCCGAGATCATTCAGACCCATAGCACTTCCGGCCAACATAGGAAAAATCCTAGAACGGTTAATAGTTCTGCGCATTAAAAATCTGTTTCTTTCTCGGAATCTGATCTCGCCTGCACAATATGGATTTACCACAGGTAGGTCCTGTGAGGAAGCGCTCTCAGACATGGTCCTGCATCTGGAGATGTCCAATCACAAGTACGAAATGGCATTGTTCATTGATTTTGAGGGACCTTCGACAACGTGTGGTGAGAAAGCGCCCTGGAACGCCTCAGATCAGCAGAATACCCTCACAGTTTCTATTGGCTAATCCGAAACTACTTTTCAGAGCGATCGATCATCGTAAAATTGAAATACCAACAGATCCACAGGCCTGTTTACAGGGGGTGTCCACAGGGGTCGGTTCTGGGACTACTGGTCTGGAATATGGTGCTTCAAAACAGGCTACACAAATCATTTGAACATACTAAAGTCATTGCATTTGCCAATGATTTGATTGTCGTCATCTCAAGTCATTCAAGATTGGTCCTTGAACTGAGAGCGCAGAAAGTCCTTGATTTCACCCAGGAAACAAACTTCAGATTAATCCCACCAAAACAAAGATGATGATTTTCAAAACTAAACTTGACATAAGAAGGCCCTCCCCAGGTCGAAATTAATGGTATCCAGCTACCCTGGTCGTGCAGGCCAGGATCTTGGGCGTGATCATAGACCACAGGCTATCATTCCTACCTCACCTACAACACCTTCTTGAAAAAACCAGGAAGTTTACAGCCTCCATCATTAGAATTTCAAGAAATGAAATGGGGCCTGTCCAGGACGACCCTGCTCCTCTACTATAAAGTGGTTTCCCGCCCCCCCATAGTTTCATTCGCGGCCGGAGCTTGGTTCCACAGAGTGGTAATCGTCAAAATGAAGCAAAAACTCAACTCACAGAGGGCTATGCTACTAGCAACACATCGCATCTGCCGAACGGTGTCCACTGCAGCAATTCAGGTTATTGCTGGGACTCTGCCGTTAGACCTTTATGTAATATTTAGAGGATTATGCTGCAGGCTCAAAAAAGGAATACCTACCTCCATCATGGATATAGACCTATCGCTGAATGATGACAATAAAAGGGAAAAAGCTCGATGCTTTAAAGAGCTAATAAATGTCTGCAAACAAGGTGGGACAATTGAACTGTTGGCACTGTAACCAGAAATTTCCTACCGTCTCCTTTGTGATGTCGAAGAAGGTTACTTCGTGGTTTACAATTAGTCTGGAAACATCGTATCTTATTACTGGGCATGGATCCCTTAACGAAAATCTCCACCAGCTAGGCCTGTTAAACACTGATCTCTGTTTCTGTGGAGCAAAAGAAAATTGGCAACATCTTCTCCACCGATGTGCCTGCTGTGAAGACATTACGAATGAGCTGCGAAATGAAGTCCCATCCTTCAGCATAAATCAGGTTGACCAACTTGTTCTGACCCCACATCACTTGTCTCCACTCCAGGCTTTTGCAGCTGCTGTCTTTGTAAGAAGGAAAGATATGCTTGCAACTAATGCGGTAGCAACATAACATCAAGCAGCAATCAAAGATCAACGTTTTCAGGCATATTATTATTCTATTTTTTTTATTTATATTTTTTTTTCCTTTCCTCACCTCTCTCTTTTTTTTTTTCTTCTTCCTTCTTTTCTTTTTTTTTCTTTTCTTTTATTATTATTATTATTATTTTTTTTTTTTTCTTTCTCTCAAAATCTGCACAACCGGTGATTGTTTTTTTTTTTTTTTTTTGCTGAAGTCCCTCTGGAATGGGCCCCCAGAGGATCCTGGCCCACCTGCTGGCAACACCAGGTGGGTCAGAGTCTCTTTTGAGACGTTACCTGATATACTGGGACTGGCCCACCTTCCCGTAGTGTGGACGAGTATCCAGAATCATCTGTCCAGGTCACTAATGCTTCTGGGTAGCCAAGGGGCCAGACACAACAACAGAACATACGCATAATACACACAAACCTACGTCACACACACACACACACACACACACACACATATCTGGCCCATTTTTAGTGATTCTGTTCTTCACAGAGATACGAGGCGGAGTTGAACGAATGTTCCAGGTGCCGCCCTTACATATACACATGTCCACATGTCCACACATAATATGGGATATGTTTTGCTGGCAAGAACTACGTCTCCTAAGAGCTGCCATGTTACGTTTTTTCCTGTACAGAAATGAGATCTTCCAAAGACTATAATGCGCCGTGTGATCGGGCCCCGCACTGTGCACAGGTTTGAGGAACGAAGTGAATATATCATCCGTCTCGAATGGCCTCCAAATTCTCCTAACCTCAATGCGATTGAACACCTGTGGGATGTTTTGGAACGGGAAATGTGACATATGGACACGCAGCCGTCATCCATTCCAACGCAGTAGAAAGTCGCGCAGATAGGACGGCTGCAGATTCCTCAAGACGTCTTCAGACATCTAATGGAGTTGATGTCTAGGCGAACAGCGGCTGTTATCCCTGGCAACGGTCTCTTAACACGTAGATATCCATAATTCAGCGGTCACTGAGTGTATAAAAAGTTGGCCTCAAAAATCAAATTATCCACAATGGACATACTTCTGGAACCGTATCGTTTGGAAGTGGACTTCATCGAGGGTCTTCTTCTTCTTCTTTAGGTCCTTTTTAGAAAATAAATCAAAAAACTAGGATCGAATCAAATGCGAAAGAGATCGTCGTTAGCTAAATGGCGTTTGTGGCCTGATCCTCAGGAATGTTCACAACTTGAAGTTACAAAGGACCAACGACCACTAGCGCCTAACAGGTGAAAAAAGAAGGAAACGGGGGAAATGCTCGTGCGCAGTGAATGGAAGAAATGAATTTGGGTTTGGCTCCCACTCGAACGAGACATTTGCAACAGAAGTTGGCGACAGGTTTCGAAGGTGCTTTCGTAGGAACCGAATCGCCGAGGGACTGAACCATTTCTGTTTCTTATTACCTCCGGAACAATCGGATCAAATAAATAATCTTTTATTTGTCCCACCATACTGTCATCGGTCCCAGTAACGCACTCTGCTTGTGTCGAATACAAAGTGCAGTCGTAAAATGCGCGAAAATCGGCTTAGCAGATCGTGGCCATCGTGAAACATTCTGTGTAGGCGAGATGCTCTTCCAGGCATCTTTGTACTGGGGAGGGACGTGGGGAGGTTAACGTCATAAATTAACCGAGAAAAATAAATTAGTAAAATTATAAAGATGGTTGATATTTTGTTCAAAGTTTGCAAATCCGACGTCAGCACCCTTATTTTAAACAAGAGTTGCTTTTTTTGGACGACGGGGATGTTTAATTAATTGCCGTTTGAAACGATCGCTTAAGAGGAAATAAATCATTAGCGGGATCATTTGGAGGGGAGGGGGGATCACTGAAGAAAACACGTTTTATTTGCTCAGATAATTAGTGAACGCTGTGCTGAGTGCAGGTGGAGCTACACTATTGATACCGAGACATCCTCTTTTCCAAATGAAGCAAATTCGTAGAATCAAAAAAAGATCGTCCGCCATTAAAGCGAACATCCCCTGTGCGGACGAAACTGGATCTCCTCCCGAACACGTGCCTTTTCTAGAAACAAATTAAATGAGATCAGCACGAGATGCCGTCTGCCACACTTTGCTTCTGGGTGGGGGGGGGGAATTCGTGCCCGGCGTCAACCGCGTGGTGTTGCGAATGATTTTCCCAACCAGAAACCCGCCCGTTCAGTTCGCTCATCCGAATCTCCTCCATCTTCGTAAACTCGAGGAGAGAACAGAAAGCTCGAGGCCGGGAGTAGTAGACCGTGCACGAGGCAGTAAAGTCGAAATGGACAGACGAGACAATGCGGAGGGGGAGGGAGGAAATGGGGAGGAGGCGGTTCTCTTTCTCTCTCTCTCTCTCTCTCCAGGGCAAACTTTCCTCTTTTCATTTGTCTTCACGACTCTCTGAGTCGCTATCGACGACGGCTGACCTCTGACTCCATTTCAACAGCTACTCAAGCCGCTATCGATTCCTTGTCAGCGTCAGCGGAACACGGGACTGTGCAGCGCTCGCTCCCTTTGTGGCACATTACGAGCGTGTCTGGCGGAACAATAACTGAGCTGCCACAGTGTACAGCCGGCGTTGTACTCTGGTAGTCGCTGTGTGTGTGTGTGCTCGCGATGTGATGCTCCGAATGTAATTGCCGGCTCGAGCCGTCAAGGGAGCGTTGTGTTAATCTCCTCTACTGCAGCGAAGATAACTCGAAAAGACCATTCCACGCCGTAATAAAGTAAACGTGTTTTAAGCGAACGAATTGTCCGAATGCCCCTCTGAAGGGCTTTCTTTACAGAAGCCAACCCCACCATAAAACCATTATTACCGTCAAATCAATTCGTTACTGAATTCCGAACGGGGCGTCGACGTTGCAAAAGGCCTGCCCGCGGTATGACCGAGAAAAGACGACAGCCAAACGATTAAGTTGAATTCGAAAATAATGCGAAATTTCTGCATCCTTTTATGACACGGTGGGCACAGCGGAGGATGAAGTTGCAAAAGATAAGCGCGGATTAAAGAAAACGGGAGAAGGAAAGCATGGGAAGAGTCCTGGCAAACATCGTGACTAAAGCCCTCGTTGATAGGGGGGGGGTGGAATGGAAAGATCGATAAGATAATCGCACGAAATGGTTTAACAGCTGTGATTCAATAGAGGAAATCAGTTGAATCCACCCAACAAGGAAACATAACACCTCGATCTAATTTATCGAAGATATTATCAAAAAGGTAAACGAACGACATTTTGTTGCAGAATCAATTGCGTCCTCATCACTTGCTGGAAAAGTATTGATCAGCTATTACGGTCGAAAGAAATCTCCTTTTTGGAAAGGAGATTTCTTTCGATGGCGATAAAAATGCTAACAGGTGAGATAAATATCCGAAATATTTGGGACATACGTGTGTGGCACGCTCCTTCGCAGTCTGAGAAAAGGAAGCTAAAAGTAAACAAAATCAGCTCTTTTAAGAACTGCTCCAGAAGACGCCTTACAATTTTTTCCGGTTACTTTGTCTAGGTATTTATAGGCGTACCTCAAGGCTCCTCCTTGGGACCATTGTTGTTGAACGTTTGTATACACGACCAAACTAAACTTCTCACATTACGTGAGGTTCATTTACCACTACGTGCAGATGACGTAAAGTTCTTTACCGCCTGACGTAACCCAGTGGTCAGGAGCGATAGCACGCGTTCCTTGAGTGGACCGGGATTCAAGCCCGTGACTACTAAATACGATAAATAAATATTTGTATTGACGATTTATTGTAAACACTACTGAATTGGTTTTCGTGCCGGAGTATAAACAGAAAAAAATTTATTATTTTTTTTATTTTTTACACTTTGCAAACCCCCGATACTATTCCTCCCTGGACTAATGAAAATAACTTTTTTTGGAGGACTTGTACGCATTGAAGTGCTTGAGCCGGTAAGAAGCGATCACATATGTGCAGCAGGTTCCGTTTTGGTATGGTTTGGGGGCTCCATCTGAGAGACTGCGAAGGGGCGTGCCACACACGTATATCCCAAATATTTCGGATATTTATCTCTCGTGTTAGCATCTTTATCACCATCATCGTACGCCTCATGGTAGTGAGGTTTGGCAATCTTGGGACGTTCAGATATTGTACCATATCTGTGGTTCTAGTCTCGGGGGAAGGTTGCTCTTGGCTATCGTCTATTTCAAGGGCGCAGCTGAGTTCAGAACTGAATACTGACTTTTGCAGGGAGAGAAGTTCCGAGGCACAGATTTCTGGTGCGTGCAGGACTGCGGAATATACTGATGTTTGTACCTGCTGGTTGTTTCCTTATCGTGCACGTACAGTGGGTGCTGCTTCGCTCTCCATCTTCTTTTCATCCGAGCTTTGGATCAAAATACACCCTGAGATCTTTACGACTGGTGGCTGGGGGTATTGTCGACCCTCGAACTTTACGTTGGTTTTTCAGAGAGAATACCATAATGATTGATTTGTCTGGGTTCAGGTGTAGGCCGAAGAAAAAAGGCAGGTGCTTGGAGGCTCTCACTAATGCCTGAAGTCCGTAGAAGATGTGATTTCAGTAAATAGCTTGATATCACCTCCGTATACTAAATACCCAATTCGAGGGCATATGAAGAGGATAAGGATCACAGTGAGTAGGAGGCTGGGCATCCTCCTCCCTCCTTGCGGGAGTTATCTTCCGGGTGAAGGCCCTTTTTGAATGGTTAGACGCACAGTCCTATTCATCAACAGTGCAGAAGGAAAAGCCAGGAGGTCCCGATTTATTGTTAAAAACGATTGCAGCAGTAGGAACAGGGCTGAGGTGTTCACGCTGTCGATGTGTTATTGCCATTTCGGTTTCGAAGGCATTTGTAGGATTGCCTTTCTTCTTATATATATATATAACTTTATTGATATTTATATATTTGTACCACCTTCTGCTGAATTAAGGTTATCCTTTTTGGCCACTGACTGCTTTTGTGTGTCCAGGGATCTTAAGTTAACTAGAATAGAGTGAAACAAACTAACATGGACGCAAATATATTTGCAACAAAATTTCAAGCGTTAAGCTATACCTTATCGTTACAGATAATAAGAATGAACTTTCCCTTGTTCCTTTTACCACCGACTTCACAAGCAAGTTGTTTATGACAAATAAACCCTTTGTTGTATGCACAATTACTACGCTTTACAATAATTGCAGTTCTCAGCAACGGGTCCTTGCTACTTCATTAGACATTTCTCTTCTAGAAATCAGGTAAAATTTCCCCTTTTATTACATTTGTTAATTGAGTCTTTTGTTAGCAGGAACGCAGAGTGCCTTTTTCTTTAGTTCTTAATTAAAGTTTAATTCCTCTTTTCAGGACAAAATATTTTGAGCTAGACATAGTATAAAAAATTTTTTCTTACAGTTCTTTTTCCCATCGCCAGGTTGGGCCAGTTCCCTTAACAAAGGATGATTTTTCGATTCTGGGCTTGAATTTTGGAATCCTCTTTCTTTGGCTGTTTTCTCTTTTCAGGACTTTAGACCGGACTCAGGTGCTAACGGACTTTCTGTTTTTCAGAACCCTTCGCATCTCCTTGACTACGGCTATTATTATTATTATTATTATTATTATTATTATTATTATTATTATTATTATTATTATTAGTTTACTAATGAAACACCCCAGTACAGAAGTTATCTAGGAGGGTGGCTCATACATACATCGAATGTAACTTATTAGATAGGAACACATATAATTACATAAAATTATCACAAAATACATAAATAATTATTAAGTAAATAAATAAATAATAATATAACAGTCATTTTACACTTGGATTGAATGTCATAGTCATTCTTCTGAACGGAAAATCGTCAGTCCTATAAGAGTCTTTTGAAGATTCTATAAACCGTTCATTACAGTTTTATGAATTCATGGGCTTTTGAAGTCTTTTTCTATGAGCAAAACTCATTTTTCTCGAAATGCATTCTTCATTAAGTTTGTAGCTTAGTGTACAGATCCGCTGCAATGAGTTTCCTGTAGGTTCTGTCATGGCAGTACCTGTCCGGGTCTATTTTGAAGACTCTAAGGAGCTCCAGAGTATTGGCAGGAAATGTCCGCCTTAATCAGTCCGAATGATGGAGAGCGCTTCGCAGACTGTGAGGGTAGTGGAGCCGCGCTCCCGGGCGGGGCCTGACCACAAGATTTTCAATTTGAGGGGCATCTAAACTCCCAGTCAGAAGTTCTGCTAGAGTGTAGATGTTACGTATTGTGATCATCTAATCCACGGAGCTGTATTCAAGTTTGCATAAGTGTTGAAATTGCGAAGGGCTTCCCGGCAATCCTATTCAACCACCGGAGCAGCCAGTATTCCACTCTGAGAAACCTTCCTGATATAGGTATTTGGGGCAGAGGACCAAATTGTCGAAGCATATAGGGATACAGGAACGATACATCTTTGGATATATTGGGTCACTACTTGCTGGTTTCGAATCCCAGTTATTTCCTGTCTTACAGCCCATATGGCAGCAAGAGTTTTTAATCTCGTGTTCTGAAAGTGCCTTTGGAAGCTGGGCCCTCGATCCACGTCACTCCTAGGTCGGTGTTTGAGTTGACCTTCTTAACCTGTGCTTCATTAATAGATAATTTGATTTTTTATCTTCTTATTAGTTACTGTCAGTTGCGCTGACTTGTCACAGTTTAGCCATAGACCGATTATATCCAAGTATAAATGCAGTACGTGAAGCTTGGCGTTGGACACAAGAGATCTTTCGTTAGACACAACGAAATACTTTATATCATCAGCATAAGAAATAAAATTACGGTTCTGCGCTAGAAAGGGTTCCAGGACGACAGCGAACAGCAAAGCTGATAAGGCACCTCCCTGAGGTGTTCCCCAAGTGAGGGTGTATTCTGCACGGAATTCTTTATATTGTACAATTAGGTACCTTGGCTTCAATATGGTCTTGATAATATGTAATAGCTTGTCTTCAATGCGGAAATAAACTTTCAGTATATTTTCAAGTGCATGTAACGGCACTTTATCGAAAGCTGCCTTTATATCAAGGAATATAACATCAATTTGGGCCTTTTCATTTAAAGGTGTTGCATTCTGAAGAGGGTCTCAACAAATTATTATTATCATTATTATTATTATTATTATTTTATTTAGTGGATTGTATTGGTACTGTGGTATGGAGGTGGGGTGGCCTGTGCGGAAAACACTTGTTTTGTTAAAGAAGGAAGAATGGCTTTTTCGAAAAGTTTTAAAAGAGAACGATTGACCGATATGGGTCGAAAGTGTGAAGATTTTTTGGATTCTTCTTTTTTGGCAACGGCCTCACAAAGTAGTGATTCCATCTTCGGGGGAGAACCCCGTCTTTGAGGATGTTTTGGAAAATGCGCAACAACACATCAACAATATAGGCGCTGCATATTTTTAAAATAAAGATAGAGAACTCTTCGGGGCCGATCGTAAATTTGTTAGGCAAGGAGTTAATCGCATTGATGAGATCTTCTCTAGAAATAGCGAAGTTGGATAAAGCATTCCTTCTAACCCTGCCACCCTGAACAATATATTGTGCCATATCCTCCGGCTGATCCTCTTGTATATTTCTAGCTTGACATTCAACTGCCAGCCTTTCGAAGCTCTCCTTAGCCCAGTTTCTGAATATGGGTGGGTAGGTACCCGAGTGATGCAATGATGGCAAAACAGTTATGAAGTATAACAGTTATGAAGTACTGTATAATAACTGTTTTGCCATCATTGCATCTTTTCATGCCATCATTGCATCGATTAACTGTTCAGGCATCTCTCATATTGTGGAGTTATACTTCATAACTGTTTTGCCATCATTGCATCACCCACCCACCCAAGAAAGGCCAAATAGCTCTGAAACGGTGCCGTCTGGGTGGTGGTGGTGGTATCCATCTGAGAATAAGTAACATTAGTCTTCTCCTCAGGTGAAGCGGTACTTATTCGAAGTAGTGCAATATCATGGCAACTCATGCTTGGCCACAAATGCCTGTTTTAAATACTTGTTGAACCACCGTTTAGATTTGTCCATGATTCTCACCTCCTTCGAGGCACCCGGGTCAGCAATAAGTAAGAGCTCTTTTTCAGTCAAGTTGGTAGCTTCATCCACCGGTTTATTGTACAGATCAATCCAGTTGTAGATTTTTAGATGTGCTAGAATAATTTTAGATTTAATAAACTTAAGGGAGTATATTTTCTTAGTCTGTCGAGTTAGCACATCGCTATGTTTATCACCTGCACAATTCGATGGGGAAATTTCGCAACATATTGGGCATTGATCTGACTGGAATTTAGTTTAGTCGATCGTCACCACAAAAGTTATTAGCCTACCCTGCTCATATTCACCTGTTCAACCCAAAACCCCTTCCAGTACACCTCTTCTCCTACCGACACCACCAAGGCTTTTCCCGCCTCTTAGCTCCTTTTATATCAAATCACGCTCCCTTTTCTCCTCCCCTTATTTTTCTCTACTCCTCATTAATCCGGTCCCCTTGGACTGTCTCATTCCTTTGCTCCGCGCTGTCTCCGTATATTCCCCCCCCCCCTCTTTCTAGGCCTTTTTACCTTCTCTGAAGCAAAGGTGTCCTTTCTTTCTGGGAAATTTGCCTCGCTTTTACGCACCTTCTTAAACAATTAATTACCCATTTCTTTTTATTGAATAATTTGGTGTTCAATTTTTTTTTTTTTTTTCTTCGCTTTTTCCCATTATATATGGGGTCAGCGTTTTTATTGTTTTGGCATGAAATTTTTTTTGCTACTGGATGCCCTTCCTGACGCCTACCCTCACCCTTTATCCGGGGTGGGGATATGCGGTGGTCATTCCCTGACCTTTCCGCATCCTCCATATTTGGTGGTCACGGGCTCGAACCCCGGTTAATCAAGAAGCGTGTGCTACGCGCTCTGCTCCTGCCCACCTGGCTACGGAGTTCAAATAAGTATTGTTAAATGAAGCAAAGCTGAGGCCAATTAAAAAAACTATGGAATTAATAAAAAAAAATTCAAAGTAAGCCCGAGCTTACACATCTGTGGCGTTTCGATCACTCTTATCACTTGATTATCACATTATAAGGGTGATCATTATCACTCTTATAATGATCTTAATTTCATTCCTTTTATATAATTTCATGGGGTTTTTTTTTTGTATTTTTTATAAAATTTCTAAATAAAAATAAATAAATAAATATTAACCGCATTGTTTCAATTACAAAATTATAAACCATTTTTGGTTTTAAATTTTGCTATTGAGCAAACAGTGAAGATATTTATTTTCACGTTTTTCTTGTTTGCTTTCGCGTGTTCCTGTGAACTGTTTTTTTTTTTTTCACACATTTTGTACGAGGGTTAAGTTGCAACTTCTCCATAAATAAATAAATAAATAAATAAATGATTTATATACAGTGAATTTATATGCACATGTATCTATCTTAAGGAATAAAATCAAATATATCTATCAATGCGTGTGTGTTTATTCTGGTGTTGGGGGTGGCTCCTAGGCAAATGCCCATGTCCACCTTTGTACTCTGTGATCGTACAGAAACTCTGTATAGCGAGCCTGAAAAAAGTTAGTGTTTGTTGTTATCATCTGTGTATGATTTTTTCTGCACAGATCCCGCACCCACCGGAGGTAGTGCAATACCGGTGGGAGCCAGCAATCCCACTCCCAGGTTGCCCATAGCTGGGAGCCAGCGAAAAAATATTACAAAATAAATAAATAAAATAATAACAATAAACAAAAAAATAAATAAATAAAAAAAGAAAATTGAATCATATGTGATCGTTTTTTTTTTTTTTTGGAGCTAGGGACCTGAGCTGAAGCCGCTTTTTAAAGACATTAGAAGCGAAGTTTTGCAAGGCTCTGAAATTGCCAGCATTCTCTATAAGAACAGTGACATCCTCTTGCGATAATTCTGGAACCAGAATCAGCAGTGTGTGCCTGAATTATACATACTGTGGGCAACGCATGACAACATGTTCCAAAGTCTCGAAACCACGACAAGCACAAAACAGGTCCGGCTCAAACTCACGCTCAAAAGGCTTAGCTCTCAAGGAGCCATGCCCCTTGATAACCAAGGCGTGAACCAAAAATTTATACCAGGAGTTGCTAAGTAATCAGCTTGTTGAATGTATCTCTTTGTGGTTAGGCCATGTTGACTCTCATTCCATCTTTTTTGCCATATTCCTGTGAGCTCTCTCTATACACACACACAAACACACACAATAGTTTCTGCATCCATCGCCGTGTACCAAGGCGGAATTGAATTTCGGACAGTGTTGAACTCAGAGAGTTTGCACCGGGGTGAGGGGAATGTAAACTTCGGGGTTAGATGTATATATTTTATTATTATTTAATATTTGTAACATATGTATATGTTACAAACAAATCTGTATATTTACATTTATGCATATTTTTGCATAATACGCATAAATGTAAATATTCAGATTACGCATATTTATAAATGTTATAATAATAGAAAACAAATTAGGAAACATTTAACATCTAAATACTAACAGTGAGTTCACAAAAACCACATCATTGACAATAATCACAGTTTAATATGAAAATCACCGGTTAAAATTTGCAAAAAATAAAAATAAATAAGAAATTATACAAATTTTACTGAAACATGCAAGTACTGCATTGTAATAATCTTATTCTTCTTTGCATGTGTATCAATCACTTCATTTATTAATTTTCCCGATAACTCATTCGGACGCTCAGCTTATCTTCATGCAATATTACAGATGCATACATAATAAAAAGATTACAAAATGTATTGTTTATAGGCTGCGACCAAACCGTCTTATTTGCTGTATACAAAAGAAGATTTAGCCAAAGGTAGACTTTTTGCTGTGAAAAAAACAAAAAAAAAAAAAAGGAATGTGAAAACCATAAAGCGAAACTGCTGACGGTTGAATTAGTGGCTGCAGACTCCCCAAATGTAGACATTAACTCTGATATGTATGCCTTCATTAATATCATTGATGAATACAGAAAATAACGATGGACCCAACACCGAACCAACACTGAAGGCCTCCACAAATAAAACATTAATCCACAAAGAGCAGTGTCCATTGGTTACCACTCTCTGTCTTCTCCCACTCAACCATCCCTTTATCCATTGTAGCAGCTTGTGTTTAATGCATACTGATCCAGTTTGTACAGTAGTCTTCCATGTGCAACAGTATCAGAAACTTTCCTAAAATCCAAATATATGATATCAAAATTATATTTTGCATCCAGTTCCTTTGGTACAACATCATAGTATCCAATCAAATTGATCAGGTAAAACTTGCCCTTGACAAAACCATGCTGTGTCCGAGCTATAGCTGAAGTCTTGTCTAAATGATCCTGCAGTGCTTCTTTAACCAGTGCCTCCATTAATTTTCCTGGAACAGAAGTTAAACTAACAGGTCTGTAATTACTTGTGTCAGCCTTTGATCCTCCTTTGTGAATTAGTGATGCATTAGATCATCTCCAGTCCATGGGAACCTCCCCTGAGTCCAAGGATGCTCTCATAATTATGGCTAAGGGTTTGCTTACTCCCTTTGCTGCTTCCTTTAATATAATTAGATAGATCCGATCCACCCTGGGTACCTTTCTTATGTTTAACTTCAACAATTTCTCCTCTACTTTGCTCTCAGTTATTACAATATCATTAAGCCCCCTGTTAGAGTTTTGAGTATGGGCTTGGCCTACCCAGGGTCCTGAGCTGGATATCATCATTCTTCTCTTTTTTGGTGATTCCTTTCTACTTCTCTCTCTCTCTCTCTCTCTCTCTCTCAGGGTAACTCAGAAATAAATTTCTATTTTGCTGGCGCAGCATAAGCCTCAGGCTTCCTTGCACTATATGGCTAATAATAATAAGCTTCTGTGCTCCCCTGAAAGCCACGGGACACTTTATAATTACAATAGCATCTATCAGAAACCAATTCAGGCGAACCTATTCCTAGTGGTCAGGCGCGCGGGTGCATAAGTACACGTGCCTTGAGTGACCGAGGTTCAAGCCCGTGACTGCTGAATACGGTGCTGTTTTTTGTATTCTGTGTATCTTTTAAATTCCTCTGACCATTTGGTCGTCCCAGAGTATAAACAGAAAATTTATTATTTTATTATTCGCGGCCTGCAACCTTGTTTGCGATATACAAAGAAAGAATTAGTCACGAGTAGACCGTTTGTGGGAAACACTCCCACAAACGGTCTACTTATTGTAACTAAAAGCCACAAATTGTGGCGTTTAGTTACAATCTGTGCAGTCAGAAATATTGGCCATTTAATTATTTTGAAAATTTCGTGTCTTCGATTTTAGTGATTTATTTTCGCCACCTAACAAGAACCACACTTAGTTGATGTGAGTTTTCGCGTTGTGTTTGTTTGACGTGAAATTTTTGAATTCGTGTTCTATAAAATAAAAATTACTATTTTTCACCGGGGTTGGATTTCATCCCCGGTGAAACCCTCCTGGTTCAACACTGGGTTCGGGTGCCGCCCTACATTAGATCCTGTACGTGCCTGCATCTCTCCCCCACCGCGTTACAGTACAATTTGTGGGGTGCTTTATGTGTGTTTGCCAAGTCAGAGACGTTTCCTCTCCGGTCAGTTCACGCGCTAATTAAAGACGCAGAATTTCAACTCGCTCTGCAAAAGGAAATAACATCGGAAGGCGACACGTCAAGCACGCGATCTCACAGGAAATGATGTGCTCGACGGGGGTGAGCGGAATCGCTTCCCGTCGCCTTTGTCTTCGGATGAACTTGCAAAGATGGGCGACAACAGAGACGCCACAGCAGCGAATGGCGGGGGGAAGCGACACTGGCCGTTATCTACAGCGCGGTCATTACCATAGCAACAGTGGCAACATTGCGACGCACTGCTCCGTGCGGATTTAGTGTTCCGCTTCAAACATCGCCGAACCCGTAACCATGCCAACGCCACATAATATTCGCGCAGAAATATTTGCGGAGGGGAGGGAAGGAAGGGTTCGAGCATTTTTTTTCAGAAATCCCTTCGCAGTTCGGTGATGGAAAGTCTCCGATTCTCGAAGTCGTGAACAAACTCTCGGGAGTTGTTTCTCGGCCCACGTGCCCAGCACGACAGTCTGTTGCGTTATCGGCTCAGCTCCTCGAGCCTTTCGGACAGTAGAAGTTTAAAACCTTTCCCTCGAAGTTGTAACGCATCAAACTTCCCGCCCATCCTTGTGGAATATCCCTTCCTCTCCTCTCCTCTCCCCTTCCCTCCCCAACAAACCGCTCTTTAAACGTTTATGTATCCCTCCCGGTCATCAAATGAACGCTGGTTTCCAGAAACGGCTGGATTCCCTCAAATCGGATTCGCCTCAACTGTGCGAAGGAGTTTGTTTTTCGTTTTCCGAGAGAAGACGTTATTCACGTCTTAATTCGCGTGTGACACGTGCTTAATATCACGCCCTAGCACGGGGCTGGCATTACTCGGTTCTCGCACCTCCGCCATTACAAAACTGCCGCATTTCTGCCCCCTCCCACGTGCAATTAACAAACCCCGGAAGTTTAATTTGGAAGCGCTGAAACGGAAGCTGTAATAAATATTTATGCGCTCGCTGACTTCCAATTTGTCTCCATTACGGCGGAGTCTTTAATGGGCCCCCACTTAAGCCGTTAAACTTTACATGGGACGCTACTTATTACGGGTGAAACATCCCCCCCCCCGTCTTCAGCGCCGCCGAGATTTATTAGGAAAGCCCATTTCTCACCTTCCCCTCGAACGGACCGCGCACCTTTCAGTCGCGCTGAACTTCTCAGATGTCAACGACTGTCGCCCGTTTACGATCTGTCACTTTTATTTCAAAAGGCACCGAAACGAAACAAAAAGAAAAAAAAAGAGAAAAGCCGCCTCCAGAAATTTTCTGTTGGGGTATACACCGAGCGGTGGATCCGATCTCCGTAAGAATCGATACGCCATTAAACCTGACGATAACACTGCAGTGTTGTTCATAATAAACTAAAAAGAGCAAAAAGAATTACTAGCAATAGAAATAGCACAGAGAATTTGACCGAATGCATTTTCAAGGAATGGGCTAATAACACTTTTAGTAACCTGCATGGACTGAATCAAATTGAGAACACTGATAATGGTAACAAAATTTTTGAATTCCTGAAAGATTTAAACAAGCGAAACCATTCGGCAATAGAGGAACCAACAAGACCTCCTTTGAGTGAAATACAAATCACCAAAGAGAGCGTAATGAAAGCAATCAACGATCTGCCCAATAAGGCCACTGTTGGACCAGACAAATTTCCAATGTTCATCCTTAAGATAAGTAGCCCATTTATAATAGATCTATTACTGCACATCTATCAGGAAATCATCAGGTCAGGAGCTTTCCCGCAAGCCTGGAAAAATTACATTGTAACCCCAATACCAAAGATTAAACACCCAAAATTGGCTAAGGATTACAGACCAATTTCTGTCAGCTGCACCCTACAGAAGGTATTCGAAAAAGCACTGCTTCCCACCATCAATCAACACTGATTCAGCCATAGACCACCACATTTGCACTCAGTCATTTCGGGGAGATCAACAATAACAAACTTACTGGAAACCCTTTTTCGCGTGCAGAAAGCACTAAATGAGAAAAAGCAAATTGATATTTTTTTTTTTTTTGGATATCTCCGCAGCCTACGACAACGTCTCATCTCTAGCGCTCATTGCGATCTTAAGGAATTATTTTAATGTAAGAGGAAACTTGTTAACTCTAATAACCAGCCTGCTAGAACATAGAAAACTTATTGTTAAGCACCAAAAGCTACAATCTTGCTTTACCATCTCGCGAGGAGTGCCACAAGGGGGAGTTCTTTCGGCTACTCTCTTCGCGGCCGCCCTGGAGCCGTTTCTTGCACGGTACTACAATTTTATAACATATGCTGACGATGTAAAATTATTCATAACTTCCAAAGACCATGAATCAGCAGAAGGTATTTGTCAGATGGCAAATAGCACAATCCGAGAATTTGAGAGCTACCTGGATTGCATCGGGCTCCGTATTAATGCGCAGAAGTCTGCCCAAATGACCATAACTTGCAAGCAGAATAAAAATGACATTTCGATCTCTGTGAACGGGTCTAATGTGGTAAAAGTGCACTCTCACCTGGACCTGGGTCTTAAGTGGGATGACAGACTCACCTTTGCTCAACACTTCGCCCATATGAAGACAAAAATATTCGCCGCTTTATGGGCTACTAGACAGGAACTGGTAGGAATTAGGGATCCTCAGCTAGCGACCAAGTACATTTTAATGTGTGTCCTGCCAATTGCAATGTATGCCTCGCAAATCTGGTCTTCAGCTCCAGATTCACATTATAAGTCCGTCCTTGGGATCGAGTACTGGTTCTTGCGATGGCTTAACAGAGTTGCTGGCCACCCTTTTACTATCTCAAGGGCCATTCTCTACTCAAACCTTAACATCACACCCTGGATGCAGCGGACAATTAACAGGAACATACACACTCTCGCACAAATGCTCACAGGCAGAGTAGATGCTCCAGTCCTGGATAATATTCTAGTCAAACCGCGTGCCACTGCTAGACGTTGCGGGGAAGTAAATAATCCACTGCGTCCAGTCCTGAACAATCTTAGTAGCCTGCAAAGATTCTTCCCATCAAATGCAGCGAGAATATTTAACTCACTACAGATAGATGCCGAAAAACTGTGTGAGGATGCAACGTACCGGAAAGAGATCTTCCAGGATTCGTACAGACTTACCAAAATATGAATCGGCTGCAAAGTACCAAAGAATTTAGAGTAAAAGAGAAACTTTCTGCTTTAAGAACAATAATAATCTGTTGACTGTAAAAATATACCTTCTGTAACAGTTATGTTAATATGTAAGTTATAGATGGAATTATTAGTGAATTGTAAATATATGAGTTGTATAATGTATGTACAGAATCATCAATGTGTAAATACTGTATATATTAAACATAAAATGTGTATATAATATTTCGGGACGAGACTACGTGTTCAGTATATGTAACCCACTGCACCTAGTATCTCGTACCCTGATTTGTACTTAGCACCCTCCTGGCACTTTGCCGTCCCGGGGTGGTTTCCTTATGGAAATAAACGGATAATAATAATAATAATAATTTGGGGAACTTCAAACGAAACTGCGACAGAACGTATTCGGTCGTTCGCTTTACGAGCATATCTCGGCACCACGAATCTTGTCTGATGGAATGGGGTTCTGTTTCTTCATCTGGGTCATAGGATGGTTTCAGCAGTGGACAGCTTCTTAAAACTCTGGTCGAAGTTCATTTTTGAGACTAAGTTGGGGCTATTTATGGCGCCATTTAGCAACTCGTTGAACAGGAGTAGCTTTGATCAAAATTACTCACAAGCCGGACAAAAATAAATCTCACCCCAAAGCATACAGACTCATCTCTCTTTTGGCAAACCTTGGCAAACTATTTGAAAGATTGTTAGAGCCCACAGTAGCAGATTTAATTGAAGGTCAAAACTTAATGTCTCCATCCCAATTTGCCTTCAAGAAGGGAAAATCCTGTGAAGACGCCTTAGTTAACCACATATCAGCTTCGAGGGCTAAATATGAAATGGCCATATTCTCTGACTTCGAGGAAGCTTTCGATTCCAACTGGTGGGAGACCGCTCTCAATTGTCTTACCAAGCCGACCGGGCTAGCCGAGTGGGTAAAAGTACCAGCCCGGCAACCCAAAGGTCGCGGGTTCGATTCGCGCCTCGGGCTTGGATCAAAGTACTGCAAAAACTTTGGGAGGTGCAATATGGTCACAGAAGCCGATGCGCCAACAACTACCAAATCAAAAAAAAAAAAAAAAAAAACTGTCTTACCAAAGCCAACTGCTCTCCGAAACTGTTCCAAGTTATTAGAAGCTACTTCCAAAATAGACTCATCCAAGTAATCTCAAAACAGCAGTCTGTCTCGAGGACCATCTCAAGAGGATGCCCCCAGGGATCAGTTCTGGGACTCCGCTTGTAAAACATAGTTTTGGACAGCAGGCTCACACAAAAACCTGACAATATCTCTGCCTTCGCCTACGCCGATGATTTGGTTCTTCTAATTCCAGGTAGATCGCATCTTCAACTAAAACAATCAGCCAATATAACTCTTTCTGAGCTAATCAAGTGCTCAAGTATACATAAACTGCGAATATCTGCCACAAAAACAAAACTGATGGTTTTTAAGGGCAAGGTACAGAAGACCTCCAAATATAAAGATAGACGGAAAGAAAATCCGTTTTGTTCCTGAATTAAAACATCTGGGCGTAATTTTAGACGACGGGTTAACCTTCTTCTCCTCTCATATTAATGACCTCGCCACGAAGATTATGAAGTTCACTGCAGCAATTATCCGCATCTCCAAATCGGACTGGGGACTAAATAGGAAGACTCTCTTACTATATTATACAACATTATTCGTACCAATAACAATATATGCTTCGGGACTCTGGTTTCATAGAACCGTTAATGCTAAACTCCGTTCCAAGCTCATCTCCATTCAACGGATTATGCTGCTTGCCATGCTCGCGGCCTGCAGGACAGTGTCCTCTGCTACTCTGCTGGTCCTTGCTGGAGTCTTACCACTAGACCTGCATGTCATCTTCAAAGGAGTATGCTATCGTCTAAAGCATAGAGTTCCCTGCAAGATTCTCGGCATCTCATGCAACCTAGCTGCTAACATCAAAGACGAGAAACGGAGAATCTGGAATGAACTTATCAGTGTGTGGCAATCACGATGGGATTCCAGTACTACTGGTCAAGTCACCCGCTGTTTTGTTCCTGCAGTCACCTTCCCTCTCAACAAGAACGTCAGCCAATGGTTTTCTCCCAGCTTAACAACATCGATTATACTTACTGGGCACGGCTCATCAACTCCAAACTATTTCAATTTGGCTTGTCTGACACCAATCTCTGCTTGTGTGGTGCTGAGGAAACCTGGACACACATTCTGTATCGCTGCAGCCTGAACCACGACGAGAGATCCACACTACAAGCTGCTGTCAGCAACTTCTCTGAAGGAAATGAAGTGGCGCTGACTGAAAATTCTCAATCGTTCTCAGCTCTATAACAATTCTACTCTGCTGTTTTCACCAAAAGAAAGCAACTCTTTTCAAGTTTATCAACGTATCAACAACAAGGAACCAACCCAACACCTGCAATGTCTATCGATATTTCTTAAAACTGATATCGCCTGCCATCTACCTTTTTTTTTTCGTTCTTCCTAGGACAGAAAACGACTGCTGTCTTGTGGTTCCTGTGCCACAATTTATACTTCTGATTAGTTGCGTGATGTGATTTGCTGTGTGAACATGTTACATGTTCATTACACTTATAACATTGTAATTAACACGATTATATGTATCATATATATATATCATTGTATATATATATATATATATATATATATATATGTAACCATATAAGTAAGAATAAGAGTTAAAAAATAATGCCAGCAGTATGGTAAGACAAGAGCGAAAATAATCAAAAATATATATATCTATGTATGTACATAGCGGATTTACCACTTTCTGGCTAAGGGCCGCTTGTTGTTTTTGTTAATAAACTGTTTTGATTTTCGAGAAAGATGTTCTAAAGAATTCCTCTGGTGATGATCTGTCCGGTAATGATGCCAAATCGCTTACAACTTCCTCAGGTAATGTTTTTTTAATATATTATTTCTTGACTGATTGTATCAATACGATACAGTACTTCCATTGTCCAACTGTAGAACAAAAGCAGTTGGCTATTGACAACCAGTGTTCGACGACTGTGAGTGCTCCCACCTCTTGGTATCTAGGTCATTGCCTCCGGCTGTTTTAAAGACTTCGCCTGAAATAAACTAGGGAGTTGTGCTACCACAAACACCGCCTAATCCCTTTAGAGCAATTGTCAAAAGTGTTCTGCTTCGCCTTCGTTTTTCCGCCCTGGTAGGGTAACTACTAATATCATTACTGTCGCTTTCCGTCATACTGCAATGCCGTCCAGGAACACCAAAAATCAACTAAAGACGACTACTGTCGTTTGCAGCCGCTGCAACAAAGAAGTCAGTGAAGTGGTCTCGTGTAAATTATGTTTCGCCCTGCTTTGCGAATCATGTTCGGGCCTAAAATCCCTACATAAATTAAATGCCCCGCGTCGCAAGAATTTCACGTGCGTTCCTTGCAAGAACAACCAGCCGAAAAAATTTAGGTCCTGCGAGCAGTTGACCAGTTGCACAGATAATCAACTTGGTGAAGCGATCGCAGTTCCATTAGCAGATGATAATGATACATCACCCACTTCCAGCACACCAGCTGCTGATACATTTCATCCAACTGACTGCTTCCCAGATATAAGGGCCGGATCCGTGGAACGGCTTATTTCCCATTGTGATATCACTAACGCCGCAACCTGTTCGGTTGACCCTGATGATGAAGACTCTAGCTTCTCTAACTTAACAGATGCAAAGGATAAGTCCCACCATCGCAGTGTCGCCACTGTAGCAACTCAAACAGAAGACTTCGCCAATATCCCGCATGCACAGCCAACAATGCATGCAGATCCCCAAAGAAGGAACTCCCCACCTTCTATCATGTTTACTAATGTGTCTGCACAAACTAATTTTTCGCTTGCTGAATCTTTGTTTCCTAGCCATCCCACGTGCCTCTTCAAGAACCGTAAATCACTTGAAATTATTATAACATCAATACTTGAAGATATCAAACATCGTATGCTCTGCACTACTAATAACTACGTATCCGCCATAGCTGATAACTTATATCAAGATCCAAGTTTGTGTACATGTAATGATGGTGGTCCAGCTATTAAATGCGCTACGACTCAGACCTGCGCTACTAATCAGGATCACAATAACTTATCCTACAGCACTAATGCACTGAATTCTAGCCAAACACTAAATTGCCCCGAGATCCAGATAGCCAAAGAACTTCCTTGCCAGGAAAACCAGACCAGAAACCCTGCCAATCCTACGGAAGAATCAGCTAATCCAGATAAACCACTTAGTGTCCCACCCCACAAATCACAGAAGCCATCTACTACATTGCAATGGAAACTCAATCCTGAAACTATCGTCGAGCCTTACTCGTACTCAAGCCGAGTGTATCAACCTACAATGCCGAAGAAACCTGAAATCCACAATTGCGGCCCCCCACTGCTAACATTACAACCATCCCGGGCGGAAGTTGTAGCTGCACCTCCTCCTACACTTGTGGCCCAGAGTTACTGCAGTAAGCCTCGCCATCCTGAAGAGGGTAAAATGGGAACCCCAAATGTACTAAAGAGAAGGCGATCATTTAAAATGGGCACCTCGGCCACCTCCAGGCTGCAGGCGATGAATCCACCAACTGTCCGTCTTCGACGAAGTCTATTCGTTTCCCGACTGGCCCCAAATACAACTCCAGATATTATATCGCGTCATACATAATGCATGAGCTGCACTTTACTGTGTCCGTCACACTTCTTAAGAAAACACCCCTGCATACATCGTTCAAAGTTGAGTGCGATGCACAGAATTTCAGCTCCATATCAGCGACTGCTCTCTGGCCGTCTGGATCACTACTCAGGCCATTCTCTGAACCTAAATCCAATATCACCCCACGCCTAGCCATGGCTAATGCGCTATCCCACCAAGACTGCTCCCAAGCGTGACGGTTTGATAGGCATTCCTATTCTCAGAAGCCCCAAAACCAGGAATCAGGGTCACACGATGATGAGCCCTATACATACCCCGATGACAAAATCTCTGATCAATCTCTGCAATACCACAGCTACAATGAAATCCACCCTCAGCTCATACCAACTATTGTAACCAACCGTGCTAAAAAGCCAACAAAAAAAATAAATAATGTCCTCGAATCAGCACTCGTGAAGGTCTCGTGTCACCTAACACTCAAGATTTTTTATCAAAATGTTCGTAGTATTCGGAATAAGCTCGAGACACTTGAGCAGATGCTTCTGTCCCAAATGGCTGACGTCATCTGCATGTCTGAAACCTGGCTGGAACCACAACAAGAATCAATTGCCTCCGCCCAAGCTGCTGGTTACAAATCTTTCTTCACCTCCCGCTCTCATACCTGTGGTGGGGGCGTTGCTGTTATCATAAATGCCAGTAGACTTGAGTTCGTACATGTAGTCTCCAGTAAATCCAATCTATTCGAAGCATTGATAGTAACGGTGAAGATCAACTCTTGCTTATTAGATCTCGGTGCAATATATACACCCCCAACCCCCGATGCTCAGACAATCAATGATATTGCATCCTGGCTAATAAATACGCTTCACACATCTGCTATCCACCTCATCTGTGGGGATTTTAACTTACCACCAAATCTCCAACATCTTCATGAGTCACTTATGGCTAAGATTGCACCTAGTGGCCTCAGGATCATAAACGAAGGCCCAACTAGAGGTCTTCATCGCCTGGATCTCATATTATCGTCTGGTTCCTGTAGCGTCGACATTAAACCCGAAACTCACTTTGAATCCGATCATGAACCCATCGTAGTCCTATTGCAGCTCCCAACGCCCAACTTTAATGTCTCCCACTACGTCAAAAGGAAGATCATCATCTCTCCCACCTTCCTACAACCGAACAGATGCCTTTATGCAACAAGATTAATTCCCTGGGAAGTTCCCGAATCAGGAGATCCGGAACTGGCTCTAGACATATTAACTAGATGGTTGCACACTGTTACTATGTTCTCAGCAGCTAAACAGGTCAGTATCTCCGCTAGAACTAATGCTTGGTGGTCTTCGGAGCTAAATCACAGTTTCAAGTGCAAACAGTCCCTCCATAAACAATGGAAACAGTCTGGTACAGCATATGACCGAACTCAGTACTCCAAAGCTAGAGCACTGTTTAATAGACTGAAATCGCAAGCCATTAAAGAATACACTGACAAGACCTTATCCAAAGGCAAAGTGCCATATACCCGTAACTCTGAACCAGATTCCAATTTCAATCCAGTTGAATGGATCAACTATGTAGCCAGATTCCAAGACAACATCACACAACCATATGATTACCAACCAGACCCCATTTCAAGTCCAGATGATGAGCTGTTTTCCATTCAAATCGATCGACAGCAGCTTCGTCAAGCCATCAACTCGCTGCGTCCGTCATGCACCGCTGGCATCGATAATGTCCCATATTTCATCGTAAAGTGCCTCAGTCCATATATCCTTGATACTCTGCTCTACTTGTTCAACTCCATCCTCTCTCATAGAGTGTTTCCGGCATCCTGGAGCAAATACAGTCTTGCCCCACTACCTAAAGTTCAACTACCAAGCCAGCCGAAGCACTATAGACCGATCTCCACTGCATCCACGCTCCTAAAGCTACTGGAAAAAGTCCTTCTTCCGCATATAACACGCCATCTTCTTCCACAATCATCAAAACAACTCCATTATGTTCTCCCTAATAGATCAACTGTCTCCAACCTTCTGGCAGTCCAAACGGAAATTTTAAATGCATTTGAGGCCAAATCAGAAATGGCGGTTGTTTATGCCGATATTGAAGCTGCTTTTGATAGCCTCAACATCTCAGCCCTTCTGAATCTCCTAACCAATTTCTTTCGGATCAAAGGTGACGTTTTCGCTTTTCTGCACTCGCTCCTCCGGAACAGAACAGTGTACCTCACTCATCGTAACCTCTGCTATACCCGATCCATCAATGCTGGTGTGCCGCAAGGTGGCGTTTTATCGGGGTTACTTTTTACCGCCCTCCTTATTCCATTTGTGTGTAACAGAGATGGTTTGGTTTTGTTTTGTTTTTATTTGGTTTTTAGGAGCATTAGCAACTAAGGCCATATTGCTCCGGGATATGCGGTGGTCATTCAATGAATGACCTTTCCGCATCCTCCGTATTTGGTGGTGACGGGCTCGAACCCCGGTCTAATCAAGAAGCGTGTGCTACGCACTGTAACAGAGATGATGTCATTACATACGCCGACGATATAAAGTTCCTAACGGAAATACCACCATCAGCCGACAGGGGAGTGATCACATCGGAAATCTGTAATAAGATCACAGCTTTCTCTAGCCATCTCAACCATTTCGGTCTCAAACTGAACCCCCAAAAATCCGTTATTATGGTTTTTTCTCTGAAGAAGTGTCCCACATCCATACAACCCTCACTGCAGGGTGCAGTTATTCCAAGTGTAACTAAACACAAAGATCTCGGTGTGACCTTCGACCCAAACCTTAGGTTCAACTGTCACATCGAATGTGTTCTACGCAAGATCAACCGAATGCGCTGGATTGCCCGTCAACATCTTCTTCATAACACAGACGCAAGAACCACCATCAGATATCTGGAAACCATTGTGTATCCTACCTTTCTGTATGCCTCTGAAATATGGGCATCCGCAGTACCTTCTCTCATGAAGCCCATCCTCGCCAGTGAATACTGGATATTGAAGTGGGCAACCCACAAACATCGACTCTCCCCTCAGCAGAGGACCACCAGCATGGCCGACCAACTCCAAATCCCGCGGCTACCTCAAATAATAGGCATGAGGAGAACTGTGACCACAGTCAAAATGCTGGTTGGCAAAATCAACTCCCCTGACTTCTCGGATATATGCCAGTGGCATGTTCCACTTCCTTCCTTACGAGCCACCCCTCTTCTTCAGCTACAACGGAACAGGCTGAAGATCAGTGACAGATTCCTTCCTGGACAAGTACTTCCTACAGTACAAGCCCTGCTAATGATCGGAGTTGACCTCCAGAAATTCGCTTCTGATCGCAATTACAGGCGCTCATTGGCCGAACTTGTTCCCCTTTTGTTTGGCCCCTGATGTCGACTCATATGATATCTCCATCTGCTATCTCCTATGAGGCGCATAACGGCACGTCGCAGGCAAATGGACGAACTGTTTCACAATAAAATGCAATACCGAACATCAATTTGGCACTGTGAAATATTCTGACATGTGTGAATATGCTTAAATATGTGCTTTGTACATAAGAACGTGTACATACCTTGGTGTACTGTCTGCCTCACAACTATGTACATACTCATATCTATTGAATGGCTAATGCTACGTTTTTAATTGTTATGTAATATTTTATACTGCACAAATTTTTATACTGTACATATTTTTATATTTCTATATCATTGTCAAGCCCCTGGCCTCCTGGCTGTGGCGGGCACATTATTGTATCTTTACTGTACAATAAAGATTTTCTTCTTCCTCTTCTAGGAGTAAAATGTCCTCAGTCTTTTCCAGAGTTTCAGAAAGAAATCGCGCCACTCTTCAGAATATTTCTCGTTGTCTTCTAACGTTTAAGACAAATGCTTTCAATTTTAATCTCTAATTTTTGATAGGCTGCATGGGGAGACTGACTATACCTGTGAGGCATATTCTGGGACTGGCCTAACGGACATCCTGTGAATACGGATGAGTAATGCCAACTGATTGAAACCTCTGCTTACCCTCTTAAAAAAACCTGACCTTTTGCCTGCTGCTTTCCCTCACAATGTTTGGGACACGAAACTTAGAGGATTCTCTAACAAAAATACCCGAATTTCTCTATGCACTAACTTTCTTCATCACGTTATTTTTATTTATTTATTATTCAATTTATTACATATACTTCACCCCTGAACAGACTTCAGCCAGGAGGGTGCCTATATACATTTGTACAGTATAACTTAGAGAGCAAACATAGAAATCGTACATAAATTACGCATATTATTATTATTTATATTTTATAGAAACATTAGTTTCTATATTCCAAAAAAAAAAAAAAAAATAACATCTAAATTATTGTTAGTACGATAACAAAAACTGTTTCGTATTCTATGTGTGTGTGTGTGCATTAGCAAAGCTCATCAGCTCACACTTATTCTCATTAAGTGCCAAATCCATTAACTGCCATTCTGTTCATCTCCTTCAGGCACTGAATTATGTTGCAGAGCTTTATTTAAAACGATACAGTGGTTGGTACTGCGAATTGCTCCAGAAATTTCTATGCCGTATGCAAATATGTTAATTTTGGTTTGGGAGGTCCCTAAAATATTTGGCAGTTCGTTGACATAGATTACAAATAGCAGCGGGCCCAAGGATGAACATTGTGGGACCCCAATTGCGGATTTTAAACGGTATGAAATGTTACCTTTAAAGGGTACCGACATTTAGAAAGAAAGAATCTTTATTTATCCTACCAAATGTAAATATTTGGTAGGACAAATAAAAAATATGAGACAAATTCCCTTCACGGCACAAAATGCCAGAGGATTGATATAAAATGAAACGTAAAAGAAATATAACAGAATAGCTAAAATATAAAAACCAAAAAACTAAACTAAAACATAAAAGAATTGCACTTCCTTTCAAGTAGTTTGCAATTCAGTGAAGAGCCTGTCCTCTGAGTCCGTAAAGTAAAGGACTTTGACCTTGTCAGAGGCTTTGCTTAAATGCCTAGGAAGATTTTGCCAAATTGCTCTTCGTTAGGATACGAAAGAAATCATGAGTGTGTAGGTGGATCGTCCCTAAAGGGACCCTAAAGCCACGAGTATAATCCGACAGATTAAGTTTCATAACTTAAACAGCTGCTTCATTACAATGGATTCAATTGTCTTTGAGAGTATATTTAATTCGCGCTTGCGCGAGTTGATGTATGTCGTGTTCAGTTATGCTCTTCATAGATAGTAAGTTTTAGTTACTTATCCTTGACCATGATTCAAGTACTAATGGATTCCTCTTCTTCCGCCCAACACGGATGAGCCATCATCTCCATCATCAAACAAACAGATACTTCATGTTTTATACTTTTCTATGCTATTGCTTCCATTATATTAGCTCTAACCCGTATACAGCCAGCAAACAAAATGCCCTAAAGGCATATGACGACATCGTGGTCAACCTTGAGAAGTCACAAAGCCCTGCGCTGCTGAACCCCCAGGGTACGTTAAACTCTCCTATTCTTTCAACTTTAAAAACTCCCCTCTCAGCAGAAATACAATGGTTGTATCAATACTAATTCTCAGAAGTGAATATAAAGGCTCTGTATAACCCGTCTTATTCCGACTCCCACAGTCAAACCATCGTCAAAAGAACACCTAAAATACAAGCGGTTTTAATTCTTCGCAGAAAAGTAATTAGTCGGACAAATTTCAGCCTAAAGGCAAAGTATGGCAGAATCAGAAATTTCGACAAGCCCTCCCACGTGCTTCCGTTGTAAAGTAGATCAGGAAGCAGTAATCCAATGTATGTCATGTCGGCAATTTTACTGCGTGGCCTGTACCAAATGCGACATAAAGCGGTTCAACAAGCAGCGACGTCAAAAGTACATTTGCCCATTCTTGAAAGAAAGTAAAGAACAAATGACAAATGCAACGGAATGTGTGGATATCCAGAATGACACGAAGGTCGAAAATAACCACACATCAAACTTTAGTCAGACTCACGCTGCAAGTCAAACTGACTCAGTAGCGGTTAACCCGGAGTGTGATATGGACTCAGAGGTCTGCAGTCAACAACCAATCATCGCGATATATGAAAATCCTGTGGAATGCAGGAAAGAAAGCCAACGGGAAAGTGCCCTCCTTAATGATGAGCAAAACAGGTTCCTGAAAAACATTGATGGCATCTGTACAGAACACATGAAATTGTTCCACATGCAAACTGCAGAATTTCTGGAAAACATAATGTTGAAACTCACATCAATCTCTGACAGTCTGCAGAATTTATCTGAAGAGAACCGGCAGCTTCGTGTATAAAACAATGACATGAAACAAGAAATAGGTTAAAGGAGACAATCCATACTGGATAGGGTGCATCAAGACCCACATTTGCAGAAGTAGTCACCGGCAAAACAAAGATGCTGAGAATAACCAAAAGATCCCACCAGCAGGGCTCATAGGCAGCCTCTACTCCCTGGCATCTCTCAACCGACCAACTCAAAAGAAACCCGGATGACATATTCAACGTATCAGAACATGGAACATGGAAGACAACACGGCAATAGAGATGCCACAGAACTTTCCTCGAAGGGGACTCGTGCTAATTCGTACAATATCACAGCAGTTCAGACTCATGGTCGAATCTTTATATCTCGATTAGAACCGACTACTAAACCAGACAGCATTAAGGCCATGTTTACAGAAGTACATAGGATGAATATTGGTGTGAGACAGAAAAGAACCAGGTATCCAACCTACGCCTCTTTCATCCTTACCTGCCACCCAGGGAAGATGAGCTTCGTACTGGATCCAAGGCTATAGCCCCCTGGAATCCTCGTCAAATCCTTCCTAGATCAGAAGTCAAGAACCGCAATAAACCACCGACATCAACATCAAACGCAATAGCAATTAAAGCTACCGAGCTCCCAAGCCAACACAAAGCATGAGAAATCAAATAATTTCACTGAGAACAAACTTACCATAGGAAACAAACTGTATACATATCATTCAATCCAATTCTCAGCAGATTATAATGACAATCCCCAGAGTTCCAGACCTGTGAAGAATATCCCTGTACACATCGCAATGCACAGTAGACCAGTGCGAACCTTAAAAAGAGGCTTGCCACCTGTACGAACTCCAGTTACTTTGGCTACCACCATTCGAATTGTCTATCAAAATGCAAGGAGTATTTGTAACAAGCTAGACACTGTCGAACAGCTTCTCCTCTCTAAAACCTTTGATATTCTCTGCATTGTGGAAACATGGCTTGGGAATGGGCGGGACACCCTTGCCTGTGCTCCTCAGGCTGGGTACCAGATGCTCAGTTCCTCCAGAGAGGATCGTAGAGGGGGAGAGTCGCAATATTCTATAATACCACTATCTTCTCATTGGCACATTCTGTGGTAACCCAATCCCTTGCATTTGAAGCTGCTATGGTGTCCCTCAAGCTCAATGCCAACCTGATAGACATAGCACAGTATACATTCCACCAGGCCCAAACAGTGACATCATTGAAGATGTGATCCACTGGCTGGTAAATTACCTCTATGCCTCTGCTAAGCACATTATTTATGGAAATTTAAATCTTCGACCTACTCTCACACATTTCAGTAGAAAACTCATTAGCAGTATCGATTCATTGGGTATCGGCGAAAGGTGTGGACATGTGATATTTGTAACAGAACGAGCGAAATCAACAGAGAGAATGAAACCGTAAACCCACGGAAAGCAGACAGCAGCATCCTAGACACTGACCTCGACAATTTCACATCACTGACATCATTACCGCCTGCCGAACCTTCTGACTGTCTTGTTACTAACGAAAACGGAACAGAGATTGTTTGTAATGGTTCCAACACAAAAACTATTATGCCTGAAAGCCCGATGGCCAATACTGACCAAGTAATCACCAACGATTTCATTAGTAGAAGCCTTACAGAAATCATCACTGAACACACGAGAACTATCACAGCCCTACAAACAGATAATGCAAGGATTACGTTAGACAAGATGGAAAGAATTTTTGAATGCGTCGCTGATCTCTTCACTGAAAACCAGTTTCTGCGGGCTCAAAACTTAGAAATCCTGCAGGAAGTATCTCATCTGAAGAGCCAACTTGAAGAACTTAAGAGCATGACTATGAATAGTTTCACTTCGAAGCCTGGCCAAGGTGCAGGATTCCCATTCACCTCTTCTATACTCACTAATGGGATGACACATAACGAGAATGATGTAACAGCATACAATCAGACTTCCGCACTGAAAAAGAACCCAATGCGGAATCAAAAAGAAACCTATGAGGTATCAACTTATGAAAGTAACGCTGCATGTGTAGATCCCCTAGCTCTCTTTATAGCAGGCCGAACGTGCACACCTCACCAGCTTGACGCACCGAATCAAATTTTGGATAGATCCATGATTACAAATACCATTCATCCCAATTCTGTTAGTAGACACTGTCAGGAAACTCCTACAGAAACTCACCTTGGCCCCCACTCGTGGGGTGAGGTTGTCGCCGGGCCGTCCCCTCATGTATCCAAAGGAAACACAACGAAGGAAAAGCGCCAAACGGCAAGGATGGTACCTGAGACACGAAGAAACAAGAGATCGAGAAGATCATATATAACTGGGACAGCCCCAACTACTTGGCTCAAGACTAGTGGCAACGTAGCACACATCGACCAACAACCCACTCGCAAAAGCCTATTCATCTCACGATTGGCTCCACACACAACCTCTGAGCAAGTTAAAAATGGCATAAGTGATAATTTGAATATATCCGTTGATGTATACCAACTACCCACAAAATGGCCTTCTTATTCATCTTTCAGATTAGATTGCAACAGTACCCAATATAAAATCCTGTGTCAGCCATCCACTTGGCCTCAAGGGCTCCTCATCAGGCCCTACTTTCAATCTTCGCCCCACACCAGACTTCAGAGGCACAGCCAATCAAGACACGATCACATTCAGGGTCCAGTAAACCCCACTAGCTGACTCACTACCGAAATCATGAATGGAAGCCAATTCACAATAATTCCTGTTAGGATATCTGAAAGAAACACCTTAAAAAAAGAGAGAAAAAGACCGCAGAGGGTACTAAGGAATATCCCCAGACATAATAGCATCTCTATATTCTATCAGAATGCCCGTAGCATCCGTAACAAGCTTGAAACTGTAGAAGAACTTCTACTTTCGCACAAGTTTGATGTGCTTTGCTTAACAGAAACCTGGCTTGGCCGAAATGAGGAGCATTTTCCATATGCAGTGTCGGCTGGATATAATGTGATTCTCTGCTCCCGACAAGACAAAAGGGGAGGTGGAGTGGGACTCTTCTACAAAACACCGCACATACTTGTTACTAAGAATTATAAAAGTCAGTCCACTAAGTTCGAAGGGCTAATTGCGTCATGCGAATTTAAATCTGCTCGCATTGATTTTGCAGTTATATACACCCCTCCAGGACCCGATGCTGAAACCGTCGACGAGATAACTAATTGGCTCATTCATGGGCTCCATCACTCAGCAAGGCATGTTATCTGTGGAGACTTTAACTTTTCCCCTCAACTTGTTCATCTTCAGTCCAGATTGCTAAATAACCTTCACCCATTAGGAATCCATCTGATTAATAATCTCCCGACCAGAGGTGATCACCATCTTGATCTTGTGCTATCATCGAGCAATTGTGAACTTGATTCTACAACAGAAATAGCTTTTCAATCTGATCACATGCCAATTTTAATTAACTTATATTTTCCGACTCCAAATTACAACGTCTCGACTCAGGTCCACACCAAGATAATAACGAGCCCAAAATTACTCAACATTACTAAATGTCTAGAAGCAGCCACTGCAATTCCTTGGAATGCACTTGAGCAATGTGATAATCAACTTGCCTTAGACCTTTTAACTCGCTGGCTCATCACAATTTCTAATTATGCAGCCTCAAAGAAAATAAGGATCTCTGAACGTACGAGAGGATGGTGGACTCCTGAGCTGAGTAACAGTTTTAAGCTTAAACAGGAACTGTACAAACAGTGGAAAATGACAGGACTAGCTCCGGACCGAATTGCGTACTCCAAAGGACGAGCAAGCTTCAACCGCCTCAAGTCTCAAGCCATAAAACATCACATTGAAACCACACTTCATAAGGGCTGTCCATCATACCGACAGAAATACAGTGAACTCCCTCCACAGTGTGATCCTGAAAGGTGGATGGACTTTATTGCACGAGTTCAGCAAAACCAACTTGAGCCCAGTGATATTCCCATGTTTGATGATGATGTGCCCAGAGATGCACTTGAAACCATTCAATTAACAAGACAAGACCTTTTATCTGCGATTAATAAGTTGCCTGCAACTGGTACAGCGGGAATCGACAAAGTACCACAATTTATCATTAAATGTTTGAGCCCATTTCTAAGTGATCCGCTCCTAATAATTTTCAATAGCATATTAAAAGGAGAATTTTTCCCTCCAATATGGAATTTATATTCTGTTAGGCCACTCCCAAAAGTTTCCCAGCCAACTGAAGCCAGGCACTTTAGACCCATCTCTCGTTCCTCGTGTCTATTGAAATTACTTGAAAAAACAGTACTGAAAACACTTACCACGCACATTCTCCCGCACAGGCCCCAGCAAATTCATTATTCGTTGCAAAACAGATCAACAGTTAGTAACCTGATTATGACTACTAATGCAATCCTTGGATCATTTGAGGAGAAAGAAGAAATGGCAATCACATATCTTGATTTACAAGCTGCGTTCGATAGTGTTCACATCCCAGCCTTGCTCAAACTCCTTCGAAATTACTATCACATCACAGGCCCAGTATTGAAGTTTCTGACATCCCTTCTTCAGAGCCCCGCGAGCAAGAAGACTGCCCGGGTGCACAGTGTATTAAAAGTGATTTCTATAGTGCTTATTTTGAGCTAGAGACAATACTAACTCAAGACTTCCTTTTTTTATTTTGTGGACTGCAGTGACTGCTCAGAGGCTCTCACATCCGCGTTGTGCGGGGTGGGCGCCCAGGCTTGGCCTGGACGGCTAAGACGAGCCTGACTGTTGATTAACAGTTAAATTGTCAGTGTAGTGTGGGATATTGGAAACATTAATCCGAGTGTTCCGCGCCCTTTTGGGTTGCAATAACTGGTGTTTTGGCTAAAGAACTTGTTGCTTTATTGCGACGAGAATTGTTATTGCTCCTGTGGAGTAAGTATATTTGTTATTTTGTTTGGCAATCTGCGATTGCTGTATACTGTGTGTTATCTATTGAATTACTTTTGGTTGTATTGGCTTCTCATGGCTGCGCGTCCTGAAGGGAGGCCTGGCATTTCTGGACATGATGAACAGAATGTAACAGAGCTGGACTTGACCTCGTCTCCGCCTAGGTTGAGATCATTGGCAGTTTGTCTCGAAAGAATGGAGGATCCAGAGACCTCCATGGATGATTCTAGTGATGCAGATGCACGTCTGGACACGGCACAACGTACAGGTTTAAAGAGGATAAGAGTTGACAGTGGTGAGAAGATAGAAGTTGAGGGGGCCTTGTCATTTGACGATATTAAGGACACAAGGAAACAGTTGCAAGAGTTCCTTTTTAGGGACAGTAATAAAGTGAGTCGTGCGGTAATTAATGCGATTCTTGATATGTGGGACGTCTTGGAGTCAAAGGCGCTTAAGGTGAATGAGTCCAATAAGTTACTTAGGGTTCGTTTGCAAGAACGTGCTGTTGTGGGACAGGTCCAGGAATCATTTGCAGAGGTAGTAAAGAGAGGTGGTGGTGTAACACCTCAAAAGGAAAAGGACAGACATGTGGTTTTTATTAAGGCGGACCACGAAAAGTATAAAACAAGCGAGGACGTGAGAAGCGAAGTCCTTAAGTCAGTGAGACCTCAGTTAAAGGAAATGAAAGTTAAGAGTTTCCGAACGATTCGCGATAAAGGTGTTGTGCTGGAACTTGACTCAAGGGAGGACCTAGCCAAGGTCACGAACTGTGCTGAGATAAAGAATTGTGGGATGAAGTGTGAGATCCCAAGGAAACAAGGAAATAGAATAATTATTTACGATGTGGATGGAAGCTTAGAAAAAGATGAATTCCTGGAGCAAGTCTATATCAAGAATGTGCAAGAAGCTGGAATTTCGAAAGACAAATTTTTGAGTGAGACTGTAGTAAGATCTGTTGCCAGGGTCTATGATTCAGAGGCGAAAAATTGGATCCTAGAGGTTGCAGAGCCAGTGAGAAAATTTTTGGTGGAGAGGGGTCGTCTTTACGTCCATTGGAGCTCACATAGAGTGCGAGATATCGCATTCTTAACGAAGTGTTTTAGGTGTCTAGCATTTGGGCACGTTTCCAGAAATTGCAAAGCCAAGCTAACCTGTGGGCATTGTGCGGGAGAGGGTCACCTCTTCAAGGACTGTTCTCGGAAAAAAGATTCACCGAGCTGTGCGAACTGTAAGCGAAAGGGATTGGGGGCTGACCATAGTATTCGGAGCAAAGATTGCCCAGAATACAAGAAATATGTTGAATCTATCAAAAGGAAACCGTTAAATGGATAGTACAACTAAAAATAAAGCAGTTGCAAAATTAAAAGTTATTCAAATTAATGGTCAGCGTTCCTCCCAAGTAGCGTCGCAGTTGGCGCAGAAGACACGAGAAGAGGATTGTGATCTCCTCCTTGTACAGGAGCCCTATAGGGTAAAAGATGGAATAAAAGGATATCCGGTAAGTTATAGGATTGCGCAGCATGAGAATTGCCAGGCTGCTGTTGTTATATGCAACCCCGACCTTGCAGTTACTAAGATACAAAGTCTTTCATTCTCACATGGAATTTGTGTAGAAGTTATTGGCCCGATTGGGCGGATATACTTAGTGAGTCTGTACTGCCAGTTCCAAGAGACCCCTGAGTTGTACCTGAGGTACATAGATGCAGTGTGTAGAGCGCTTTCAGGGAAGCGGATAATACGTGGCGTGGACTCCAATGCAGACTCTGTACTGTGGTACAGTAATGAGACCGATGCTAGGGGCACCCTCTTTGAGGATTGCCTGGTTAGTAATGGCCTGGAGGTTGCGAATCGGCCCCACAACCTGAGCACCTTTTCGACTGCTAATGGCGAATCGAATATTGATGTAACACTATGTAGTGTATCAGCCATAGATGTGGTGCAGAATTGGTGTGTACGGGAGGGGTGGTCGACAAGCGACCACCGGGCTATAACGTTTGATATAATAAGCAGAACACAGAGTCTGGGGGAGGAAGTGCCAAGTAGGCTTGTTAGGAAGTCTGTGAACTGGCAGGTATTCTGGACTTGTATCCACAAGCGAATGCAGGAAGGGAAAGCTGATTTTATTGCTAATAATGCGGATTTTAAAGCGAACTTTTTGACTAGAGCTCTGAGAGGATCTTCATGCAGATCAATGGTTAGGGGACCAAGACGAGCTAGATCGGTGCCCTGGTGGAGTGTGGGCCTCAGATGCTTGCGAAAGCAAGTTAACTGTGCCAGACGAAGGTGGAAGAGGGTGCGAGATGGTAGGCCGGAATTGGTGGCTGTTTATCATAGACTGTACAAAGACCTTAGAAACAGATATGTAACTGAAATAAGGAAAGCAAAGCAAAAATCCTGGGAGGACTTTGTACACATAGAAGGAAATCGGGACCCTTGGGGTTTCCCGTATAAATTAGTTATGGAACGGCTAAAGATGGAGACAGTTACCTTCTCGATTCGTACTGCGGGTTCTGAAACAAGAACATGGGAAGAGTCGATTGAGGCAGTGTTGGATGCCCTCTTTATTCCTGATAATGCACAAGAGGACACACCGAACCAGGCTTGCATCAGGAGAACAAATGCTGAATATCTTGGGCAAGGTATAGAAGGCCCCTTTAAAATGGAGGAGCTGCAGGAGGCACTGAAGGTAACGAAGAATAAAAAAGCCCCAGGTGACGATGAAATCTTTGCTGAGACACTTAAAAAGTTTTTTGAGAAGTATGCTTCTTCTTTGTTGGAAGTTTACAATGGGTGTCTGGCGGAGGCAGTTTTTCCGGCTTGTTGGAAGTCTGCCTTGCTAAGAATCTTGCTAAAGAATGGTGATAAGGACACATCGAACCCCAGGTCATATAGACCGATAGCACTTCTTTCGGTGCTAGGAAAGGTTTTGGAGCGCCTAATGTTGACTAGAGTCTTAGTGAAATATGAAGCTAAAGGGCTAGGCTCGGCGAGGCAGTACGGTTTCAGACGAGGGAAGTCTATTGAGGATGCCCTATCAGAAGCCATGCGATGCGTGCGAGTCAGTGATAGCAGGTATGTGTTAGGCATATTTGTTGACTTCAGAGGTGCCTTTGATTCTCTCTGGTGGGAGAGTATATTGGCAAGATTGAGGGTTATGACCTGCCCGCATAACCTCTTTAAACTGATGCGAAGCTACTTTTCAGACAGAAAGATCATAGTCAGGAATAAGTTCACCTCCGTAGTTCGGAGGATTGAACGGGGAGCACCGCAGGGCTCGATTTTGGGCCCTGCGGTGTGGAACATTGTCCTTGACGAAGCTCTTAATGATGATTGGGGAAATGCTGAGATATTTGCCTATGCAGATGATGTGTTATTGCTAGTTCAAGGGAACTCACGGTTAGTCATTGAGCAGGAGGCTGAACAAGCAATACAGAGGCTGGATTTGTGGGCAATTACAAACAAGTTAGCGATATCGGCGGAAAAGTCGATGATTATGTTGCTTAAAGGAAAACTGAGTGCCAATAGAAATCCCACGGTGAGATTGAGGGGGTGTCCTCTGAGGTACCAGTGCCAGGTGAAATATCTTGGAATTATGTTGGGCGAAAGGCTTAGCTTCGTGCCCCATGCAAAATATGTGCGCGAAAAAGTAAAGAAGATCTCCGGCAGGATTCGGAGGATAGTTCGCCACGAGTGGGGTCTGAGAGGTAAAGCTCTCGGACTACTTTACCACTGTGTTTTTGAGCCAATTATTATTTATGGCTGTGGAGCATGGGGCGAGGCTGTTAACCACTGTTTCGTGCGAAGGCACTTAAGTGCTGCACAAAGATTAGCGGTGCTGTCTTTGACGAGGGCCTGTCGAACGGTGTCCAGTGAAGCGTTGCAGGTGTTATCTGGGAAGTTTCCCATAGATCTGGTTGTAGCTAAGCGGTTCCTGTTGTTTAATACCAGAAGGAACCAACGGGTAGAACTTTTTGGGCTAAGTTCTTGTCCTGAGCAGGGACGTATTTATGGAGTCCTTGATGTAAGGAGAGAGGAGAAACGATTGCTAAGTGAATTGACCCAGATCTGGCAAACTCGCTGGACGACTTCAGAAGTAGGCAGAGTGACGTATAAATTTATTCCTTCGGTAGAGACTCGAAGGCTGCAAGAAAGGTGGCCACATCTGGGATTGCACCAGACAATGGTGGTGACTGGCCATGGGCTTGGGGTTCGTTTGAAACAGTTTGGACTAATTCAGCAAGATACGTGTGCCTGTGGGCTTGCAGAAGATAGTGAGCATATTATGTGGTATTGCCCAAGATATGATGGGCCCAGAAATAGATTCCGGCAAAGGATCGGAGGTGTAGTTGATCTGCATGAGATCTTCGAGGACCTAGGTTTTTATAAGGCTTTTTTGTGTTACATTGATGAAATTTTTAGAATAAGAGATGTTTAAGTAGTTACTGTTGTGTATATAGAGATGTGATGTTTTATAGTGATAAAACACTATGTGATTGCTTCAGGCAAGCCTAATTTGTATTTAGGGAAAGCTTTTAGTGTGTTTTTAAGGAAGTATGTCTTTTAAGGTATGTTTTATGGTAAATGTACTATGGAAGTTTTATATTTTAACGTAGATAGTAGAGGACCCACCTCCACGCGGTAGGGGCGGAAACCCCTATCACAAAAGCTAACTGCGTTAGCTGGTGGAGGGGGCCAAGTGGTCCGAGGGCATATATGTAAAGAATAATCTGTTCTTTTTTAGTTAAATGTGTTGATGAGCTTTTGCTCAAGGAACACAAATAGATTATATGATGATGATGATGATGATCCCTTCTTCAGAATAGAATCATCCAAATGTACATAGGAAAACAAAGGTATACTAGACAAATACATGCAGGCGTTCCACAAGGAGGAGTCCTGTCCGGAATTCTTTTCACTGCTATCATCTACCCACTAATACACAATAGAACAGATATGATATCATATGCAGATGATTTAAAGATCTTCACAAAAATAAATTTGACCGATGAAGCCAAAAACGCCACAGTAACCATCAACAAGACCTTATCAGAAGTACAGCAGTACCTCAAGAATTCTGACCTGCAAGTGAACCCTGAGAAATCTGCCATCATGGTATTCTCTCTTAAACCCATACCAACCATAATCAGCCTGCGATTGACGGAGTCCCGATCCCCTGCGTTGAAAAGCAAAGAGATCTGGGTGTAATCTTCGACAGAAAATTACGATTCCATCACCATATAGAAGAACTCTGTGCTAAATTCAACAAGAAACGGTGGGTTGCCAAGCAGCACTTGCTACACATTCACAACAGAAACCTGATAAAAATGTATATCAGGATGAAGATTTTTGGAATTGTACTGTATGTAGTAGAGTTGTGGGGCTCAGCTGCAGACACCACAATTAAACCATTAAAAGCCGCTGAATACTGGCTCCTGAAGTGGGCAACCTGGAAGTGTCATCTCCCACCACAGCAGCGCACAACACCGATGGCCAACGCGCTGAATTTAACCAGGTTTTCAGCATTAATGCACGAGAGAAGACTCATCTTCACCGTAAAAATGATTGCCGGGAGAGTCTCAGCACCCAACGTTTGGGACACCGTGTGCTGGCGGATTCCCCAACCAGGTCTCCGCTCCACTCCCAAGCTTCTTGCTCTTCCTTCGAGACTACATTTGAAAGATCGGTTCCTGCCTTATCAGAAGCTCCACCTGGTTCAATCCCTGGATGCTGACTTATTTAAAATCATAGATGATAAAAAGTATAGACGGATCATCCTAGATCTGCACGTGGTCTCCAGAACTACCAACTGATCTCAGATCGTAATGGCGGGGCAAGAGACTCTCAGAAAACTGGACTTGAGGAAAAGCTTTTGTTATCACAATTTGTTATTTTTGTTATTTTGTATTAGTTTTCAATTCAAGTCAATGTTATCTGCTATGAGTACTTTTTTTTTTTTATTATATAATTTGCTTATAATTAATCTTTACAATTTCTTTATTATCTCTGCCGTTTGTTAACCTCTGGCATGGTGCCGTGAAGGGTATTGTATGGTCGTGGTACCTGCGTGTACCGGTGAACTGTACAATAAAGATCTTATTTATTTAATTGCCACCCCACGAGAGGATCTAATCTCTTGGATCTGATATTCTCTTCAGCACCATGCGACCTCGAAGACAGTCTCAAAACCTATTTCAATCCGATCACGAACCCATTGGTATACTTCTGCACTTAGCCGCACCTAACTTTGATATCCAAGGCCCAAAAAAGAAAAAACGACATCACAGTCCCAAATTCATTGATCCACCACGATGTCTCGAGGCTGCATCCTCGATACCTTGGGAGGATCTCAATAATTGTGAACTCGAGCGAACTGTGGACCTCATGACCAGATGGATTCGAACCATTGCAATTTATGGTACTACAAAGACTGTCTGCACCACTCCCCGTTCGAGAGCTTGGTAGACACCAGCACTGAACAACAGCTTTCAACAAAAACAAAATCTGCATAAGAGATGGAAAGAATCAGGCGCTATACAAAATCGTATTGCCTTCTCCAGAGCCCGGGCAGTTTTCAACCATCAGAAAATATTTGCAATTAAAAAGCATTTAAATGCAACCCTACGAAAAGGCAAATCGTTTTATGACTCAGCACACAGGAATTCCTAAAACACTGGGCCTTGAACTGTAGATGGACCACATTGCACGGTTCTCAAACACTGTGGCCCCGAAGCACCTAGGCAACGTACCCATCAACAACGTCCCTACTGATATGCTCGCCACCGTTCGCATCACCAGGAAGCAGCTTATAACTGCTATAAATGGATTGCCACCCACTGCAACTGCAGGCCCCGATCTTGTGCCACAATTCATGATTAAATGTTTTAGCTCGTTTATCATCGATCCTCTACTATCAATTTTTAGCCGTGTCTTAACGCAGCACTACTTTCCCCCTCTCTGGAACAGATATGCTGTGAGGCCACACCCTAAATGCCAATCCGCAACCCTCATTAAACAATTAAGGCCAACTCTCATTCTTCCTGCCTCTTGAAGCTCATGGAGAAGACATTACTTTCCACCATCACCAATCAAATCATGTCTTACAAACCCCCACAGATTCACTATGCCATTCGAGGAAGATCCAATTTAACATCCATAACCAACACCATTCTCAGTGCACTAGAAGCGAAATCAGAGCTTTCTGTCACCTTCATCGACCAGGAAGCTGCCTTCGACTCCATCAGTGTCCCCTCACTTGTTCACCTCCTTGAAAACTACTTCTACATAAAAGGTGGCATGTTGTGGTTTATCACAGCCCTGCTCTCCGACAGAACCATTCTTCTTAAAGCGGATCAACACACAATCTGGAGAAAGATCACTGCGGTAGTTCCCCAAGGCGGAGTTCTCTCCGGAGCATTATTCACCGCAGTTATTCTTCCGTTTGTGCAACAGAGAGAAGACATACTCTGCTGTGCCGATGATATTAAGATATATACTCAGATTAACCCCGGCGAACATCTCTCAAACATCAATAAAAAGATCTGTGAAAAGTTACACAACTTAGGATCCTATCTCCATCAATTTGGCCTCCTCATTAACCCTGCCAAATCAGCACAAATTGTCTTTTCTCTGAAGCGCCAACCCACTGAAATCCAAGCCTCTCTAGACGGCATTCCCTTCCCAGTGGTCAAGATGCATACAGACTTGGGAGTCGTCTTCGACTATAAACTGAGCTTCAACCCCCACATTGACAAGCTCATAGCAAAATTCTGTCAAATGCGCTGGACCACAAAACAACAACTGCTCCACGTTAGGGATCTGGATGTGACTCGTCGGTATGTATACACCTCAGCGTACTCCGTCGTACTGTATGCCTCGGAAATTTGGGGGTCCGCGGCCCCTACCAACATCAAGCGCGTGTACTCCGCCGAATACTGGCTCCTTCGTTGGATCACGCAAAAACATCGTCGTCCACCCCAGCAAAGGACAACTGCGATGGCGACGTCACTTCACTTTGCCCGCCTTCCAGATCTTGTATTTGAAAAACGCCTCGTTCTCACTGTCAAGATGGAATGGTCTCGGAGCCAAGCATCTGGGAACTGTGTGGCTGGAGGATCCCTCTACCCAGACTGAGGTCAGCTCCCACGCTCACAGCTCACTATAACAGACTAGCACTCAGTGAACGCTTTCTCCCCAGGGAGAGGCTCCCCAAAATCCTTTCAATTGACGGCGACCTCTGTAGGTTTGTGAAGGGTAGGAGGTACCCACCGAAAACAGATCCTTAAGAGCCTGACCTTGGCCAGGCAAAGTGCACATTGATAAGGGCACGTTCAAATTTTGGATTACTTTTGGAATTAGCGATTTTAAAGTAGTGTCGTCGACTCCATATTAGTTGGTGAGTTGGTGCATGTATTTTTGTGGCTAAATTTTAAGTGAGTGAGAAGATATTAACGTTTTTCTAATTTGCATTGTACAGACATGCTACCTCGTTGTTGCTTGTATGTAATGGCCGCTCCCACTGTAGTTCTGCCTATGTCTTGTATGTCTTGTAATAATTTCTATAGTGTCAGTTAATACTGTTCCTGCTGCTTGTTAGTTTGATTAACTGTACTTTTGGAACACTGGGGAAATTGTTATTATTTCTATATCAGTTATACTCACTACCAAGAAGACTATGGGGTTCTTAGTATTGTTGCCACATTTAGCGATAAATTAATTAGCAAATAGTCGGCCATTGCTTCTTCCGGAAGCAAGTCACGTGAACAGTGCTTTCTTCTGTGATTGGTTGCTGGAATTCCTGCATTTGAAAACTGCCATGAACCTATATTTTAATTATGCTGCTGCTTATTTTCTTAAATTTATAATCCCCTTATTTCATAATGTGTTATACAGTATAATGAGTGGAATTAATTCAATTGTCTCCACAATCAGTATAGTTAATTAGTGCTTGGAAACTTGATCAAAACCTTCAGATTGTAACAGCGCGCTATTCGCAGTGCCCCCTAGCAAGTTCGCAGCAAGTGCAAATTAAAAATTATCTCCTCAGACAGCCCAACCTCCAGCCCAACAAGCTGCTGGTTTTTGTCAATGCTACATCGCTACACTTGTGCTTTGCTTTTCATCCTGCACTCCCTTCACCTGACATGAGCGGGAGGGAAAGTTCCAGTTCTGCTAGTGAGGAGGAGCCTGAAACAGTTCCAGAGAATCCCCCTCCAACTAGTACCCTGCCAAAGATCCAGCTCAAAAGTGGCTATCTCGCGAGGAAAAAAGAAAAGAAAAAGAAGGCCAACAAGAAAACTAAGGAGACCATGGAGACATGGGCTGCTCTCCTCTGCTCGGAATTTGTGACCCAAGATGAGGGGCAACCACTGGCATTGGCCCCTGACCAAAGCCCTGTTGCTGAACCCACTGATGCTGCTCCACCTTCTGGGGAAATAGCCTCCACCCATACAGAGATTAAAAGTGTCTCCCAAACTATCACACCGACAGCCCTTGCCAACGCTATCGCAGTTGGGTTAAAACCCTCTCCTAGACTGGGGATACCTCCTCCATCTAGTGTCCCAGAAGGTGAACCCACTCCAGAGCCAGCTACCCTTCAACAAACAATCTCTCGACTTCGTAGGCAGTTGATCGCATTCCTAAACCACGACTCCAGTCGCTTCACCAGAAGTGCAGGTAACCGTGTGCAGGAGTTGTGGTCCACCCTTGAGTCAATTACAACTGAGCTCCTCATTGACAATGAGAGGCTCAAAGCTGTGAATGAAGAACTTCGATCCAAAACTGATGTCCTGGAAAAGGTCATTGATGCTATTGGCAGGCCCCAAAATTGTACTAATGCTGACCCTGACTATATTGAGACTCCGTGCCCCCCTGAGCCTGCTGCGGATGTCACTTCCTATGCTGATGCAGTGAAGTCGGGACAGGAGCCCCTTGCCCGTGGCATGATACAAACTCTCCATGTGCACCGCCCAGAGAAGAAGCCACAGCATCTACTACTGTTGAGAGCAAGTGATACCTCAGAGCTCAAGACTAGCAATGACGTCAAAGATCTGGTGCAAAGCACTATAAGGGCTGATTATAAGAATCTAAAAGTGAAATCCCTGAGACCCATTAGGAACAAAGGAGTCCTACTGGAGACCGCAACAAAAGAAGACCTAACAAGTATTGCCACATGTGGTACTCTCACAAATGCAGGAGTGGTCATAGCTCCTCCTAAAAAGTCAAATCCGTCAATCATAGTGTACGATGTTCCAAAGCACAGTTCCAACGACGAATTACTTGAAGATCTGTTCCACAGAAACCTACAGGACCGGGGATTCGCCTGGGAGGAAGTTAAGGATGAGACCACTTTTAGGTTTGCAACAAAATCAAAATCCAACTCTACAGAACACAAAGTAATCAGCTTCTCTCCACGGATTTATAGAACTGTCCTCTCTACAGATAGATTATTCCTTGGTTGCAGTGCACACCGATTTCGCCCGTTTACAATTGTCACTAGGTGTTTCCTATGTCTGGGATATGGGCATACCTCCCAACGCTGCTCCCACAAATCTCCATCCTGCGGGCATTGTGCCAGGAGTGGGCATGTCCAAGCAGAATGTCCCTACATTGACGAAGAGCCCTCTTGTGTGAATTGTAAAAGGAACAGGCGAGCACATAACCATTCCCTCCGGGATATTTTATGCCCAGAATACCAAAGGGCTCTGGAACTCGTAAGACTAAGGACCGCTGATGCCTAAATCAACAAGAAATCCCAGTTGTGTCCCCGCTCCAGTCCTGCCCACTCTTTCTGGGAGCCTAAGAGGAGCCCCTGTATCTCAAACTAAATACTTGCGAATGATGCAAATAAATGGGCAAAGGTCCCGCACAGTTGCGGATGAAATACGCCAGGCCACTGAGGAGCATTCAATTGATGTTGTTCTGATTCAAGAGCCGTATGCTGCAAGAATACAACCCCATCCAACCTCTAAAATTACTGGCTTTTCCATACACACGCGAGTCATTCAACCTGTCCCAGTGGACCCAAAAACATGTATAGCAGTCATAAATAGGGATCTCGATGTCCTGGTTGTCCAGGGCCTCTGCAATCAGTTCTCCACCTGTATCCAGATTACATGTACAGATCAATCATTCTACCTGATGTCACTCTACAGCCCTCCCTCAAGTAACATCAATGAAGCACTAAACTTTTTGGAATTTGCCCTGAATTTTATTGGCTCCAAACAACTCCTGGTTGCATCTGACTTGAACGCAAAATCCCCCTTCTGGCACAGTGCAGTTGCCAATGGCCGTGGCCAGCTTCTTGAGGACTTCATCCTCAGCCAAAATCTTATTATCCATAACCAGCCTAGCCAGTTCACTACTTACTCTAGCTCCACCGGTGAATCTAATATTGATTTAACCCTGTCTACAAAAGACCTACGTCAGTCAGTTAGTTGCTGGAAGGTAACTCCGAATCTGACTGTTAGCGACCATAGAGCCATACTGTTCCATCTTGACTTGGTTCCACCGAGAAACAACAACAGAACAAGGCCAACTGACTTCATTAGATTCTCTTCGAGAAACGTCAATTGGGAAGCATATGACAGCTCCATAGAACTGGACTTTCCAAATCCAGACCCATCACAGATGGACTCGCTAAATGCACAGGACTTGACCACCTTTATCCAGCACTCCATACTCAGAGCCTCATACAGGTCCTCAAGGAAGAAGGTGTTCCGCCCAGCAATCTGCCCATGGTGGACCCGGGAACTTACCATCCTTCGTAAGGCAGTCCACTCTGCGCGCAGGAACTACCAGCGACACCGTGATTGGCCAGCTCCTGATGTCGAACGCCTTCATAGGGATTATATCGCCAAAAAGAATGAGTATACCAAGGCAATTGCAGCCAGAAAGAGAGAAACTTGGGCAAATTTCGTAAAAGAAACCAACCGTACAAATCCATGGGGCCTGGCATATAAGATTTTGAGAGAGAAAACCTTCTCCCCAGAAATATTCAACACTGTTTCAGTAGACGCTCAGGAAACTAAGTGTTGGCAAGATTCTGCCAACCTTATTCTAGACAAACTGTTTCCACCTGATGACATCTCTGAGGATCATCCAGAACACTCAGCAATTAGAGCTGCCAACAGCAATTACATAGCAAAAGAGCAAGCCAACCCATTCACACTAGAAGAACTGGGAGCAGTCCTTAAAAACATTAATGCCAAAAAGTGTCCAGGCCTTGACCTAATAGAATACATCTTCATCAACCGCTTTCACACACTGCGGCCGCACCATCTACTCCTTCTCTTCAATAAATGCTTGGAAGAAGGATGCTTCCCAAAAGAATGGAAATTTGCCCTCATTCGCCTCATCAAGAAGCCTCACAAACCACCAACAGACCCCCGCAGCTTCCGGCCTATTGCCCTGCTGGCTAACCTTGGTAAGGTCCTTGAGCGACTCATGGCTCTCAGGGTTGTCTCCATGCTACAAATGCACGATTTGGTCTCACCATGCCAGTATGGCTTCACCCGTGGAAGGTCGTGTGAAGAAGCTCTGTTCGATTTGGTTTTACATATTGAAAGTTCTGAAGAAAAATTCGAATTGGCCATCTTCATAGACTTCGAGGGAGCCTTCGATACCGTCTGGTGGGATAGTGCCTTGGCACGCCTTCGAACTGCCGCTTGCCCCCAGCAATTATACAGCCTCTTCCAGAACTATTTTTCCGACCGAGCAGTTATTCTCAAGTCAAAATTCCAGCAAGTCACAAGATCAGTAAATCGAGGTTGTCCCCAAGGGTCAGTCCTGGGACCCCTCATTTGGAACATAGTCCTCCAAGACTGGCTCTCCCGCACCTTCAGGAATACAAAAATTGTGGCCTTTGCCGATGATCTCACAGTTGTGGTGTCAGGGCATTCACGGAAGGCCATTGAAGAAAATGCAAACCAGGTCCTCGACGATCTCTCAACTTGGGCCGCACTTAATAAGTTGCATATCAACCCAACAAAAACTAAAATGATGCTATTCAAGAATAGACTGGATCTCAGGCGCCCACCGCAGGTAAAGATATGTAATGCTCAACTGCCAATCGTCACCGAAACCAAAGTACTTGGAGTGATTATTGACCACAAACTCAGCTTTCTTCCACATCTTGTTAATTTAAGAAACAAAGTTAAGAGATTCTCAGGAACCATCATACGCATCTCTAAGAATGATTGGGGACTCTCCAAAAGGTCCCTGCGGTTGTATTACAACGCAGTATTTTTACCAATTGTGACCTATGCAGCTGGAGCCTGGTTCCATCGGGTAACTCTTGTAAAGATGCGAGACAAGCTTGGAACCATCCAGAGGTCAATGTTAATGGCAATCTGCCGAGTGTGTAGAACGGTCTCCACTCCTGCCATTCAGGTCATTGCGGGAGCACTTCCGCTCGATCTACATGTCACCTTCCGAGGGCTGTGCTTCCGCATTACGAAAAATATCCCAACAAGGATCCTTGACATTGAGGTTAATCTGGATGCTGACCCCAAGGCTGAGATGACACGTTGCTACAACGAGCTCTTCAACATTTGGCAAACTCGATGGCATAATTCAACAAAGGGCATTGTCACAAAAAGATTCCTACCTGATGTAACCTACACTGCTACTAAATCTGTACAGTCTTGGTTCACCCCTTCACTAGAAACATCATACCTAATTACCGGACACGGATCCATGAATGAAAAATTACACCATCTGGGTCTCCACCCAACAGATCTCTGCCATTGTGGAGCCAAAGAGAACTGGTGGCATGTACTATTCGAGTGCATTGCGTATGCTGATCTGAGACACAACCTTGTCAGCTGTACACAGATCTCTGGCGAGTATCTAGAGCTCTTCCTACAGAACCCTAACAACCTCCCTGCACTGCAAACCTACTCAGCTGAAGTCTTTAGGCGCAGAAGAAGGATTAACAGACCACCAGTGGCAAACATCGATGACCAAGCAGTGGACTGAAACCGACCATGTATTTCCCCCCTCCCCCCAGCCTGCTGCATGGGCTGTGGAGCTTGTTTCTGCGGCCTGTGTTCAGGAAGGAAAACATCTCTCTCTCTCTCTTTCTCTTCCCCCCCCCCTTTTTTTTTTTTTTTTTTTTTTTTTTTTTTAATAAATATATATGTATATATGTTTTTTTTTTTTCTCGCATTCTACAATCAATCCATGGCTGTTTTTTTTTTTTTTTTTTTTTTAATTTATTTTATTTTTTAATTATTATTATTATTATTTTATTTATTTAATTTATTTTATTTCTTTTATTCTTACTATTTTTTATTTATTTATTATTTATTTTTTTTTTCTCTCTTCGCGTTCTAAATCAGTCACATGGTTGTTTTTTTTTTTTTTTTTTTTTTTTTGCGTTCTTCAGGGTTGCTGTCACTTTTTTTTTTTTTTTTGCGTTTTACAGTGATATTATTATTTTATTATTATTATTATTTTTTTTTTTTTTTTTTTTTTTCTTTTGCACCACGGGAAAATCTAAATAAATATATATGTTTTTTTTTTTTTTTTTTTCTCTCCTCTGGAGTGGGCCCCTAGAGGAATCTGGCCCACCTTTTGGCAACATCAGGTGGATCAGAGTCTCATATTGAGACAGTACGTGATTAGCTGAGACTGGCCCACCTTCCCGTGGTGTGGACGAGTACCCAGAATCATCTGTCCAGATGACTGATGCTTCTGGGTAGCCAAGTGGCCAGAACAGAACAACAGAACACACACATAATACACACAAACCGACGTCACACACATATCTGGCCCATTTGTAGTGATACTGTTCTTCACAGAGATACGAGGCGGAGTTGAACTAACGTTCTAGGAGCCGCCCATTACAAAAACACATGTCCACATGTCCACATTGATAAGGGCAGCATAATAATGCCCAAATATATTGTAAATAATGTTAAAAGCCCGATGTCTTTATGAATGTGTTGTAAATAAAGTCAACAATATCTTTATGAATATAAATATCAATATAACATAATGTAAATCTGAATATCTTTATTATTTCAGTGTAAATACTGTGAAAAGCATAAAATGTCCTGTAAATAATCTGACACTGATTCTATTTTATTGTTGGCTCTGGGGAATGAGCCCGAACTTCGATGTGGGTCCCGTCTCCCCGAGACTATTGTCCACCAGCCAATGTAAAACCCGTGGCATTGCTGCTGTGAAGGGTCTATTGTATATACGACGTTGTATACAATAAAGATTATATATATAATTGACAAAGTGATCTCCAGTTGATGTGGTCAAGATGAATCTCCTTCCTTTTTTATATAAATAGGGGAAACGAAAACCTTCTTTAGTCGAGCGGGATGGATTCCCCTCTCAACAAATAATTTTTATTAAGTGAAGCGACGGCTTTGCGAATGTTGTACCCAATTTTTCTATAAAACGGTAGAAATACCATCAGGACCGCGAGCAGACCATCAAGAATTCGGCTTGATAGATCTCAAATGGCTTATTGTATATAGAGAAAATACTTTGATTATGTCGTTGTCTGTTCTGGTTTGAATACTTCTTAAAAGCTGCTGGCAGGCCAGTCTGCCTCAGACGTCTCTGAGAGATCTTGGGGAATGTCTAGCGTGTTCACAACAGCATTGATAATTTGCCTTAACGTACTGTAACCGATATCTTAGGCTTCGTACTGTTTGCCTCAAAAACACTCGTCTTTCAGCGAAGTCCAAATATTTGTCGAGTCACGTTTTAAGGCGGTCTTGATCTGTATTCTTAAAGAAGATTATTATAAAAGTAATTTCCTTATTTATCTTAAATCTACTATACAATTTTGTTTTTATTTATTTTATTTTATTATTTGATTTTGCCAAGAAACATTTTTAACTTTAATTTTAACCATTTTAATTCGTTCGAGAGGCAGTGTGGGTAATCTGAATCTGTAGCATGCACGGTACAAGGCTGTTTCTAACTTCGTTAATGCTTTCATAAAAGCTGTCCAGTGCTTCGGAAATTGGTTAAATCCGAGTAGTTCTCGTTTCCTGTTAGAATTGCCCATTTCTGATTCAAATTTAAAGATGACATTACGTTTTGAAATGTGTGTTTCAGTGGGCACGCATTAGTTTAATGGGCATTACTCGCATTGGAGGCATGTGGCGTATTGAAGTCGCCCAAAAGAAATAAATGATCCCGAGTCTCAGCTGTTGGTCAAAAATTTGGTCAAATTCTCATATGCAACCTTTAGAGAATTATGTAGAGGTGGTGGAAGTCAGACAAGCACAACATAGCAGGAATAAGGAGCAATGCCCACTTGGAAGAAAATACTTTTAACCATTTTAGAGAGAGCAATCTCTCCACCGCCTTTCTTATCCGTTCGATCCCTGCGAACAACATCAAACCTCGGAGGAACCAATTCAACGTCCCTAACATCTTCAGTGAGCCGCGTGTTTCCACTGAAAATGAAAGTCGACAGCAGTGTGTCCCAGTGGAACCACACGGCGGGACTTCGGAGACGGTGGACTGATCAGAACACGAGACGTAGAACAACTGCAAAGAGAGAGCGTGATAAATGAAGTTTGCAACGAGGGATGTTTCAAGAATCAGAAGGAACGATGGAGTATATTAAAGGGGCGACAGAAGGGGGGTTAGGTTGAAGGCGTGTCTGAGCTATCGCAAGATAATCGAGCGAAACGGCGTATTAATTTCTGTTTGCGGCCCCAAACGCGTTTCATCGGAAAGAAGAATAATCGAAGGAGGCATCGATCTTCATTTGCAGCAGCAGCGCCATCTACGGCACTAATAAGAACCCTAATGAAAAACGGCATAAATCTCGATTTGCCAGTCTGGCAATGCGTTTTTGTTGTTGATTACAGCGCCCTCTCGCCCACTAATAAAGATGAAATATCCGCGGCTTCGGAACATATTTTAAATATGACAACGTAATGGACACGCGCGCCCAAAATGGGCTAAGTGGGAACGCGGACGACACTTACTCGCTTAATTGGGACGCACTAAAAGAGCGTCTAGAATTTGCGAGACTATCGCCGAAACATTTACTGCAGACGAATTCAGCGCGTCATCGAACACGGACGCACGCGATTCAGAAACGCAGATGCCGCTCAACGAAGCGATGACGGCGTTTAATTAACGGTATTATTAACCGAAAGACACCTTTAGGGGCGAAGGCGTTCTCGGATTTCACGGATTTAATGGAGTCTCAATTTCAGCTTTAATGACCCGAATGTTGGCTGCAGCGGGGAAGGAAATGCGACTCTCTACTTCTGTGGGGTGGACGCACCGAGTCTGTCGTTCCCCAGAAGTGCAGACGAACCAAGCATTTAAACCACGGGTCAAGAGAAGACTAGAAGGGTTTTATTTACGATGGGACTAAGGCGTGCGTTCCCACGTGCACTGAGGGGTACATTGCAGAGCACGTTGATTCCATTCGAGAAATATAAAAATGGTCTTATTGGCACCCGCTTATTAGGCGTACCCACTGATCTGTGGTCAGTGGGTACTGACCACAGGTCAGTACTTGTCAGAAGGAGTGGCTTCTTCGTCGTGATAACTGCCGATGACCACACTTGAGCGTAGAGGAGTGAACTGTAGATTACTGTTCTGATGTATTTCGTACACAGTTGAGGTTCCTTAACAAGGACATTCCCTGTCAAGGAACTTGAACTATTTCGGAAATAAATCAGAATAGTAATCTATAGTTCCTTTACATAGATTAAGTGTTGTTAACTGTACAGAGGTTCTGTATACATCAAAAGAGTACTCCTGGCGCAGATGTGGGAAACCACAAGTAGCGCCTTATCCAACCACTATACGCTACGGCCATCGAAGAGGGGCTTCCCTGACAAACTTGTTCGAGAAATCTCACTCTGGTGAAGGTGTTTCGAACTTTTCGATGTGGTCTGACGAGGTAGCTGTGTCAGGCTTGAGAAAAGGTTCTTGTTGTCAGAATTCCTTTGAAAATGGTGGCGAGTTGTCCACGTCAGAAGAAGGCTTTATGCGAAAAAAGTTTACAGAAGATAAAATTTTTCCTTGGAGTCCAAGAGAGATGATCCATTGTCTGGAGTAAAATGGTTTTCACACAGCACA